>NW_028258302.1:19091588-19394770 GCF_053883595.1 Heterocephalus glaber | reverse complement strand
ATATTCTAAACTGTTTCTCCTTCCCCTCTTTGCTGCTGCTTCCTGTCCCACTACTGTAGAAAGATCTTTTAAAAACAAAGGAATAAAACCATCCTGTTTGAAAGCCTCTGCGTCTTTTTACTCACCACCTTAGAGCAACCTCTGTATTAGTTTTTGATCAAGAATGCAATATCTTAATAGAATATTTTTTGTGATCAGTAGTCAAGTTGGACTCATTTAACTTTCTGATGCTTGAGTTGCCTGATGCTCAGAGCTTTTTGGTTTGGATTTCTATTACAAAAGGGAACATGGTCTGGCATTAAGAATGTCCTCTTGGAGAAAATAAGAGTTTTAACATTTCTAGATCATAGTTCTAGATGGAGAAAGTTAACAAACATCATTTTACTCTTATGATCAATTGTTAATTGTAATTGCATGACAAACTTTATGGAAAAAGGGTGACTTGCTAGTAGAGTGTAATGGGGAAGGGAGGATTCTTTTCTGGTTTTCTTTGTGCAGCAAAACTTTGTGTTGCTATTGCTTTGGCTGTCTGTGCTGTAGTGGAGTATTTGTCAGTCTGGGGTGGGGAAGATATGTATCTGCTACTGCTTTATGAGTTATTTGTTACATTATTTTTTAAGATAGCATCCATTTTAATAGTTGACTTTAGGTTTGTTAATGTTGAGATGTAAAGCTGCCATCTTTATATTTTCCTGCTTCTGATTTTATTGTTGTGAAGGAAACATACAATTGTGGTTACTTTTAAAATTTGAAATTAAAAATATACAGTTGTTTGTATAATGCCTGGTGAAGCTTTATTCCTGTTACACTGACTGGCTCTGACTTTTCATATGTATCAGGTACCCACCTGTTTGTTTGTATCCCCTTGGCTCTAATTGGTGGGATAAAGGAGTTCAAAATGAATATCTATGGCAGCTGCCATATCTGCTCTCTGTCTTTGCTGTGCCTTCCATATAATAAGGATGCCACTGCCCAGGCATCCTCTCAGTCCTGTTTCACATCCAGCTGTTTTACTTGAATGCAGAGCTGCTTCCCTTGTTTTTATGTAAAATGTATCAACAGCACATTACAAACTCATATTGAATGAGCAAATGACACATGTGCTTGTTTGCTTCTTGTGACATACATTGGTCTGCAAAAAGCTTTCTCAAAGGACCACTGTCTCACTCATGAACGTCTGCTCCTCTGCTCCTGCACTGCTGAATCTTTCCAGTGCCCTGCCTGGAAAAAACTTGAAGTTGAGACTATTGCTTGATATTTAGGATTGTATTTAATGTTTCTTTCTTTGCCCACTCTTGGGGGTTTAACTGTTTTAAACTTGAACTCCAGCTCTATTATACTGAAAATCAGACTGCCCATTTCTTCTTTCTACCCCTTTTCAGAAAGGCCTAAAGAATGTGTTTGATGAAGCAATATTGGCTGCCCTGGAACCTCCAGAACCGAAGAAGAGCCGCAGGTGTGTGCTGCTATGAACATCTCTCCAGATCCCTTTCTGCACAGCTGGTGTCGGCATCATACTAAAAGCAATGTTTAAATCAAACTAAAGATTAAAAATTAAAATTCGTTTCTGCAATAATGACAAATGCCCTTCACCTACCCACATGCACTCGTGTGAAACAAGGCCAATAGGTATGCCCCCCACCCCTCCCAGTACTAGTTAATTTTGAGTAATTGTGATTGTCAGAAAAGTGATCAGTACTAGTTTTTGTTTTGTTGTTTCAAAAAAACTTTTTTTGTTGTTGTTTAAAAAGTAAGGCATGCTTGTGATGACTCTGTAACAGACTAATTTGAATTGTTGAAGCTGCTCCCTGGTTCCACTTGAGAGTAATCTGGGACATCTTAGTATTTTTTTTTTTTCCCTTCTTTTTTGGGGGGGAGTGTGTGTGGGGGTTTGTTTTTTAGTCTTGTTTTTTTAGTTCATTAACCAGTGGAAAGCCCTTAGGGGAGGAGGACGGATTGATTCCACATTCCACTTCCTAGATCTAGTTTAGAAAAACGTGTTCCCTACCTGGTGCTCTTAGGAAGGAGTATAGTAAATGCCTCATTTAATAATATACTCCTTTTTGAAAGTTGCCTTTTTTCTCTCCACCCTTGAGTAGATCCAGTATTTGATGAAACTCATGAAAGTGGGTGGAAGCTGTCTTGCCCCTCCTCTTTTCTAGGATGCACTCTATATGTGACTGTGACTTTCAAGGAAATTTGTTTGCCATTTGCTAATTTCTTTTTTGAAGTTAATTTTAACTTCTTTCACTGATAAATGAAGAAAAGTATTGCATCTTTTGAAATACACCAAATGGATTGAGTTTGTAATTAAAAAATTTTCTCCCTGTCAGTCATTGTCTTATACGCTTAGCATAGGTTTGTAACTCAGTGGTGTTTGGTGTTCCTAGAACCCAGCTGAAAATCTTACACACGGAGGAAATATTAGGGGTGGTGCTACAAGACAGATGCCTGGGGGATAACTAGCATCCTCTTTCAGGTTATGAGGATGCAGGCCTGCTTCATTAAGAAGCTGGGGGTGGGTGGGGTGGGGAAGAACACTTACCAACATGGGGACCAGCTAGGGAAATCCCCTTATTTCTGTTTTGCATATGAGGAACTCTATAGCAACCGGTTGAGGCTCTCTAGTTTAATAAAGATCATACAAGGAGTCTTATGAAGACTGTTTTCGTAAGTGTTAATAGGGGTTTTATCAGCTTATTTTTGTTACAGATTCCAGGTTTTAAAATGTTTAGGTATTTTTTTTCACCTTCCCCAAAATCCTAATACTTGTAGAGATTACATTAGTGTTGAACCAATGCTTTCTCATGTCTCAATCTTTGTATATGCATTCTTTTCAGATGTATTAAACAAAAGCCCTTCACAAGCCAGCCTGAAGGTTGTTATTTTCCCTCCGCCTCTTACTTTTCAGGTATTTGGGATTTGGAACTTGACTTTTACAGAATATCAATTTCTAACAAATTTTGGAATAAGATTTTTATAGCTTTATTGTTATCTTTTCTGACATTCAGTTTTAGGTATTTTTCCTTCAAATGTTTAGGTTTGTGTTTTCTTCCCTAAGCTTGACAGGCAGTCATGAAACTCTTTCTTGTAAGTACTGATTAAGTACTGATTAGGCCTGTGGCATTTCTTAGTACAGTAGGTTCAGGAAGCTCCTTGCTCACAGTGAGAAGACACAGTGCACACCTGTGGTCCGTAGAGTAGTGGAAAGCAGCCAGTTTTCCTCTTAAGTTGATTGCTCTCAAATTTGACTACTTATTAGAGTGTAGCTTCAGCAGTGTTATGTATGTATGTATGTATGTATGTATGAATGTATGAATAAATAAATGACAGGGCTTCACTCTGTAGTCTCGGCTGGTTTTGAACTCAACTATGTAGTCCAAGCTGGCCTCAAAGTCATGGCAATCTTCCTACCTCAGCAGCCTTAGAATTTTAAAGTTTTCCAGGTATCTCTCTAAATTCTAATTTGAGTACCACTGCTCCTAGATTGTTGTCCCTATGAGTCTCAGATTGCAGATTCTGTGCTGTGAATCTGAATCATTTTCATTAGGTGGCAAGGATGATATATTTACTTTAAGGGCATTATTCTGATCTGCTCACGAATCTTAGCACCTTAATCCAGTTAGGGTTGTTACAGAGTAGTTCTGTATAGGGAGACATGATTCCTATTGTACATTAAGCACGGTTGTTAGGAAAGGAGTTAGGAAGAGAGGCAGATCTAAGTTTTGCCAGTTTTAACCAATGTTTCTTATTCCTTATTGACCATATTAGGGAGAAGTATGGAAGTCATGCTGTGATATCTTGGGGAGCAGAGACATATTCCTGACTTCTTAGTACAGTGGCATATAGATCCTTTATTGTTGTATTCTAATCCTAAAGTAGTGCTTGACCCACGGTAACACTCTAAAAATAGTCATAACACTCTAAAAATAGTCATAGTCCTTGGATGGGTACATGATAATGAGTAAGTCAGATAAAGCAGGTCGGTAGTTGTGTTGATGAATTATTCGTGCATCAGACAAACAAGGGTGACAAAGGAATTGATTGAAGCTAGTTTGTTTTTTTGTTTAAATATTTTCAATTTGGCTTTCCCGTATCAGTTAGCAAATGGATGAAGGTAACATGATTTTCTGTTTAAATATTGTTTTCTCTTTGTCTCAGCAAGCTCATTTAGTCTTGGCTTAGTAGGTGTGGTTTGAAAGAAACTGTGCAGTATTTCCTTTATTCTAAGGTGTGTTTCTCACATTTTATATTACATCAGAATACCTCTAATTTGTATAGATTTAAAGTAGTTGATTTTTTTTCCCCTTTGGTTCTGAAAAGCTGCTATTAAATCAGTGGCATCTTACAGTTACTACCTTTGTCCCTGCTCTAGAAGGATTGAAGTTTAGTCCTTGGTGGGAACAGCTAGCCCACACCTGACATACACAGTAGTGTTGGGGAAGAGGCAACATCTCACCTGGAGGCAGCAACCCCTTATCTTTCAGAGGGCTGAGCTTTTACAGGGTCAGAGTATCTAGCTCTGATTATATGAGGACAGTGGCTTTAAATACTCTATTTTAGCTTCCTTGTGCTCTGTGGCTCTTACTCCGTGCTCACTTCGGAGCATGGTGACTTAATTACATAGAAAAACTGAAGACCTTACCAAACTTTCCCAGGGCTGAAGACCTTAACAATACTTTCCCAGGGGTGCTTGAATACTTTTTTTTTTTTTTTTGGTACCGGGGATTGAACTCAGGTCTTTGCATACTGTTTTTTTTTTTTTTTTTTTTTTTGTTACCAGAGGTTGAACTCGGGACCTTGTGCTTGCGAGGCAGGCGCCGGAACCACTGAGCTAAATCCCCAGCCCTGTTTGAATACTTTTAAGTATTACTTTGAGTCTTTTTCCAAAGTATTCTCAAGGTTTTTTAAAAAAACCTCATTTTATTAGCTATTGCTGGAGTAATGCTGTATCATAAGCCATGTGGGTGGTAGTTTATAATAATGTTAATTTTTTTCATTCTTTTCTCAGTTGGCCTTGGCTCCAGGCTTCACATTGGGCTCAAGTAGGCTCCATATTTCTCACTGGGGAGCCTCTCTGCAGAGAACAGTGTCTACTTTAGAGTGAATTTCTCATGGTGGGCCAAGGGGGCAAGGTCAAGCGTATTGAAGATTTCTCATATTCTGTTTCCTGGAGAATGCCATATAGCCAAGTCCAAGTCAGTGCCAGTGACTCATTCTGTAGCCACTTATTAAAGTCAACAAATCATACTTACTCTTTTTTTGTACCGGGAATTGAACTCAGGTCTTTGCATACTGTTTTTTTTTTTTGTTACCAGAGGTTGAACTCGGGACCTTGTGCTTGTGAGGCAGGCGGCGGAACCATTGAGCTAAATCCCTGACCAATCTTTTTTGTTTTTTTTGAGACATGGTCTTGCTATGTAGTTCATGCTGCCCTTGAACTCACTATGCAGCCCAGGCTATCCTTGAACTTGTGGCAGTCCTCCTGCCTCAGCCTCCCAAAGTGCCAGGATTACAGGGATGCTCTGGCACCTCCAGTGGGATTTTATTTTTATTTATTTAGATAGCTGCTCCCAAGAAAGTTAGAGGCTTGTCTGTGGGGACATACCCACTGCACACATTCATTTGCCATTATTTATCAAGTACTTGGGCACTGGAGATATTGGAGAGTGAGTTTGAAGCAGTGCAGTTATAAGCAAGCAGAGGTAGGGACTTCCACAAAAATGTCCCATAGGATGCCCTACTGTATTCCATGTGCATGTGCTGCAGAGCTGGAGCCCCTAGATAGGTATCTGGACCATTGCCAATTAAAAAGTGTCTGAAGTTCCCAAATACTTTATAAATGTGTTGTAATAATACTCTGGGTCGTGCCCCCCCAACAGACAAATGTCTGCCATATGCCAGAATTATTATGCTAAATATACAAATCTACTTTGAGCCTAATGGTACTTCTTTAGATGTGGTACTCTTGTGTGGTCTACAAGTTACATAGTTTGTAGTCAGTATAATATTGAGGTGATTGTTATTTTACATTTTTCTTAGTAGATTTAAAATAGGTTAAGGACAGTTGGGTAGGGGAACAGTTTTGTAGTCCTTGATTCATATGCTACAATCACAGACGTGCGAACAGCTAGTTGTAACCCCTTAATTTTGTGCATGATGAGTAAAGGTGAGGAAATATGTGACTTGCCTATCACTGCATACTGTATAGTGGCGGAGCTGGGCTTAGAACCCACATTTCTGATTTCCCTTTCACAATGTTTACCGTGCTATTTTCTTGCTGCCTTTGTGTAATTTGGGCATTAAAACTAGCCTTGATAGAACTCTTAAAACTTTTGTAAAAGTAGAAAGTTGCCTGTTACAGGTATATCCAGTGAGTCATAAAAGCCCTGTGTTGTAGAAAGATGTGAAATATACCTAATGAAGGAATAGAGTAGGAGATTTAAAATCACTTTGCAGATTAGAGGGGTCAAGATGTAAGGAAAGGCCTGAATTTAGAACAGTCTCATAGTTGTCAATGATGTTTAGTTTGTCATTGCATTCTTTTTCTGAAGTAAAGTGATGGATTTTTAAGACAAATGTAAGCATAGCGTTTTTTTACCTATCAGAATGCAAGATCATAACCAGCTGTCTTTGCTGTGAGACATCCTGTAGAGCAGTGTCTCAGTGTGAGCTGTGGACACTTCTCTTAATCACTAGGATTCTTGGACTCTCTAGGCCTTAATGAATCTGAATTTGTGGTGGGGCAGAGACTAGGCCTTTAGTTTAAACAGAAATCCCATATAGTTTGTAGTTCTGCTCTTACCTGGCAAGTAGCTTTCACTTTCCTGGCCTCCTTATCTATAAACCAATTGTATACTTGGTCATTGTTGGAATGTAAGTCAGGTACCTAGTTGTTTAACAGTTAAATGGGAAGGTTTAAAAAATACATTGTTCTGAGATGCTGAATGTACAGGTATGGTGTGGGATTTGAAATCAGGCATGTTTTACAAAGTTCTCAGAGCTTTGGTTAGATATGTTTCAGGACCAGTGCATACCTTGATGACAGAACTCAAACCTTCAGAAGCTTAGTGTGTTTGTTTTTTGTTTTTTTGGTACTGGGGATTGAACTCGGGTCCTTGCGCTTTTGAGGCAGGTGGCAGAACCACTGAGCTAAATCCCCGGCCCCCAGAAGCTCAGTGTGAGTGTCACCTAGGGAGCTAATTTTAAAAAAGGAAAATAATGCCTGGGTTTTTATAAAAATTATTATTATTATTATTATTTTTAATAAAAATTATTTTTGAGGGGCACTTCTTTGAAACCACCAGTTTGAGAATCATGACATGAGTTTTAAGGTCTTAACCCCCCTCCCCCACCACGACCACCGGCGATCAAACTGAGGACCTTATACTTGCCAGGCAGGCATGGCACCACTGAGCTACATCCCCATCAAGGTTTGTTTTATGTAGGTCACAAATTTGGAGTAATACTAGGATATAAATCATTATAGCTTGCTTGCCTGCCTGCCTTTCTATTCCTCTTCCCTTCTCTTCTCTCTCTTTTCTTTCTTCTCTTTCCTTTCTTTTTGGGACCAGGGATTGAACTCTGGACCTTGCGCTTTCAAGGCAGGCGGCAGAACCACTGAGCTAAATACCTGGCTCTTTATTTTTGAGGAGTAAGGTTTTCTGAATCTGTAGTTAAAACCAACATCCAGTTCTTAATTCCTCAATCAGAAGAGGGTTTACAAAGTTCAGAGTAAAATGATCTTATTGGAGATGTGGTGGGTGCTAAGATGGTTTGGGTAGGTTCTTAAACACGCAGTCATTTGATAGAGGTCAGGTATTTGAACTGTAGAAATCAGTTGAAGTTTTCAAACCCAAGCTATATGTAGAATGCCCTATTTCCCTAATAACTTTAAGACAAGTGTTCTGTATAAGTTTCACTGCTGATGGATGTACTTTTCCTCAGGAATATTTTAATACAAGCACAGAGGATATACAGGATCAAAATCCAAATAGTATAAATTAGTGCTAGAAGTGAATGTGAAATTGAAGCTTTCCCAGGATACTAAATTGGACTTCTAGGGAAATGAAGTCTCTTGCTAACTGAAAAACAAGGTCTGCTGGGCCGGGAATTTAGCTCAGTGGTTTTGCTGCCTGCTGCGCAAGTGCAAGGACCCGAGTTCGATCCCTGGTACCAAAAAACAGCCCCCCCCCCCAAGGTCTGCTTTGTTCCTTTGTTACAGGAGCCAGACCTTTGGGCAGGGTGTTGGGCCAGTGTTAATATGTCCCCCTTTCCCACGTAGTTTTAGGTGGGTTGATTTTTAAGTTTGAATGATTAAACAGGTAGCTGCTGCTTTTTTGGATTAGCTTGATAATGATGGCTTGATATTTGATTGGATGGTTTTAGTTCCTTTGTTGTGGTTCAGCTGTGACTCCAGTCACATGAGCAATTTTCTCTGAGGCAGGAACTGGAAAGGGTGTGCCTCATGGGTTTATAGGACTCACTGTTTTTGAGCCATGAGCCTTGAACTGAAAGTTCTTTTAAATCCCTGATCATGAACTTTGGATATGTATTTCTTGCTTATTTTAAACAATTTGTCAAGTTAATTTTAACTTTGGCCCCTTTGTGCTATTTTTCCAGTGAGCTAGCCCAGGAGCTTTCTTGGACAGTTGAGACGAGTGCCACCTAGTGGTGAATATAAGTTGAAACTTTGGTGTTTGAATCTGAGGTTCTCTCATGGACACCATTTCCTTATGAGGCCTTGATCAGTGACAGAAAGCAGTAGAGACTGAGACAGTACCTTGAGGTACTGGAGAGATTACTGAATTATTTAAGAGAGGCTGTTAAGAGTCAGTCTGGTGGGCCGGGGATTTAGTTCTGGTGCCACTGCCTGCCTTGCCAAGTGCAAGGTCCCCCGAGTTCGATCCCCAGTACCCCCCCCGCCAAAAAAAAAGTCAGTTTGGGAATCCATAGGCAATCACAGTTTAAAATGTAAGTAATGTCTGTCCTAGGAAGGTAATTGCCCAGAGCCTTGCCTCTGTCTTCACTAGCTGTGTAATCTTGGAATAGTCTGCTGGTGTCCCTGAGCTACATCAGCAAGGAATAATGGTAATATCGCCTCAGGAGGGTGAGGACTAAATGAAATAATATAGGTGAAAGTCTTTTGTGAGATAGGGGTACCCTCACCCTGTAACCGGGGATCAAACTCAGGACCTTGCACTTGTGAGGTGCTGCGCTAAATCCCCAGCCCTGAAAGTCTTTTGTAAACACAGAGGCCCTATGCAAATATTTGCATTGTTTGTAAAGAGTTCTTAGGTGCTTCCCCTTCAGAATTGCTCTTTCTTTTTGGGACCCCTAGGAGTCAGGGAATCAAAGCTGAAGTTCAGGCCAGGTGTGTGGTTTCCCCTGTGTTCCAGAATTACCAGGATTGGCTCAGGTTGGTCAAACTTCTGAAGCTAGCAGCAGAAAGGGATAAGAAGACCAGTGTTCAGAAGACACTAATGGCTCTCTGAGGTTGACACTACAGATATCTTCATTGTATAGAGAAGGACTGTGAGACAATTGTTTAGTGTTTCCAGCCAGAATTAGTAGAATTGTAGTTTGAACATCTTATGGTGGCCAGGACAAGTGGAACACTAGAAAAGTCTTCACGTGCAAGGGTATGTTAACTGGGTAGGGTAGCATTGTTTTGGAGAAGAGGCTTTAGAGAATAATACTTTTTCCTTGACAGAGGTTTGAGTAGTTTTTTTTTTTGTTTTGTTTTTGAGACACGGTCTCACCATATAGTTCACACTGGCCTTGAACTCATTATATAGCCTAGGCTGGCCTCAAACTTACAGTGATCCTCCTGCCTCAGCCTACCAAGTGCTGAGATTATAGGTGTGTCCCACCATGCCTGGCTAGTTTGGGTGGTCTTGGGGTCTCTGTCCATTGTGTCATTTGGTCTTTAAAAAACATGAGTGTTTACTCCGTACTCTAATCCTTTGAGTGAATTAACTCATTGAGTCCTCTTAGCAGCCTCCATTTTTCAGATGTGGAAACTGAGGAATGTTATCATTAGTTACATAGCTCATCCAGGCCTACAGAGATAAGTGAGGGAACTAGGATTTTATTTTGGATAGTCTCTCCAGCTGCCCCTGTGTTCACAACAGCAGCCCTGTGAATTGGTAGAGTAGATAAGAAAGCTGGACCTTGATGGGAGTTGGGAAGCCAACTCTAAAACTGGGTTTCCTTCTCTCATTGTTTTGACTCAGATCTAGGGCAGGGATTGCGCTCTAGTTGCTTCTTCTGCCCAGCAATCAGGATTGAGTTTAGATAGTAAACTCACAAATGTGAATTCACTTGACCTTCAGCACCACTCTGTAAGAGAGGCAGGTATAGATGAAGTTATTTGTCAGGTGGCAAAATTGAAGCCAAACAACTTGGCATTGTGGTGGCATTGAGTGTATATATAGGCTTTGGCTTTGAGTTTGGCTGTACCACCAAGTTGATTTCTGACTTTAGGCAAGTATCTTAAACATTTAGAGCCTTGCATTTTCCTTTGAAATGAAAATAACCATATTTTTCCTGAAAGTTGTGAGTTGTTATATGTAAAGCACTTAGCACAGTAACTGGTAAGTAGCAGTTATTGTCTATAAATGGGACAAGTAGCACAGTAGTTGTCATCAGTTCTGTTACCATTTGGCTCACAGCAAACTAGGAGTACAGAACCTTGTTAGCTTCTGAGTCTTAGGCTCTAGATGAGTGAGGGGCGCTAGTCCATCGTTAGGAGTAGGGTAAGGCCTTCAGGAGCTTGAGAGTGTATTCTCTTTTTACAAGGTTTGACTGAAAAAATACGATGAATATTTTAGAAAAATTTATTACAGTAAAAGACATTGCCATTAATATCTCAAAATACTCTTAATTTGTTTGTGTTTTTGGTACCGGACTTCGAACTCAGGACCTTGCACTTCAGAGGCAGGCATGGTGCCACTGAGCTAAATCTCCGGCCCTATTCTGTCTTTCTTTGAACAGTTATCTCATCATTCTTGCCACTTTTTGAAGCAGTTCTGGAAGTTCTCTTTTTTGATTATCTTTAGTTATAGTGTTGTGGCTGCCTCTCAATGTCCTGAATCAATTCAAAATGTTGATTTATGGGCATTTTGACTTTGGGGGAAAAGCCAGAAGTCTTACGGTGTCAGACCCAATGAGTAAGGTTGATGAGGGCATACTGTTTTTTTTTTGTTTGTTTTTGGTTCTGGGGATTGAACTTAGGACCTTGCGTTTGGAAGGCAGGTGTGGCACCACTGAGCTAAATTCTCGTCCCTACCATTAACGTTTTTAAAAGCCTTCCCCTACCAGGCACTGTGTTGAATGGCATCTGACAGTGAATTTTTGATCACACCTCTTAAAAGAGGTGTTCAAAATGTGGGGGTGTGTATTTTGAGGGGGATTAATGGCAATGTGTCTTTCACTGTAATAGATTTACAAAGTTAAACATTCACTGTATATTTTAATCACCCTTTGTACATCTAATTTCTACTCAGTTTTGATGGGACAAGAAATGTGTCCAGAGTGTTAGACCCACTGTGTAGCTCTGATGCAGCTTTTTGGCCCTTTTTTGGTGAAAAGATTCACAAGATCTGTGGCAGCTTGTGAGGGTTAGGGAGACCTCTTTGAATGCTTCACTGGCCTCATGTGAGGATGACTTTACTGCAGGAGGCTGAGTTTGCAGTTACAGTATCTCTTCTGCTGCTGTAAGACTCATTTTGGATGACAGTTTATTCCAGACCATTCTCAGCCCCCTAGGAACCTTGAACCTTTTGTAAATATAATGTGACTTTTTTTTTTTTTTTTTTTTTTGCAGTACTGTGGATTGAACCTAGGGCCTTGTGTATGCTAGGCGAGCCCTTCACCACTTAGTTACTTCTCCCACCCCTTTTTATTTTTATTTTTATTATTATTTTAAAAAATTCTTTTATTGGTGCATTTTAGGTATACAATACATTTACATTTATCATTGGGTGCTTGTACCTGTACATGATGTATCTTGGTTCTTATTATTTTACCTATTACCTGTGCGCTCTTCACCCACTCCACCCTTCCCTATTTACATAGATTTTGTTTCCATTGTTTTTTCTTTTCTCATAATTTTTCCTTTCCCTTCTTTCCTTTCCCCTTCCCCTCCCACCACCTTTACCCCTTTGGACCTTTTCCTATTTCAGATTATCAGTTATTCATTTTAATCATTTTAATCCTTATTTATACTTTCAGTTTCTCACACTAGAGAAACTATTCGGTATTTACACATGTGTGTCCTATTTATTTCACTTAGAGTATGGCCTCAGTATGCATCCATTTAGCTATAAATGTCTCTAGTTTCTCGTTCTGTATGGCTGAGTAGTACTCCATTTTATAAAAAAAAAAACAACCCACATCTTCTTTATCCAGTCTCCAGTTGATGGGCACTTGGGCTATTTACAAGCTTTCACTATTACAAACTGTGCTGCTATAAACATGGGGGCACGTATATCACTGTGGTATGATTCTTTTAATTATTTTGAGAAGACACCCAGCAGGGGAATAGCTGAGTCGAATGGGACCTCTACTCTAAGCCTAGTTCTTTGAGGTATCTCCATACTGATTTCCACAGTGTTGAACCAGTCTGCACTCCTACCAACAATGGAGAAGAGTTCCTTTATCCCCACACCCCCGCCAGCATTTGTTATTGGTTGATTTCTTGATAGCAGCCATTCTTTCTGGGGTGAGGTAGAATCTCAGTGTTGTTTTCATTTGCATCTCTCATATAGCCAGTGATGTTGAACATTTTTTCATATATTTATTTGCTGCTTTTACGTCTTTGAGAAATGTCTGTTCATTTCAGATGCCCATTTTTGAATTGGGTCTTTAAATTTGGGGGGGTCTGATTTTTTTCTGTTCTTTATATATTCTAGACAGTAGATCTTTGAGGTACAACTGCTAAAAATTTTTTTCCCACATTGTAGATTGTCTCTTAGCTCTGTTGGTGGTTTCTCTTGGAGTGCAGAAGCTTTTTAATAAGATGAGATGCCAGTTGTTGATTCTTTGTGCTAGTTCCTATGCTATTGAGGTTTTGTTTATAAAGTCTTTTCCTGTGCCAATGTCTTCAAGAGTTCTACCTAACTTATCTTCCAGCAAGTTTAGTGTTTCTGTCTTAATATTTAGACCTTTAATCCACTTTGATCTTAGTTTAGTGCATGGTGATAGGTATGGCTCTAATTTTAACCTTTGGCAGGTTGAAATCCAGTTTTTCCAACACCATTTATTAAATAGGCTATCTTTCCTCCAATGAGGGTGGTTGGCTCCTTTGTCAAAGATGAGGTGGCTGAGCATATGTGTGGTTGTTTCTGCATCTTCTAATCTATTCCACTGATCCTTGGTTCTGTTTCTTTGCCAGTGCCATGCTGTTTTTATCACAGTAGCTTTGTAGTATAGTTTCAAATTGGTGATTGTGATACCCCCCAGCCATGTCTCTGTTGCCTAGAATTGCTTCTGCTATTCTAGGTCTCTTCTGGTTCCAAATGAATTTTTGGATTGTTTTCTCTAGTTCTGTGAAGTATATTGTTGGAATTTCAGCTGGCATTGCATTAAATCTATATAGTAGTTTTGGAAGTATTGCCATTTTCACTATATTGGTTCTTCCTACCCAGGAAGAAGGGATGTCTTTCCATTTTCTTATATCCTCTTCAATCTCCTTTTTCAGAGTGCTGTAGTTTTCAGTGTAGAGGTCTTTTGCTTCCTTTGTTAGGTTGATTCCTGGATATTTCATTTTTTTGGATGCTATTGTGAAAAGAATTGTTCCCCAAATTTCTCTCTCAGTGAGTCTGCTATTTGTGTATAAGAAAGCTGTTGTTTTTTGTGTTGACCTTATATCCAGCTACTCTACTGAATCTGTCAATTAAGTCTAGAAGTCTTTTGGCAGTATTTTGAGTCTTCTATGTAAAGTATCATATCATCAGCAAATAATGACAGTTTAACTTCTTCCTTTCCTATCTTTATTCCTTTTATTTCTTTCTCTTTTCTAATTGCTGTTTCTAATGTTTCCAGAACTATGTTGAACAGGAGTGGTGATAGTGGGCATCCTTGTCTTTTTCCTGATTTTAGTGTGAAAGTTTTCAATTTTTGACCATTTAGTATGATGTTGACTGTTTTTCATAAATAGCCTTAATCAGGTTGAGATAAAGACCTTCTGTTCCAATTTTCTGTAGTGTTTTTATCATGAGTGGGTGTTGGATTTTGTCAGATGCCTTTTCTGCATCTATTGAGATGATCATATGTTTTTGTCCTTGACTCTGTTGATATAGTGTATTACATTTATTGATTTAAGAATGTCAAACCATCCTTGCATCCTTGGGATAAATCCGACTTGGTCAGGGTATACGATCTTCTTGATGACCCTCTGTATTCTGTTTGCCAGTATCTTGTTGAGGGTTTTTGCATCTATGTTCATTAGGGAGATTGGTCTGTAGTTCTCTTTTTGGGATGGGTCTTTCTTTCCCTGGTTTTGGAATCAAAGTAACACTTGCTTCCAGGAAAGAATTTGGAAGCCTTGCTTCTCTTTCAATTTCCTTGATGAGTTTAAAGAGTAATGGCGATAGTTCTTTAAATGTCTTGTAGAATTCAGCAGTGAAGCCATGAGGACCTGGGCTTTTCTTTGTTGGTAAATATTTTATTACATTTTCAATTTCACTCATTGTAATTGGGGTATTTAGAATTTCTATATCTTCTTCATTTAACTTTGGCAATTCGTATGTATCTAGGAATCTGTCCATTTCTTCTGTCTTTTCCATTTTATTAGAGTACAAGTTCTCAAAGTAGGTATTGATGATCCTCTGGATTTCTGTTGGGTCTGTTGTGACTTCATCTTTTTTGTTCTTAATTGCATGGATTTGAGCTTTTTCTTTCCCTTTTTTGATAAGGTTGGCTAAAGGTATATCATTAATTTTTTGTATCATTCTCTTAGTCTCCATTGCATTGATTTCTGCTCTGATCTTTATAATTTGCTTTCTTGTACAAGCTTTGGGTTTGTTATGCTCTTCTTTTTCTAGGAGCTTGAGGTTCTTCATTAGGTTATTTATCTGAGTTCTCTCTGTTTTCCTAATATGGGCATTCACTGCTATGAATTTCTTGTGTAGAACTGCTTTCATTGTGTCCCATAGATCCCCATATGTTGTACTGGCATTGTCATTTACTTGTAGAAACTGTCTAATTTCTTCTTTATTTTCCTCTGTGACCCATTGGTTGTTCAGAAGGGTGTTATTCAATTTCCCTGTGTTTGTGGGAGTTTTGTGGTTTCGTATGTTATTGACCTCCAATTTTATTGCAGTATGGTCTGGTAATATACAGGGGATAACTTCATTTCTTTTATATTTACTTAGTCATGTCCTGTGAGCTAGCATGTGGTCTGTTTTGGAGAATGACCCATGTGCAGCCGAAAAGATTTTGTGGGGTGGAACACTCTGTAAACATCTATTAAGTCTATTTGTTCAATAGCTTGGTTCAGTTCTAGAATTTCGTTGTTAATTTTTTGTCTAGATGATCTGTCTATTTGTGATAGTGGGGTATTGAAGTCCCCCACTACAATTGTATTAGTGCTTATTTGACTTTTCATGTCCATTAATATTTGTTTTGTATAGTTGGGGGCTCTCGTATTTGGTGCATATATATTTAGGATTGTCATCTCTTCCTCTTGGATTATTCCCTTCACAAGGATGTAGTGACCATCTTTGTCTCTCTTAATTCGTTTTGGTTTGAAATCTACTTTGTCTGCAAATAAGATTGCTACCCCTGCTTTTTTCTGGGTTCCTGTGGCATGGAGAACTGTTTTCCATCCTTTTACTTTCAGTCTGTGAATTTCTTTTTGAGTTAGATACGTTTCTTGTATGCAGCATATTGCTAGATTTTGCTTCTTAATCCATTCTGTCAGTGTATTTCTTTTGATTGGTGAATTGAGGCCATTAAAATTGAGAGTTATAATTGATAGATATTGACTCATCCTTGTCTTAATGTTTTGCTGTTGTTGGCTCTTTTATTTCTTATTTTTCCCCCCTTTCCCTTTAGTTTCTTACCTTGCCTGGTGGCTTCCCTCTGTTGGGCATCATGGAGTTGTGACCTTCATTGTCTTTTTCTAGGATATTGCTTAGAATTGTTTGGAGTGCTGGTTTGGTGTTCATGAACTTTCTCAGGTGTTCTTTGTCATAGAAGTATCTAATTTCCCCATCGATTTTGAGAGATAATTTTGCAGGATACAACAGTCTAGGTTGGAAGTTATTTTCTTTTAGTGCTTGAAATACTTCACTCCAGGCTCTCCCTGATTTGAAGGGTTTGTGTTGAGACGTCTGCTGTGATTCTGATGGGGTTTCCTTTGTAGGTGATTTGTTTCTTTTCTCTAACTGCCTGTAGGATTTTGTTCTTCTGTTGGGTTTCTGGGATCTTGACTATTATATGTCTGTGTGTAAATTTTTTTTGATCATGGCTAATTGGAGTTCTATATGCCTCACTTACCTGTATGTCCAATTCTCCACCTCTATCTGGGAAGTTTTCTACTATTACTTCTGTGAACAGGTTTTTTTTTTATGTCATTTGTACTTTCTCCTGTTTTTTTGTGGACTCCTATCAGTCTTATGTTATTCTTCTTTGCATCATCTAGCAGCTGCTGGATTGATTTCTCATGGTCCCTTACTCTTTTGAAGAGATCTCTGTTTTCATGGTCCTTAACTGCAATCCTGTCTTCTATATCTGATATTCTATCTTCATATTCCCTTAATCTGCTCTGCATGCTTTCATTGGAGTTTTTAATCTCCTGAATATCTGTTTGAATCTGTTTCATGGATTCCATTTCTTTCCTATGTTGGGCGATCATGGTTTCCATTTCTTTCTTAGGCTGGGCATTCATGGCTTCCAGCATGTTTCTGAGCTCATCTATTTTTTTAATCTGTTTCTGTTCTAGAGCCTCTAGTCACGTCTTTCATTCTGCTCACCATCTCTGTAGTTATCTGGGAAATTATTTCTGTTTTGAATTTTTCTAGAGCCTCATTCTTCTGTTTTGTTACTTCCTGTGCTATCAGTTCAGGGTGTCCAAGTGGTTGATCATCAGACTTTTCCACCTCGTTTCCCCCAGAATTTGCCTTTTGTGGGGGTGGAAGTCTGAGTTTGTGCCTTATTTAAATGTCTTTTCATTTTTGTTTTTGGTACTGTCCTTGGTTTAATTCCTGGGTTAATACTTTGAAGTTGCTTATTGTAAATATCTTTGTTGATGTGTTTAGAACCCTTATGGAATGACTGCTTCTCAGAGTTGTCTTCCAGATATAGCTGGTCTTTAGGTTTTGATTCTCTAAAGGCTCTGAGGCTGTCTTATTTTCATTATACCAGGAAGGACAACTGATTAGATCAGTCACAACACCTTAGCCCAAGTGATAAAATCAGCAACACAATAGCATCAAGTACTTTCTTAGAAAATGACAATTTGTGGTAGTTATTAATCTATCACCTTTAACTGTCTGAATTAAATCAAAATTAAGGACCAAGTCAACATATGTTTATAGTGAATAAACTCTTCAATATAGCAACTTTACCCTTCAGGATGGGGAGTTAGAAGGAGTTGGGGAGGGAGGAATAGGTAATTAGAAGAAGGATAGGGGAAGGTTAGCAGTGCGGCTAGAGGGCATAGGCGAGAGAAGGAAAGAGAAGAAAAGAAAGAGAAGAAATACGAATCGGGCAGAACAGGTGCACAAAGGGAGATGACGAACAATGTGGGACAGCAAGGGAGCAAGGCAGAGAGAGAGAAAGAAAAGAGAAAAGAAAGGAAAAAGAAAAAAAATTTAAAAGAGTAGCAAAGAAAAAAATTAAAGATAAGAGCAAAAAAATAGTGGTAGTTTTGAAAATAACAAATAGATAAAAATGCAGGGCCTCCTTCAGGGTATGTCTCTGCTGTCACAATAGACAATGTGGGCAGCAGTGCGCAGTTATAAGTCAATGAGTCTCAGTAAGCCAGTCACAGACTCGTGAGATTCAGGCAGATTTCTGGCTGCAAGTCCCAAGTTGAACTCCTTGTCCTTCTGCAGGGTTGGACTCTGCAAGGTTCTACTGCAGGTTCCAGCTGCCTTTCGCCTGAAGATAGTCCAGGTTCTGATGGGAGGTGATGATCCCTCCAACTTACCAAGCACATTGGTCTGGTGTGCCTTTATTGAAGAGATTCTCTTCACTTTTCCAGTGGGCTTCAGTTTTCATCAGGGAGCCTGAGAGAGGCCCTCTCTCTGTTGTTCACTTCTGCAGCTCAGGACAATCGCTTTTATGCTCCCCTGTGCCTCTGTAGTATGGATCCAAGTAGCTGTATAGCCAAGAGTCGGAGCGGGGGGCAAGCTGGAGGCTGGTGGGCGTGCCCGGGGGTCCTCACCTGCTTGGTCTCCTGGTCGAAAGTGGGCGGAGTGAGCCTGACAGCAGGGCGCACTCAGCCCGTGCCTGTTCTGCCCAGGTGCATGGCCAAGCTGGAGGCTGGTGGGCGTCCCCTTTTTATTTTTAAGACAGGGTCTCTAAGTCACCCAGTCTGGCCTTAAACTTGTGATCCTGCCTCCTGCCTCAATCTTCCAAGTAGGCACGCACTGTAACACTCACCTGAGCCCTAGTTTTATTTTTAGGTTACATTATTGTATTTAGTATTATCTTTTCATTTTTCCTATGATAGTAATAACACTGTTGTTGTTGGTTCTAGTTGGAGCATCAGAATTTCCATGGGTAAGTTGTACTTTGTGTTTCAATTTTCCATTCCTTTTTGGTTTGTGTCTTGTTAGCAGTAGATCTCTTTTTTCCTAAACAGAATCTCCCCCCCCAACCCCTCCCCCTGTACCGGGGACCAAACTTAGGACCTTGCACTTGCAAGGCAGTTGCAGTGCCACTGAGCTACCTCCCCCACCCCCTTTTGGAGACAGGGTCTTGCTGTGTAGTTCAGGGTGGCCTTGAACTCACTGTGTAGCCCAGGCTTCCCTTGAACTCCCATCGGTCCTTTTGCTTCAGCCTCTTGAGTGCTGGAAGTATGGGTGTCTGCCACCACACCTGGCCCTGTGTAGAAATTTTTAAAGAGAAACAGTAGGGTTTAAATAGTAAGAAAACCATGTGTACTTTGGAGTTGAAGGACCTAAATCTGAACCTGGTTCTGTTAATAACTAGCTCTGCTTGAGCAAGTTACTTTAGTCTTTGAGTCTTGCTTTCTTCAGAACTATCATAAAGATAAGGGATATTGTATCCTCCTCTTTCTCCTCTCAGTGAGCTGTCAGATGAAAGGATGTCCTCACAGAAGAGCATCCTCTTTTATAATGTTAGTGGGTACCACATGGTCAGGTACTTATCTTCACTGGCTTAGGCATTCCTTCACTGCAGAGATGCTGGTCTGTGTCTTATCCATTGGGCAGGAGGTAGTACAGAGTAGTGAGAGGGAACATGGGCTCCAGAGCCACACTGCTCAGGTTGGAATTCTGGCTCCACTTCTCATCAGCTGTATGAACTTTGATGTTTCCTTGGCACAGTAGCTACCTTATAGGGGTTTTGTGAGGATTCAGTGAGTTCACTTGTGTAAGGTGCTGAGAATGTATTTGGCTGTTATTGTTAGCTGTTGTGCTACTGTCTTGAGGGGAACTTGTTGCTTAGGGGTCTGGAAACATTGAAGGTACCCTGAATGACAGATAATGTTTGGATAGAGTACTGTCTGCAATTCGGATGGGTAGAGTGTCCGGTTTGAAAATCCGGTTTTGAAAATTTCCTCTGTCAATATTCCTGATAAACTCGAAAGTTCCTGTGGGTAAGACCCCAGCTAGTGCTGAGAGACACAGATGTCCAGTCCCTCTCTAGGAATAATGAACTGTTTTACTTCCTTTCAGTATTCCCGCATAATCTCTGAGGTAGGCAAGTCAGGTATAGAGATGTGATTACATTTTAAAATAATGGTGTAGGGCCGGGGATTTAGCTCAGTGGTTCTGGTGCCTGCCTTGCCAAGCGCAAGGTCCCGAGTCCGATCCCTGATACCAACAAAACAAAACAAAAACAAAAAATAATGGTGTAGACTCTAGGAAGGAAAACAATTTGCTTAGGTTTGCACAGCCATTTGGTAACTAAGCTCCAGGCTTCTTTGTACTTAAGTCTGTGTTCTTTATGGTAACTTGGTCTTACTCTGCTTTGATGGAGTTTCTAGGGGGTACCGTTACTGGGTTACTGGGGTTTCACCTGTGATCCAGGTATTGTGACCATGGTGTGAGAGTGGCAGCCAGTGCCTTTCTGGCTCAGGGAGCTGTCAGAGGCTGTGGTACTTGCTCCAGGGCCAGAGGTGGGCCTGATGCACCTCTATGAATGATAATAGTAATAATAAAAAAAAGAAACAGGGACTGGGGATTTAGCTCAGTGGTGCCCACCACCTGCCTCGCAAGCGCAAGGTCCCGAGTTCAATCTCGGTACCAAAAAAATAAAAATAAAAAAATAAAATAACCAAAAAAGAAGAAACAAAGTGTTGCTTACCCTATTGAGAGTGGCTAGAAGTGACTTTGTGAACATCTCTGATTTCAGTAGAGAGATACTCTTACTCTTTCTTATTTCTCACCATGGTTTGTTTTTCTGTCGTGTGCTGTGGTAGTGTACCTGATTTTAGGGTCAAATCTATTGTGAATTTCTTCTGAATATCACTGACTTAACTGCAGTTCATTTATTTGTCCATTAATTCATTTATTAATAAATACTTCATGTCTCCTGTGAATAGTCAGAATTCCTTTTGCTTGTGGTGCTTATATTGTATCGGGAGGTAGACACGTGAGTGAAATTTGTGACACGTCAGAGATCGTGTTAAGTGCTGTAGAAAAAACAGTAAAGAACTCCACTGTTCATCAGCTCTGATTCCTTAGACTTCTGGGATTTTACAAAGTGTATCCTTGGAAGTCTTGAAAGCCCATAAAGGGGAAAAATTGCTTCTTACAATGTAGGTTTTGTATGTCTCATAGAACTGTAAGTATTTTATTTTATTTATTTATTGGTACCAGAGATAGAACTTGGGTCCTTGTGCCCTGCGCAGCAGGTGGCAAAACCACTGAGCTAAATCCCTGGCCCCACTATAAGTATTTTAAAGAGCTAATCTTTCATATTATGTTTATTTCCTCTGGTTTTTAATTGTCTTGAGGATGTTACAGTCTTCCTTGGGAGTTTTATTTTATTCTATTTTTAAAACTAGAACAAATCTCTGAACAGAGATGGGCTCACAGTTGGAGCCCAGTTTGGTGTAGAGTTTGGCACTTTGATGCAGCTGGAAGTTTGGCAGCTGACCAGGACTGTGTATTTTCTAGTTAACATGTATCTTTTTTTGCCCAGTTAATTGTGGTGTTTTTCAGGCAAATCAATATTAACCATAGGTTTTAGGGCAAGATCTTGTACATCTAGAAGAGATTCAGTATTATCTGCAGTCCCTCATTTTACACGGAGAAACGGGAGGCCAGTGCTGTGAAGACTAGCAATATTGTAGGTCAAGCACCCAATTTATTCCTCACTTAGGTAGTTACTTGGAGGGACCAAAGAAAATGGCCTTGAGGTGGATCTGTAATGACTCAGAGCGGCCACTAGATGGTAGAAAAACAGCAAGAAAAGTCTGGACTGTTAGGCACTTTGGACTTAGCAAAGTTTCTTGAGTTTCTCACTGTTCCTAAGAGGAGAGTACACTGTGAAATTTCTGGGCAAAGAGCCTGCTGCTCATAGCCATCATCATCATCATCATCATCATCATCATCATCATCATTATCATCATCATCATCATTATTATTATTTGAGACACGGTCTTGCTATGTAGTTCAGACTGGCCTTGAACTCACTCTGTAGCCTTTGCTGGTTTCAAACTTGCAGTGATCCTCCTGCCTCAGTCTCCCCAGTTCTGGGGTTACAGGTGTGTGCCACTACACCTGGTTATTTTTAAATTTTTAAATTTTTAGTTTTGGTACTAGGCATCAAACTCAGGACCTTGCACTTGCAAGGCAGGCACAGTGCCACTGAGCTAAATTCCCAGCCCTTCCATAGCCATTCTATACCAGTAGTCTGTGCTTGGATACCTCTACTATCCTTCAAAGCCAGTGATCATTCTTCATGTTTCTCAAATAATTGCTGCCAATTCCCTGGACTCAAGTCTGCTTGATTCTTAGGAAATTGCCTACTTTTCAGGTAACCTTCAGCCAAGATTAGTCTTCATTCTCCTTTAAAATTTTAATTTTTTTTTTTGGTACTGGGGATCGAACTCGGGTCCTTGTGCTTGCGCAACAGGCGATGAAACCACTGAGCTAAATCCCTGGCCCTAAAATTTTAATTTTTAATTTTTAAAATTTGGATCATGATTAAGCCTTGGTATAGACTCTGTCTTTGGGAAGCTTGAAGACCAATCCATCCTCTGTTGTAGACAGACATGTTCTATGCTTAGGAGTGGTATCAAAATTGGGCTGTCAAAGGAATAGTGAAATATCTGTGTGTGAATTGGGGCTTAGGGAATTGCTTTATTTCAGGACTGTAGAGAAGTTTAGGTTGGTTGGAATGTGTGCTTGCAGAGAAGTCCTCTTCGAGGCATTCTTCGGGACCATAGACCATATGACCTCCACGTTTTCATAAGGTTTTGAGCTGAGATGACCAGAATGGGGCAGTAGGGAGGATGTTTAGCTTTTTCTTGGTCCATTCAGGAAGATTCCTATAGTTTGGTTTCTCTCCGATCCCATTTTCTTCCAAGGAGGACAGTTGTGTGTCTGTTAGAGTGGAGGCTCCCTAGTTCACAAAGATCTGTGAGGAGAGGATAGGAAAGCAGATGAGTTGGAGGAAGGTTGGTAAGTTCTTGGGCTGAAAGTAGCCTGGAGAGATTGTGTGGTCACCTAATGAATGACCTACCTAATGGGGGAAGGTAAACCTCTAGTCCTGAGATTCTGCCGCCAAGCTGAGAAGGGTTGGGCAGGCCTGAACCTTAGACAGAAAGTAAATGGACCCTGGCCTTTCCAGATCTGGCTCTGCAGTGCACAGGGAACCAGCTGGTTCTGGGCTCACACAGTCTGATGATCTTACTGAGTCTCTCATCTTTTCTGATGTTTGAGCCTATCCTTGAATCCAGTATGATATTGAGCACATAGTTAGTTGAGGTATTTGAAGAGAAGAAAGAGAGGGAGAAGCATATGTCAGGAATGCAAAAGAAACCAACAGGGGGAAAGCACCAGGATCACAATACCATCTGTTTATAAAGTTGTAATAAAATGCTCTCATGCTCATCTCCATAAAGGCCCATGAGGCTGGTAGAGCAGGTATTTATTTTATAAATGAGAAAACTGGTTTAGAGTTGGGCTTCTATAAGATTTCACAGGTTGAACCAGCCCTTTGGCTCTGAAACAAATGCTCCCCCTGCTTTTGTATGAGTGATGCCTTTTCTAGCTCCAGGGAGTTCTAAGGGCAAGAAGACGAGTGCTGACCTTCCACTAAGTGGCCTGGTTCATCCTTAGCCCTTCTCATGGCCCTGTATTTGCTCCATGAAGCCACACAACTGATGGCAGGCTATTGATATCACTTGGTCAGATTGAGGTAGAAGTGACCCAGGAGATCAGTCTGACAGCTGTTGCTTTGACTTCAAGATTCAGGAGCCTGGATTTTTGCCTCCCTTCTATGAATTTTGCCCCTCAGATGTTAAAGGGAAGCAACTTCTCTCCCTTTGAGGTTGAGAAACTGAGAGTTTGGGAAGAAGGAGCACAGGGGAAAAAGCAGCTTTAGCATTACCTTAGAAGTTACAGCCTTTGGAATATAGTAGATGTAGATTCTACAACCTCCCTATGCCATCCAATAGGTGTGACTTTGGAAAAGTCCATTAGTGTCTCTGTGCTTTAGTTTCTTCATCCTAAATTTAAATAGTTCCTATGTGTAAAGTGAGAACTAGAGACATGTGCATGGAGAATGGTGTGTCATGAGTGTTCACCACATCCTACTTATCCATGGTCTTCCTGTGTGCTGCCACTGGCAGGCCCTTGACTGCCTTGTATTTGGGTAAGCTGAGAGCAGACATCCCAGCCCCAGGCCTGGTTCTTGGGAAGTTTACCCCAGGGGCTATAGAATCTGATGAATTTGTACTTTCCCAGGAGAAGGGGGAGGATGTCTTTAAACTTCTTGCTGGCTGCTGAGCCCTGGAACAAAGGGGAGACAAGCCCCAGGGCTGAGACAATAATGTCTTTATTATCTCAGATGTCTCAGGCCTGTCCCCCACCTAGAGATATACGGCTGGGAAGGCTAGCTCCATGGCCTCGGCGTGATTCCAGGTCCTAGGAATGTCTGGCTGTTTTATAGCAAACAGGATCACGCACAACAGCACAGCATCCAGGCATCTCCACCCCAGCGAGTGCATTCTCCTTGCCAACTTGTAAAACAGTGGGGCCTGTAGTAGTTTGATACAGGCCCCATGGCTCTTGAGGTCTGAGCAGCGTGGCACAAGGCAACAGTCCTGGGTTTTGGTGATCCCATCTAAGGCTTTGGGCACAGGGCCAGCAGTGCAAGCCTGGCAGTACCAGGGACCACCTTTGTTAGACCAGGCTCCAGCGGCTCAGTTCTCACTTGTGTGCTATGGGCTGCCTTGGTTCTAGCCTGTTTCTCTCCCTTTTGACCCTTTTGGGAGCAGCTGCAGGGAGCCACTGAGAGCACTTGTTTACAGATGCACTTGGCACAGGATGGGGAGACCAGCCTCGAAGCGTCCTTGAGTTGTAGTGTCCAGCTGCTCCCAGGTGCTGGGGAGCCTTCCACTCTTGGCCCCAAAGAAATGAGCCCACACTGTTGTCTTTGGCTAAAGCTTTAGGAACTTGGAGATGAGACCAAGGGACAGTGGGTCAGATGGCTGTCCAGGACTTCATTTGTAACCAAGCCGTATGGGCTGGCCCTCCGGAGAGGCCTTGTGCAGGGATCAAAGGTCACATACCCAGGCCAAGGCTCTTCTTTGGGGCCCTGAAAGGAGGAGCTAGTTAGTGTTGAAATTCAGGGACAGTAGTAGGAGATAGCTTAACCCATTTCCAAGACTCCTTTAATCTGGAGAAGGGAGGGGTCCAGGGAAACAGAGCTGTAGTGTTTTGGAATTTTAAAGGATTGGAGCTTCCTGTCGTCCTGCCTTTTGTTGGGGTTACTCTGTCATGTACCTGTATGGTGCTCATAGATGGTTGTGTTGCTTTTCTCCCCCTGGCCTGAATGCCTCATCAGTTCATGTGATCTTTATTCAGTGTTTCTACTTCCCAGACCCTCATATGAAATAGAAGTTCCAGATCCCCCTCTTTAGGAGCTCGAAGTTTTAGGGGAATATAGACATGTAAGAACTAGTGTGTATTCATGATGTGTCATATGCCTGAGGGAAACAAGCCTGTAAAAGGGTATTAACGCTTTTTTCTGTCAGGTATGTCTTCTGCTTAACTAAAGTTGGGGAGTCCACCTAGAACAACTGCTGGATCAGAATGCTTAGGATTGGGATGGAAGCATTCTTTCATATTCACAGTGGTCATAGCTAATGACCAAGGCCTGGGTGAGTGACCATCAGTGTGTGAAGACTTTGCATGCTTTATCCTGACCTGGCTCTGTGAGATGGCTGCTCTTTTCATTTCTATTTTGTAACTGAGGAAGCAGGTGAAACAACTTGCCCAATGTACATAGGTAGGAAGTAGTAGAGGTGGGGTTATTTTGACTCTAGACCTTTTAACTACTAGATTGTCTTGAGAGTAGTAGCATACCTGATGGACAGATGTGTAGATTTTTAAAAATCTCTTGCTTAGATTTTTTTTCTGCTGGTACTGGGGATGGAGCTCAGGACCTTTCGTTTTCGCAGCAGGCGCAGCACCACTGAGCTAAATCCCTGGCCCTAGATTTGGTTTTAGTCACAAGATTTATTTTGAAATGTCAGATGGAATGAACAAGGCAGGGTTTTGTGACTCATAGGAAGAGACTATAAGGGTTGAGAATTTCTTCCTTGCCCAGAAGCAGTTCCTTTGCAGGGAGAGCTGCATGGGATGCATAGGAGGGGAGCCTCGTGCCATTCTCTCTTGCTGCTGCTCCTGCTGGGGTCCTGTCAGACTGAGGGGACATGTTGCTGTAATTGAAAATGGGTGTGTGAGCAGCTTCCACCAGGAATCATATGTCATATTCTAGGTTCTAAGAGGACAGGGTTGAGGTACATGTATGTGGAGTGTTGCCATAGTCTTTGGCCCAGGTGGGAGAGGAGAGTACACGACCCAGGTCAGAAATGAAGGGAATGGGAGACGGGACTATTTATTGGACCACCTACCTGAGTTATGGCTCAGTTCTCATGGTAGCCTTCTGAAATGGTACAGATGGGAAAGCTGAGACTCATAAGGGTTAACTCATCTGAGGTCACCCAGCCAGGGAAGTCTAGAAGGGGTCCCATCCAGATTTGGACAACTTTGGCTCTCAGCCTTCTCCTGCCACGCCATGCTTGTTCAGAGGTCCCCTCTTCATACCTCTTCTGATTTGAGTGGTTGAGCTGCCCCCTCTCAGGCTTTCTCTTTCTAGATTGAGGCAGTCTGAGTTCATAGCAGCAGTCCCACATCCTCATGGTCACTTCTCTGGATCCACTCCAGCTCTATGATGAATCTGAGGGACAGCCACTTGCCCTGTCCTGGCTGTGATAACCATCAGCCATTCCTGAAGCTTTCCAGGTGGTTCCAGCTGCTGTCCAAGATGGAGATGGGGGAGGAGGCCCAGGCTGCAAGAGGTGCTGGGAAGAAGAGGGATAGAAGAACTCCAAGGGGAAGAGAGACTCAGCAAACCCTCATGTCAGCTAAACCTGATGCACCAGGAATACAGTGCCATCCTCCATACCTCAAAACACAGTTTTCCTCACTCTTAAAGGAAAGGCAGGTTCTGGCCAGTGACTACCATCAGCTTCCTTGACTGTGCTTCTCAATCCATGGAGCGTGTCCACAGTTGTGTTTCACCTAGTCTTCCTACAGCCAGAATGGTGGAGGTGGGTGGGGGTGGCAAGCTGTGTAGAACAGAGGCTTCAGATTAGTCCAGGCCTGGCCCTATATTATCTTCATCTCTGTTTTACAGATGAGATTGAGAGGTTTACTGACTTGCTTTAGAATTCACAAGCTGTCAGCAGTGGAGTTAGAATAAGGCCCCAGATCTCCCAGTGCCTAGAAAGAGGCTGCCTGAGGGATGGGGGATGAGAGGGAGATGCATCTGTAGGCCTCTGATTGGGTGCTGGTTAAAGTCCTGCTTAGAAAACTGCTTATTTCTGTGTGCTTATCTTTTTGTTTTCTTTCAGTGTCCTAGTAAAATACCTTTGAAAAAACACTTCCCTGTTTGGCTGAACTGAAGGGGGAAAGGACTTGTCATTTCATCTATACCTTGGTCCAGGCTAGTGTTCTAGGGCTGGGTGGGAAGCACCCCAAGAGGAGTTTGGACTGTGGGTTGTCAGCCTCTTTGGGCTGTGGGCAGGAACCTGACAGTCCATCTGGCAGGCTTGGACCTGGGCCTGAAGTCTTCTGCCACACCAGCTGAAGCAGGGTGGTGGGGAGGCCTGCTGTTTCCTGCTTTGACTTTGTCAGCCCTGGCAGTCAACTCCAGCTTCCCTCACCCTTTGGCCTTAAAGAGAGAGCTTTCTGCAAAGTAATGTGTAGGTCCCCAGCAGCATGTCAGAGTTCAGCTTGGCCCAGCCAGGGATAGATGATACTATTTTGTGAGGAGAAGGTGGGCTCAGGGTTCTATGGCCCCCTGGTCAGAGAGGACCAAAGGCAGGTCTAGGCCAGCAGTAAGGGAGGGTGGAGGCTTGTGGAGTAGGGAGAGGCTCTGGTGACCTTGCATCCTGACTAGAAGCCAAAAGGCCTGGGGGAGTCTCTTCCCTTCTGTGAGCCTCAGTCTCATCCCTGAAGCACAGATAAATTATGTATCTGCCTCTTGGCTGGCTTACCCAGTGGGGAATATTTATGTTCAGTTATGTGCTGGTGCCCATGCCCTGAGGTGATACTGGTATGGTGTTGTGATAAGTAAGTTCCTCTGTAAATGGTGGTGGTGCTGAGAACAGCTGATGAACACAGTGTCTTGAGGAGGTATGACCCACACAGGGAGACCGTGGCTGTTGCTTCCCTGGGTGGAAACTCCAGAGAGGCTGAAGTTCTACTGCAAAGTCTGTTTGTGGCCTTTGTTCTTGGCAGGAGACCTGTGAGGACTTGGAGGTTGAGGAGAAAGGGGTCTTGGGGTAGGTGAGAGACCACATTGAGAATGGAGAGTTTGGTTCTAAAAGAAGATACCCCCAGGCCTAGGGCTGATGCGGGTAGGATGGGTCTGGAATTCAGAAGCAGAGGTGCCTGAGAAGGATGGCCTGGTTTCATTTCTTGGTCCAGGACCACGTTGTGGCAGAACTTGTCCTAGGTCCTTCATCTCTTGGTGCCATCTGCCCCATTTGTCAATCTGTGGGTCTTGATTTGTTTCTTCTCCTGGATCCCCTTTGCCTTCTCTTCTTGGAAGTTCTACTGCAGCTTTGCCAAGTTTGACTGGGGCTAGATTCTGATCCTGCTCCAGGGTCCTACACATAATTGCTTTTCTTGCTAGACTGTGAGCTCCTTGACGGCAAGAGTAAGGTCTAAATTTTCTCTTGGTATGGATCCTGTGTCCTTAGGCTCTGATCAGAGGGTCTACCTCTCCTGGCTTCAATTGGGCTGGCCAAAGTGGCAGTGCCTTCTCTCTCACAGGTGGCATGGTGGAGGTGGGAGTGTGTGTTGAATCAGAATACATGGCTCCTTGTGTCTAGCTTCCTCTTCCCACTGACCCATGGTTTGGGAACAGTGGCTGCCTTTCTGGGGCAGCCAGAGTGCCTATCCAGAGTGTGCTCTGTCGGGCACTATCAGCTCTTCAGCAAGCCCTGGTCCCACTCTTAACCTAGCCTGGTCCCACTCTTAACCTAGAGAAGGCCCTGGGTTACTGATGTTGTTCTTGGCGGGCCACTGGGCCCTTCAGCAAACAGGGAGGCAAGTGTGCACCCGGCTTGGGCCTGTTTGTGTTGGCCTAGCCAGGCGGGGGATTAGCTCAGCTGGGCTGCTAATTGCCTCCGAAGTGCCGGCTGGGATGCTGATGAGGACTGGGTCTCTAATCCCCTCCTCCTCCAGCAGGCACAGTGCCAGCCTTCGTGGTCTGGCCCAGAAGGGCCCCTTCTCTCCCATGTCAGTGGTTGCTTGGCCTAGACCCTTGAGATGCAGGCAGGGGTTCACCAGGACTGATGGCTCAGGAAGAAATGGGTGGGGGGAGATGCCTATGAAATCATCTCCTGGGCCAAGCCAGGCACACTCCATACCTCTCCTTCACATCCTTTGCCAACCCTCCCACCCTTTCTGCATCAGATGCCTTCTGAAGCTCAGCACTTTCTCCTCTTACTAGGAAGCTGCTGGGCTCACCTCAGCCTCAGCCCTTAGGTCCCTCAGCACTTTTGTTTGCCTTCCCCCTGTATTCCTATCTCTCCTCCCTCCCTCTACATTTTCCTCACTTAAGTTTCAGCCCTTCTGACCCCCTCCCCACAGTTGCCCCATTCCTTCACTTTCCTTCTACACTGTTGCCCTCTGTTCTTGCTCTTGCTTGGCCCCTGGTTGACCTTAAGCTTGCCTCTGGTCCCTCTGTACTTTCTGGGGACTGCTTGTTGTCAGGACAGAGGCAGAGGGCAAGGGGTCCACTTTATCATTTTGTTTTTACAACTCTCCCTGAGTTCGGAGGGCAGCAGCTGTCCAGAATGGCATCTGGACACAGCCTCTGTGCCAGCTGACCCAGCTTGTGGGCCAAAAGCCTTCCGTCCCACAGGTGGAGCTCTTAGGGCCTGCTCTGCACCCATTGTTCGGCTCTGCCGCTTCCACCTCCACCTTTGACTGAGTGTTTTTGACCTCGGCTTCCTGACCTCATCCTTCTTCCCATAGTGGAACCTCAGCATAGTTCCTCCAGCTGGTGACTCAGGGAAGCTTTGTCCTAGTCTTGCTGGCTGCTGCCTGAGTATCCTGACCCCTGAGAGACTCTGCACCCCTATGTGGAGCTCTCTATCCTCAGAGATCTCCTGCTTCTGATGTCCAGGGTCAAATTCAGGGTGCCTGCCCCAGTCCCTAACCTGTTCCATGTTGTCTCTTTCTCGTTTTAACTCCTTAGTCTTCTAACTACCTTAACCCTCTCTCTTATGTTCCTGGAAAGGGAATAATAATATTTATAATCAAAGTTGCTGTTTGTTGATACATATATGTATGTATGTGTGTATATATATACATACATACATATATATGTATAACCTAATTTAATATCTCCAAGAAATAGATTCTCTTATAGGGGAACGGGCACATTACAGATAAGGAAATCAATCCCAGAGATGACAATGAATTATCTGAGGTTCCATATAGTGAAGAACTGGCAATGGTGGGATCCAAACCCAGCTTGTTTGGTTTCAAAGCCTGGGACTTTCTCACAGTTCTAGAAAATAACTGGCCCTGGATACTGGCTTTTGTGTTCTACTGTCCTGGATTCTCAATATCCCCAGTCCCTTTTCATGCCTTGTACCTTCATTTGAGGATGAAGTGCCCTTTTTTATTCATCCCTACCTCAGACAGCATCTGCCCAGTTCTTCACAAATGGATTCATACCTTGCTGTCCTCAAAGTACTTTTCTTCAATCCTTTACCTCGCTAAGCTTTTGGAAAGCCAACCCTACAGCCTGACTGCTCTCAGGTGGTCCTTAGTCCCCTCACCTGCACTGGAGCAAGTGAAGGCGAGGCCCTGGGCTCCCTTGGTGAGGATGAATGAGAGATCCTGAGGAGCCACTAGGTCTCCTCATCAGCAGGGATCCTCTTGCGCTGAGGATTTTTACTTGTTCTCTGTTCCAACTCTGCATCCTTGACTGGTTCAAATCTTGGAGTTTACTTCTAGCCACAGGCCTTGGATTCCTTTGTCCCAGTGAGGAGCTAAGTTTAATTATCCCCTACCACCTGTGTCAGCACCCATTCATCAGATCCTTCTCTTCACATCAATACTCATTAAAGTTCTGATCAGCTTATTTAGGCTGAGGTTTAAGTTCAGTGAAATGCAGACAGCGACTGTGTGTTAGTTAATGGACTTTCAGACAGCAGTGGGCCTCAAAACTGTTCCCTCAGAAGAGCAAAGGCAAAGGGGACTTTCATATCTGTAGCATTTGCTATTTACTTGCTTTTCCTATGTCCTTCCCGAAGTCTATCTTCTTAATCTGTTTATTAAAAAAAGGTCACTATCACAGTTGCCAGATAAAGAAATAATCATTTTATCGTGCATCAGATTATGTCAAAAGGATGTCACAATGCCAAGAAGCCTAGTATAAAAACTGGGGGTTGGGGTGAGGCAGAAGAGTGGGTAGCAGCATCCAGAGCTGGGGTTTATCCAACCCTAGGCCTCAGAGGACCTCACTTTTGCTTTGGGACAGGAATAGTGAGGAGCAGTTCTGGCCAGTTTTCAGACCTGTGCACAGCCAAGAGAGGGCAGCCTATATCAGACCTTTGTCAGTTCTTACTCTTTTCTTTTTAAATTTAGGACAGCTTGCAGCTGGGGATGTAGCTTCTTTTTCCTATGGCTGTCGATTACATTGGCCTTGGCAGTGCTGGGTATGGCAATAGGCCTCGGCATTGGTTCCTAGAATGTGATCTGATTGATCTAGGCCACAACATTCAGAACCCCAGGACGATTGATCTACTTTGACGAGTTCCCTGGCAAGTGGGAATTTGAAGCCTGTGATCAGGCACATACCTTCTCCCTGTTTCCTGGGGCAGTACCCATCAAACCGGCAAGTAGCCCAGACCCACTGCTCCCCTGAGTGGGAGAGAGTGGTTCATCTTCCTCTAGAGGGGGTGGTCTCTACTGCTCACTTGTCTGGATCTGGCTGTGTCAGTGAGGGATAGTGTTTTCCCTGACATGGAGCAGGCAGCTGAACCAAGTCCACTAGAGGAGTAATAGGCCCAGCTGGTAGCTGTGGGGACCCTTGTTCAGCTCAGCTTTCATCCACATCAGAGCCAGCCTGCCTCAAGATTATCTCCACATTTGAATGTGGCTGCAGCATCTCACTTGGCTTTGGCTTCCCTCTTGCATGGACACTGAGCAGAAAGCTTGGCTGGGGGCCAAGGGTGTTGACCCTTTTCATGACAGAGCCAATACCAGAAGGTATAAACCACAGGACCTGGAGGAGAGTTTCTGCAGGCCTAAGCCCCTATGTCGAATCTGGGACTTTGTATTCAGCCACTGAACCTAGGATCCAAAAGGTTAGGGTCTCAGCCCCAAGTGGGGACTCCTCCAGAGCTCAAGCCCTCAGACCTGGAGCCAAGAGCTGCACTGTGGGGGCAGCTTGGAGACCAAGCTGACAGTTCCTCTGGTGGTTGGGAGCCAGCAGAGAAGCAGTTGAGTCTTTGTGTGTCTTGTTCAGGGAAGATTGGGCTGGGATCCTGTTTTGGCTGCTGGACAGGATCAAGCCTGGGCTGCTAGTGCTGTCTCTTGAGGAATCTTTTGCAGTACTTGTGGTACCTGGAGGTCCTAGGATGTAGTGTCTCAGCTGCTGAGATCTCACTATTCAGTCTTCCAGCTGTTTAGCTCTGCCTCAGAGCCTGCTCTCCCTTAGCCACCACATAGTACCAGCCCAGCCTGTGGTCTCTGGCTTCTGCTTCCCTGTCCCTTTTCTCCCAGCCAGACCCCCTTTCCCATAGATCAGACCCAAGGAGACCTGCAGTATCTGTGTTTTTGGATACAGGAGCCAAGAAGGAGTGGCAGAGGGACCAGATGCCTCAGTGCAGGGCCTGGGACTCAGTATTTGCTGAATCAATTTTGTTTAAATGAGATGATGGGAAGGACTCATTGCATGGCTCTCTGTCCTGTGGTGTGTGAGATTTCCATCCTCACTTTCAATGAGGACAGCCCTATGGTGGTGACTCACACAGGGACATGATTGTAAAGGCCCATGGCAGGATCTGATCCAGGATGGCAGCCTAAACCTGCCCAGGAGGATCTAGGGGGTGGGGAGTTTCCCTTCCAGAGGGGACAGGCTGGAGCAGGCTGGGCTCCAGGGCAGGACTGTATAGCCTTCTCTTGTTTGAACTTCACCTGCACTTCCTGCTTGGAAGGGCCCCCACATAGGTTGAACATCCAGCTGTCCACGTAAAGGCTGAAATGAACCCTTTGCCTTTGCCCTGGTAACTGCTCATTCCTTTTCCAGGAGTTTGGGGAGAAAAGGCTATAGGCTCAAATTGCCACAGGACCCTGTGTATGTGTGAGGTGAAGAGTGTGAGCTCTTTTCTAGGCAGTGTGATTTCCATCAAGATTGTACTTACTTTCCTTGCCATAAAGTTACCTGTTTCCCTAGATGGCAGCATCAGTAGCCCTGTGGCTGTAACATTCCTCATTACCCACATTAAATCTGAAAGTAGAAAAATGGACACAGATAACAAATGAGTGGTCAGCCATGACCATTTGTGAATAGCCAGGGGCATGAGCAAGGGCCCTTTGGTCAGTGGCGGCCACAAAGGCTCAGGCTTTAGGGAGGCCCCAGTTAGTGCCCTTGGAGTTGCCTGCCTGGTTTTGGCAATAAATAACATGAGGACCCAAAACCCAAAACAAAACAAAAAATACAACCAGTATCTCTTGGGGAAGGTGGTGGGAGACTGTTTAAATTACTGGCCTTCCCTGGGCCACGTAGGTGGTTGCTGGGCACAGGCAGCGTCCAGTCACCGGCACGTGTGCAATTCTACGAGCCGCTGGCATTGCCGGCATTTGACGAAGCAGCACCAGTGGAATTTGCAGCTGCAGCGTTCAGCCAGCTCTACCTGAGCCGTGTGGAAGCCGCGACCACAGCACAGCAGCTCACAGCCATCGATGGCCTTGGATGTCTTATTGCATGTGCGGCCTCTCGTGCCCAGCACGCCGCTGCGTATGTCCTGCTCACAAAAATCTGGGCTGGGCTCCAAGTACACCAAGTCCTCGTCTGTGTGTGGCTTGAACTGTGCATTGCGTGGCACCAGTGCCCTAGAGGAGCCCACACGGCGTGGCTCCACCTCGGTGGCGCCGTCGAACTTCTCCTTAAGTGCGTGGCCCACCTGGCGGAAGGGTGGCACAGCTCGCCAGCATGTCTTTACTTCGCAGGAGCCTGATACCCCGTGGCACTTGCACTCCACCCGCATGTGTGATAGGATAGCCTGTGGGGAGGGATAGGGAGAGTGGTCATTGGTAGAAGCTTTGGAGCAGCTGGGGGGCCCCAGAATTGGGGCCCCTAGGGGTTCATGCTGCAGAGGCAGAAGGGTTCACCGTCATGCTTCCTCAGTATTAAGCCCCCACTGTATACTGTGCTGGGCTGGTAAGTAGGCCTGGGGACAATTGAACAAGATGCTGTCCTGGCATTTGAGCACTTAGAGGACTGCCCCTAAGGGGCACTGTTAGGTGCAACAGTGGGTGAGAGGTGCTGTGATGGGCAGGGATCCTCTGCACTTAATCTTCACAGGAACCTCAGGAGTAGGCATTGAGAAGGCAGATGGTGTCACAGTTAAGCACATGACCTATGGATGATGGAAGGGGTCAAATCCCAGCTGTGCTGCTTGTTTGGAGTGTGTGTGTATTACACGGGCTGGGTGTGCACACACATATACACATATATGGATGGGACCATGTACACTGGCTGTGTTAAACCTGCTTCCCATCCTGCCCGGTTTCATACCTCAGGAAGGTTCACAGTGCTGGTGAGGGCCCAAAGGACACTTCCTGCGGGCCGCTTGGGAGGAAGTGTTTCAGGGACCCTGCCTGCTGCTCCTATGTTGGTACTCAGGGCTGGGGGGTAGTGCATACTACCTTCCTTCCGGCCTCGTTGTTGTGGAGGTTCATGAGGGCCCGGCTGGATGAGGACCCCTTGCTTCTCTCCCGCACATCCACAAATGACTGTGAGAAGGCTACGCCATAGGCGATGTTGTCCGAGCATCCTGACCACTGGAAGCCTGAGGTGCAGAGAGCAAAGAGAGGGCCACAGTGAGTGTGGGCCAGGGGCCCACGCCCCTGCCCTCCCCTCTGACCACTCTTGCTCTTACCCTGAGGGCTGACACCATGTACCGTCCGATCACATCCACACTTTTCCAGCTCCCCACTGCTACATGCCCGAGTTACTGCAAAGGCCACACCTGCTGAAGAGATGGCATACACAAAGGCCGCCTCCCGAGTCCCTGTGGGAGGCAGAGGGAGGGCAAGGGTGGGTCCTTTGTGGAGAGGTAGGGGCACAAGGGGCCAGCTGAGTGTTGGAGGCAAAGAGAGTGAGCCAGGCCCGGAGTGGAATGGATCTCACCATGTCCCCAGCACTGCCCACTCCACTGGTGTGGACTAGCTTGTCCTCCCAGCAGCCCCACCAGGCAGTCCTGTCACCCCATTTTACAGAGAGGTGAGATGTTTTGTCATGGAGCATGTGGCTGAGCCAGCAGATGGCCTGGCCTCAGAGCCCGTGCTCAGTTCCCATGGGTCACTATTCTCACAATGTCTCCTGAAGACAAGTGATGGTCATGGTGTTTTATGGAAGATTGAGCAGTTCAGCAAGGTCAGCTGATTTACCAGTGCTACAGAGTTGTGCAACTGCAGACCTGGACTGCAACCCCATGTCTGGCTCCCTTTTAGGTCTATTCCCCAGCGACTTCCTTGGGGCTCTGAGGGTTGCCTCCATGACCTGCCTGGCCCTTCCTCTGAGGTTGGGCCTGTTGCTGAAAATGCCGTGCCTCCTTACGACTTTAAACCATAATACCAACAGCTCCACTACTTAACCCCTCCCTACTGATGATTGGGGTGCCCTCCACCCCCACCACTTTTAGCTGTATCCATCTCACTGAGGGTTGGAAGGGCTTGGTTCTGGTTGCATAGCCAGGAGGCTGCAGAACCAGGACTCCAGTAAGTTCTTCCTGCCTCTCCTCTACCCATGACTGTTCTGCAGTTCTATTTTGGTGCCAGCCTCCTCCCTGCCTGAATGGATGTTTTTATCCTAGGAGCTGTGCCTGGGGTGTAGCTGCTGTGAGATGTCTTTCTGGGGTGAGGTGGGGTAGTATGTGAGCAGAGTGCACTCGGTTGGGTGTGTGACCAAACAGCAGGCCCTGCTCCTCTTCTAGGCCTGTGAGGGCCTCTGTGTGCTGTGACTGTCCTTCTGTCTCTGGCCAGAGGGTCTGTGTCTATAAGAGTGGTGGGGCAGGCTTTGGCCCTGTGGTTGGCAATTACCTCTGTGACACCCAGGTCTGTACTCCCAGCTGCCCCAGGGAGCAGTCACCGTGGTTAGACAGAAACAATCAGCTCCTCTGTCCCTGGGTCTGTATACAGAGGCAGGAGAAGCTGAGCACTTGGGTGGGAGGCAACTCAGCCCCGAGCACTCAGGACGGCCTGTTCTTGGTGTAACCCTTGAGCTGGGGGTACTGGTACCACCCTCTCCACTGCCACTCTCTGCTCTGGCTTGGGCATTTTGGGCCAGCATTAGAGGGCCTTGGCTGGAGCAATGGAGCCTCGACAGCCTAAGATGGAATCTTCTCCAAGTTAATTGAGGTTAATAGCAGGATCATGTTGGTTGGTTTTATGCTGTGGCTGCCTGAAGGGAGACGACTTCAATTTTTGGTATTTCTGGTATTTCCAGGCCTGAACCAGCACAAATCTTTGCCCCAAAGACCAAAGGGGAAGGGAAGTCAGAGCAGGAAATGGGGATGATGGGACTGGTGAGCAACTTCAGTCCTTGGTCTTTTATAGTCCTTCCTCCTCTGCTTCTTTTGGCTCGCGGGCAACTACTGGCCCAACTTCAGCTCTGGGCTGACCTCTGCTTCTAAGTGTTAGTAGACCTTGGGGTGCAGGTCTCCCTGTGAGGTGGTTGAGGGAGATGGGTACCTCATTTTCTAAACAAGAATCCATTGACTGGGACTCCAAGTCCCCTTTGCCCTGGCCTCATGGGAGCAAGGACACCATATCCTAGCTCGAGAGTAGCCCTGAAGGAAGAGACTCTTTTAAGGTAATAACAGAAGCTAAAGGTCATAGAGAACTTAGCGTGTGCACTAAGTACTTCACATATTACTTTATATACTCTTCACAACAACCCTAGGAAGTAGATCCTTTTAACCCTCCTTTTTTTTGTTTTTTGTTTTGTACCGGGGATCGAACTCAGGACTTTGCGCTTGCAGTGCAGGCGCCAGAACCACTGAGCTAAATCCCTGGTCCCTTAGCCCTCCTTTTACAGATGAAGAAACAGGCACTGAGTAGTGCCTTGTCCAACAATACCCAGCCAAGAGGTGGTGTAGCCAGAATTTGAACTCACACCTTGACATTGTCGAGACCCACAGAGGCCTTGGATTCTGGGAATACACATGCACTTGATCTTCTTGCACCTCTTGTGTATGAAGCCAAGGAGGGTTTCCTTAGGTCTGCCCTGCCCTAAATCTCATGTGGTGCATAAGCCCAGTTCTCTTGTGGGGTTTTCACCAGGGTGTGGTGAGCAGTTGGCCTGGAGAGTGTGGGTGTGCTGCTATGCCCCTGAAGCCTATGGCAGCCGCTCCTCCACCCTTTGGACTTAAGTGCTGTGGCCCCTCACACCTCTTCACCCAGGGAACCAGGTTGGAGCCCTGTTTTCTAGTGGAAGACCTAACAGAGCTTGCTTTCCTCAGAGGTTGCTCATACTTAGGGCACTGGGATTCGGGAGTGCAGCAGTGGGGAGTTCCCCAGCGATGTGGAAGATGCTGTGCCTGTTGCTGCTGCAGGAGGTGGTCATCCTTGCTTTGTCCTCTCTTAGACCTGGGTAAGGCAGAGCTCTCAGGTTCCAGCTGCTGCCTGCAGCCTTCCTCCTTTCTGTTACAGCCATTTGCTCTTCTTACACCCATCTTCTTTCTACTGTGATTGCTTCCCGGAGCCCTCTATCTCCTGGCTCTAGGTCTAAGTCCTCTAGGTTCAGCCTTAATGCCACCTCTTCCAAGGGACTTAGTGATCAGCACTCTGCAGCCCTAATCTGAAGAAAATGTGCGGCCCAGTGGCTTGCCTGGGTCCCTCAGCTGGGAATGGCTGAGTGGGAACTGGAACTGAGACCCATCTGACTCAAGACTTGGGGTCTTGGGCTGGGGATTTAGCTCAGTGGTTCCGCCACCTGCCTTGCAAGCATAAGGACCTGAGTTCAATCCCCGGTACCAAAACAAAAACAGACAAAAAAAAGACCTGGGGTCTGTGGAGCACATTAGTGTCTACCCAGATGCCAGAAGGAAGGACATTCAGGACATTTGGAGGAGAACTGGCTGAGACTGAGTTGGGCCAGCAAGGAAGCCATGGGCCTGGTGATGCCCTGGGCAGTGGAAGTCCAAGGGAGGGGGGTGACAAACAGGCTCTGGTCTGTGAGAAAAACCACTTTGAAGAAGCCTCTGGATTTAAGAGACAATGTAGGATGGGGCAAAGAAGAAAGTCTTTGGGGCCAGACAAAGCCATTACTCATTTGTGATGTGACCTTCCTTTCTGAGGAGTCTCAGCTTCCCAAATGTAACACGGAGACAGTGCTGCCTCAGCAGCCCAGGCCCTCATATGTCCCCTGTATCCCATCCTACTGTTGTGGTCTTCCTGGGACTTCAGACTCTCTAACTGGCCTGCCTGCCTCATGCCATCAGAATCAGACCATGGATAGTTTTATCTTCCAGTTGTCTCATGTGTTTGTGTGGCCTCTGCAGCCTGCAGGAACTCCAGTTGGGAGTGTCTTTGGAGTACATCTTCCTGAGAGCTAAAATTCATCCGATGGCATCGGAAGGCTGGCCAGAGAGGTCTCTGGGAAGGAAAGAAAGTTCTCCCCCTCCCTGCATCTAACCTGATACTAGTACTAAGAATAAAAGCAAGAGAGCACAGGTTTTTGGGAGGCTCCACCTAGAACTGAGGAGCATTTACTTAATTAAGTCCAGCCTGCTGAGATGGTCAGGAAGGTGCTCTAGATGAGTCAGACACATAGGCCTGGATTTGAACCTTTCTTTGCTACAGCCAGTATAACACATTGCCTCCCCGCCATGGTGGGCAGAGCCTGCAGGAACCTTGGGGCTGTTTGAATCTTGGAACTTGATCAAGGTCACTGCAAGACATGCTAACGGCAGGAGGAGGCTTGGCACTGTACAGGTGGAGAAAAGCATGAAAGGAGTTACCTTTCCTACTCTTCCTCATGCTGCTCAGGCTGGTCCACCTTGAGACCCAGCACAACTCTGTCAAGTTCCACTGCCTCCCTGCCACCCTCAAACCCTTCCATTCATGTACCATGTGCTTGCTGGTACCCAATGTGTGCAGGTGCTGTGAGACACAGGGGACCTCCCTCATCTGGCTCTTAATGTCTACTGAGGCAAGAATTGCCACATTCCTGCTTTCCTGGCTGCCATGAACACCATCTTTATCAAGTAGTTTTTTCAGTTTAGAGCACATAGCTTGGCCCTAAATTACATACTGGCCTCACTGTTTATCATTCTTTCTCCATCTGTCCTGTCTCTAGGCCAGGAGCAGGGGTGGCCTCCACTGCTTGGGGTTTTGGGGGCTGTGAGACTTAGGACAGTGCTGGCACTGGGAGACCCCATCCCCCACCCCCAGCACTGTGGGAACTGGGCAGCCCTTTAGAGACACTGTCTCTGAATCCTCCTGGAATCCTAGGAGGCTGGTCTGGGTTTGTCCTCATTTTATAGGAAAGAGGATCCTGGGGCTTATAGAGGGTAAAGAGGTGGCAGGTCCAGGACCTGGGTGCAGTATCCCCTTCTGCTCCCAGAGCCATCACGAGAGCACACCATAGGCCCTCAACAAATGAGGGTTTCTTTTTTTTATCTAGGATGGGATATGTTAGCTCTGCCTCTTCTGTGCCTGAGGCCATGACTCCAGCCAGGCTGCTCACATATGCTGCCACCTGCCAGGTTCCTCACCCCTAGGGGTGAGGGGGATTACAACAGGCCTGCCCAGACTGGTGGTTGCTGAAGATGACAGCCATTGGTAAGGACAGGTAGCTCTTCTTGGATCAGGGCATACATGAAGGACTTCCCACACATTAAGTCACTGAACCTTGGTGACAGCCATATGAGGTAAGCATGTGACAAGTGTGGACCCTGAGGTTCAGTCAAGAGAAGTCACCTGCCCAAGGTCTGCTTGCCCATGCTCTCTGCCTCATCAATCCCTGGGTTTCCCGAGAGCCATTGCTTTGTTCAGTCTGGAGATGAACAAATCCCTTTTCCTCTTGCTCAGCAGGGATCATTTAATGTTCTAAGAGGAATTTTTCTATGGAAGAAAAGTAAAGGTACAAAAGGTTTGGTGAGTGGAAGGGCTCAGACTTGTCTGCCAAATGTGACTGGCATCTGCCTGCTGTGGCTAGCCTGATTTCAGCTCCAAGGGAACTGGTCACTTGACTGAATTTTAGTCCAGAGCAGCTTCCACCAGGCCTGGTAGTGTTCTTGTATTCCCCAGAACTAGCTGACCAGGTCTAGGTCCCTTTGAGACTTCTGCCCACAGTGAGGAGGGCACTCCTGGTGGGGTCCTGAGGACCTCTGCTGGATTCCTGCCAGCATTGACACACACTTCACCTTTGCCCCTTCAAGTCCTTATCTCGGACCTGCTTTCCATTATTAGATGGCATCCACTGACTGTGTCCATGCCAGGCTTGGTCATGTGCCAGGAAACAGGTAAGTGAGCTGTCACCCTCACCTGGGATGACCTGAGGACTCAGTGATGGTAATCAGGCGGGGAGATATCACTCTTCAGTCTGAAAGGTGCATTGAAGCAGTGGGAATACATGTTTTAGACAAAGATATATATGATAGGCAAATTGGTTAAATGTAAACAGTTGATAAATCTAAAAACTAGTGCACAGGAATTCCTTGTAATATTTTTGCAACTTTTCTGTAAGTTTGAAATGGTATTTAGAAAGTTACAAAAAGAGGCCCCCCCCGCCCCCCAGTATAAACAGAGCTTCAGAGCCCAGAGGGAAGGGCTTAGAGAGAACCAACTGGTCAAGAAGGGGTGTGATAGATCTGGCATATGCAACCTGTGGATCTATACACCAATCTGTCCAAAACACACTCCTTGCATACCCACTGTGGCAAGGGAGTTCCTAAGGCTGAGGTCTACTCTATATGAGGTGGGCTCCTGGGCCTCACCAACCTGGCATCACTGGGTCCTGGGCAGTGGCACCTTCATCCTGGGAGATTCTCTGCTGCCAGGCTGCTCACTGGGTCTCTGCTACTTTTCAACAGCAGTGATGTTCGGCAGTGCAAAGCATGACCAAGCCTTTTTGACCCCTATCAGCTCCCAGGAGAATGGTTTCCAAATTTCTATCACAGTTGGTTTCCAGCAACAAATGGCTTGCCAGGAGCCCAGCAGCCCTGGCTATCCAGGCCTTTAGGCGCCAAGACAAAGGTTGGCCCAGGCAATTCATTCCTGCAGCCAGAGGAAGGGCCGTGTCAATTATCGGTTGCTCAGAAGTGTCAGCCTCATGCTCAGGAAATAGAAAAAGAGGCAGCTGGGTTAGAGCACTTCCTCGAAGGTGGGGCTTGACTTGGTGTTTCTTAAGGAGCCTTCCAGTTCAACAGAAGCTCCTCTGTGCCCTGGCCCCTCTCTCTGGTTTAGTCCCTCCTTGCATTTCTGGTTTCAATGGAGGACCTACCTCCTTGGGAAAGCCTTCTCTGAACACTTCAGCCCTAGCCAGGGAAGGTGTTCAACTTCCTGTCCTGTGCATCATGAGTAAGAAAGAGTACAGACCCTGCAGCACGATGCCTGGGTTCAAGTCCTGGCTTTACCACCTTCTAGTTCTGTGATCTTGGGCAAATGACTTAACCTCAGTTTCTTCATATGCAATATGGAAGCCTATGAGAGTCCCAGAAGGGTCAATGAGTATGTTACTTTCAACACTTACACAGTGTCTGGCCCACTGTTGGTGCCATAGGTGTGTAAAACACTATTCCTATTGTGCGCTGGTTGCTGACTCGCCTGTCTCCCCACCAGCCTGTGTGCCCAAGAGGACAAAAGCTGTGTCTCAGGGCTGGCCATGTTGGAGCTGCTCCTCAGGGCTTGTCCAATGTGCAAATCAGTGAAATGGCCTCAGGTATCCAAGGCTGATGCTAAGGTGGGAAGAGCACTGGGCTGAGTGAGGGTTGGAGTCCCAGGTCTGAAGCCTGAGTCTTCTCTCCCCTACTCTGAGGAACCCCAGGAAGTTCAGTCTCATCCCTTACCTGAACCTCAGTTTTTCCCTCTGTAAAACAAGGAGTGCAGCTCCTGTTCACAGTCCCCTGAGACACCACACTGCAGGCAGCAGGGTCCTGCGTGGATGGCCCTGTCCGGGATTCACCTCCACCCCATCATCCTGTCCAGTGCCTCTGCTGCCTTCCTTATAACCTCCCATTGGCCCAGCTCACATTGTTTCTGCTTCAGACTTTGACTTTTCTGGCCATTCATGAGGGTATCATTTCCTGGGCAGGACCCGCACCCTGGTGCCCTGCAGCCCTTGCATGACACCTCACCTTGCGTCACCACCTTGCCAAAGACAGGCAGGGAATCGAGTGTGGAGCAGTTCCAGCGCCGGTTCCGAAACTGGTACTGGCACTCCTCGATGGCCAGCTGGGCTCCGCGACGCACTGAGTCCATCACCTCCAGGTTCCTCTTGCACATCTGCACTTGCCTCTGGATCAGGCCCTTGAGCTTCTCACAGGTCTCCTCCTCCGAGATGCTCCCCACTGAGGACAGCTTGGCCAGGTACCTGGTGACAGGGGCAGAAGTGATGTAGATCAAGCCCAATGCCTCAGCCTCCTCTTTCCACACTGGGGCTCTGGGAGTTGCCTGTCCCAGAAACTGGTCCTGCCTGCCTCCCAGGGCTTGGGGTCTGTGTGTAAAATCTGACACAGTCTCAGAAAATGAGGCAGGAACTCGCCACTGAATGAAGGAATGATGACCAAGTCAAAAAGTACATAGATAGTCCTATTAAAATATGGACAATTGATAATAAGGGTAGCTAAATTTTAAAAAATAAAACCCAGTCAGGACTGGGCTAAGTATATCATTGCCTTAAATCCTTTCAGTGAGCCTATGAACCCCACTTTTAAAGAGAAGGAAATGGAGGCACAGATAAGTAATTTGCCTTGTGTGCAGGGTTGCATAGCCAGTGAGAGGTAGAGTGGATTTGAATCTGGTTTTGCTGACTTCACCGCCTTGTGACAGTTTTCTTTTATGTGACTCAAGGACTAGAACTGACAGTTTGGACAGAGTCTCCTAGGACTGGGTTCACTCAGCCTGGGGATCTCAGCCAAGGTAGTGTCAGTTACCTGCCTCCCTACACCAGGCAGCAGCCAGGTTCTATGGGTCAGGCATGTGGTTGGAACAGAATGATGATTCTCAAATCTGGCTGTGCATTGGAAACATCTGTGGGGATGGAAAGCACAAGTGCCTGGGCCCACCTTAGGTGGGGCTTGGTGTGCATCTGAGTTTTGGACCTGTCCACAGGCTGAGCTGGGAAGCCACTGGCCTGGTGAGCAGTCTTGAGGAAGCATTGGTGGTTTTTCCTTCTGAACCCAAGGGGCCTCAGTCTGGGACACTGCTGTCCACCTCACTGTGGCATCAGCCTCTGGACAAGTCTCATTTGCTCCTGGCTATGGGATCCAATCTGGCTTTCCATATCTGTAATGCAGTAATGGTTCCAATCCCAGAGGACTGCTGTGAGGAATGAATATGATTGGGTGTGGTGGCGTGTCTGATGCTCAAGGTATACCTTCCATGCTAGGAGCCTGGTAATTGTGATGATCTCTCCCTTCCCTAGTAGCAGGTGGGTGAGTGGGAGAGGGGTGGTCTCAGAGCAAGGCAGTACAGCTTCCCCTTGCCTCCCTGGTCTCCCAAGTTCCCTCTCCTGTCCCCTATTTTCTGTCTACCAGGTCCTGCCTAGAGACTGGTAATGTCCTGGCCAGGGAGAGGAGGCAGGAAGGGAATGCATCTGGTGGTGGTGGTGGGATGACTGGCTCCCCAGCTCCCCCTGGTTGCCCCCCGCTTAAACCACTAGGGAAGGGATCTCCTACAGGACCAGTCCCACAAATTTGTTTTGGCCCGCAGGGGGCGCCAAGAACTTAGCTACTGGCGATGGGCCAGGTCCATGTTTGGGAGACCATAGGTGTCCTTTGGTGAGAGGACAAGGAATTGAGCCTAACATTGGATCTTTTCTTTTTGGAACAGGGTGGGGCCCTTTATTCCCTCTATGATGTGGGGGCACAGAACTGGCCTGTCCCCAACTAGGCCTCTGTTCTCTCTGCCCAGCTGGGGCGGGGGGCTAGGTCTAGCCGTGCAGAGCCCTGGCCTTTGGTGAAGGGAGGCATTTCAGGGTGAGGGTTCTCTGGGAGGAGGAGCAGGCTAGGGAGGCTGGCTGAGTCCCCAGCCTACTGGGACTCCGGGACAAGCCTTCTCCCCACTGGGGGCCTGTCTCTTCATGCATACAATAAATAGGTCTGCATGGCCTTTCCTGCTGTTGGAATCTGTAGTCCTCCTTCTACTGGCAGATATGGGCAGTCCAGGCCTCCAAGGCCTCCTGGTCCCATGCTAGGCTAGTAGAAGGAGCCCTTACCATTGAACCAGGGGAAAGGAAGGCCCAAGTTGCCACACGCTCTTCCTCTAGGCTTGGAAGCACAGTGGGGAAACTGGCTGAACTAATAACAGCAGGGTTTAGGGGGAGCTGTTAGGCTGCCATGGCTGTGAGTCACTGGGACAGCTTCCAGGAAGAAGACGAGAAACTGCTTCTGGTGGCACCAGTGCCCACTGGCCAGCCCCTGCCTTCACCTGGCACAACAGCTGCCCCTTCTGTGCATGGGAGGCTCCCCTCCCTCCCAATCAAAGGAGTTTGTCTAGGTGGAAGGTGGGCTGGGTGCCAAAGCTGAGGCACAGGCTGGAGAGTCAGGACCCTGGGTGTCATGGGCTTTGGGCTGCATGCTTTCTGTTGGCTTGTCCTGCTATCTGGTATTAGTTTATAGACAAGCACACTGAAGCCCACAGAAGTGAAACAAAGGAGTTGCAAAGTGGCAAAGTCCCTTAGTGAGCAGCAAGCAGCTTTGTCTCAACCCTCTTTCCCCTGTACCCGGCTGTGGATCTGCCCTGCTGAATGGCTGGGGGCTGGCATCTCACTGTGTAACACATCAGGCCTCATGCAGCATACAGTGCATAGAAGGTGTTCAGTAAATGCTTGCTTGCAGGTGGTCACGGTGGTATATGCCTGTAATCGTAGCACTTGGGAGGCTGAGGCAGAAGGATTCCAAGTTTGAGTCCTGCCTGGGCAACTTGGCAAGACTCTGTCTCAAACTAAATAATAGAAAGGACTAGTGTCATGGCCTAGGGTTCAATTTCCCAGTACAAAAAAAAGGAAAAAAATTTCACCATGGCTCATGGCATGGAAGGCTTTGTCCTGATGAGGTCCCCTCTGCTCACCTACTGGCAAGGAAGAGCAGGAGTGAGGGAGAAAGATGGGGGGCTTCTGAGGGCTGGACACAACTAGTCCTGAGGACTTTGGGAGCTCTGCCCGCCTCCATGGTAGCTCAGCTTTTCCTTCTGAGATATGTATGGCACTCGCTGCCCATGGAGCCTGGCTGAGATCAGATATTGACTGCAAGGCCATTTCTGGAGGGACACAAAGCCAGGGCCTACTGGGTGTCACTGTTGCTGACCTGGGCTCATGTGGGGGCCCCAGCCATCACTTTGTCTTCTCCTGTTCTGGTTGCTTGTACTGCCCCACTTTAGGCTTCTTCCTGGTGCTGCTGAGTATAGGCTTAGCAATTGGCCACCTGCCCTGGCCACCTAGGACTCCAGCTACGGTTGTGCCATTGATCAGGTTACCCTGCCAGCCGAGGCTGCCCCTGCTGTGCAGCCAGCCTGCTCGCTTGTGCCCTGGTCTCAAATGGGGGCTGCAGGTCCTTCAGGCTCCTCCCAAGAGGCCCTCCCCGCTCAGCCCATGCCTGCAGCCTGCAAGGCCGGAGGGCCCTGGCCCTGCCAGGGAGATCAGATCCTCTCGGCCACCTGCTGTTTTCACTAGAAACTAAAATTAGCTGGGCTTGTCCCAAGCTTTTCCAGGTTTGCTTGCTTTTTTAAACAAAATATACAAATTTCTCTAGGAGAATCCCCACCTCTGTGACTCTTCCTGGGATCTGACTCTGTGTGTCAAAATGAGTGGAGAAGTGCTGGAAGTCTAAGCAGGTCAGTGTCCCAGGCCCTGGCCCTGTGGGTGTCCAGGTGGGGGATGGGATGCCAGCCCAGGCCTCTTTGCCCCCTCCCTTTGGCCTCCCTGCTGCCCGGGCCACATTTAGAGCCTCCTCAGGAGTGGTTGTGCCTATGATACCAGGGAGGAAGGAGGCCAAGTGGGCGGGCGGGAGAGCGGAAGGAAACGGAGTGTCTGCTGAGTATAGCCGCCTTGGGGAACATGGATGAAGAAGCAAGACGACCACAGACCCCATCCAGGACTAGCTTCTCATGGTTCTTGAGGATCCTCACCATAGCCCCTGTCATTTCAAGATCTTTGAATGTTTCTATAACCATGGTCTGCATAGCCTGCCGTTTCCTGGAGGGTCCTGGAAACCCTTGTTCCTCCTCATGGCAGGCAGTGTGGGAAGGGGATGTACGGGATCAGAATCCCATCTCCATGTCACTTCAGCTGAGTTAGTGAACATCTCTGAGCCTCAGTATGTTCATCTGTAAAATGGGGCCAGTAGTAGTTCTAATCCCAGGAGGCTTAAATGAATGAAGTGTGCCTGTGATGGGTGCCTTCCCCGGAAGCCTCCTGCTGCCCTTCAGGCTGCACCCTTGGCAGGGCTTCAGAGAGACCACACTGGGCTCTGTCCATTCATTTTTCATTGGCTGGGCTCTCACTGCCCTATTACACCTGGGTCCCCATCTTTCTTTGGCGGAGCACACCTGGGGGTGGGACACACTTCCATCAGGAGCGGGGGAATGGCTTCCACTGCCATCCCCACTGCAGATGTGGAGTTTGCAGCGTCAGAGAATGGTCTAGTGATTCTGACCCATCTGCCTGAGGCCTGGGGTGTGAGGGATGGCACTTTCAAGAGAAGGGCCAAGGCGTTGGCATCTAGGACAAGCTCAGATGTGCCCAGGAGAAGTGAAAATGGTTTGGGGAATGGGAGGTGATTAGAAGCATGGGCCTCACCATCCCGTCATCTTTGCCATCAGCCAATAGTCACGTGCGTCAACATACCCTTATTACAACAGTGCAGGGCTGGCCATTCGTGTGTCTTCCCCCACTTTACAGATGGGGAAGCTGAGCCCCCAGAGGTATGTGTGTGTATATATGTGTATATATATACATTTTTTTGTACTGGGGATTGAACTTGGGACCTTGCACTTGCGAGGCAGGAGGCGGAACCACTGAGCTAAATCCCCAGTCCCCCAAGAGGTATATATTGAAGGCCATGTGGTCAGCCAGGGGTGGCCAGGACTTGAAAACAGGTCATTCTGGTTTCTGAGCCAGGGCTGGCTGCTCAGGCACCAAAGATGGCAGGAGAAGCTGGCATCACCAGATACTGGCCTGAGTGAGGTGGCCAGGGCTGGCTGCTCAGGCACCAAAGATGGCAGGAGAAGCTGGCATCACCAGATACTGGCCTGAGTGAGGTGGCCTGATTGTTTCATGGATGGGTCTTTTTAGAGCCCTGTCTCTTTTTTTTTTTTGGTACCAGGGATTGAACTCAGGACCTTGCGCTTGCAAGGCAGGCAGCAGAGCCACTGAGCTAAATCCCCGGCCCCCCTGTGTCTTTTCTAAACCATAGCAAGTATGTTGGGTGCTTCCAGGAAGGAGGGATTCTGGGAAGGGTGATGTCTACTGTGGCAGCCTGGACAGTGAGTTCTGGGCTGTGGTCTAGGTGTCTGCTGGGGTCATGGAAGGAGGTTCTGTTGCTGGCCTGAAAGCCCCGGAGGACACCCAGTGGGGAGGGGGCAGCATTGGAGACACTCATGGTGGCTGGGGGCAGGCACCACCTCTGCCCCACTTTCTCCCAGCCTTGGCAGGATTCCAGGGCCTTCAGTGTCCAGGCCCAGTTCCCTGGGCCCCACATGCATTTCCTCAGGGGAGCCCACACCTGTCTCCTGTGTCTTAGGGCCTTCATTTCTCTCTGTCTCCTGGGATCCCACCTCCCTTTCTCTCCATTCCCAGTAGCCTCAGGACCCTCATTTCTGTCTCTTGGCTTCTCTGTCTCTATGACTTACAGTATCCTGGTGCTTCATCCCATAAACTACTCCTGGCAGCTCTAAGTCCCCCACTTCCTATCAGCCCCCCTCCCATTTCCATCTCACTTCCCCAGGGGAGCTGGTGGCTGACCTACGGCCAAGAAGGAGCCACTCGGACCTGAGCCTGGATGGCTCCGGTGCTGTGCCAGGAGGTAAGAATTTTCCTTCTCTGCCTGAGGCAGGTGTAGTTGTGGGGCCAGTGGGTATCAAGTTTAAGGCACATCCTGACCTCACCTTGCCCCCTAACTTGGCAGTAGAAGCTTCCCCTTTGTGGAGACCCACCCAACCCTCGTCCCTAGAGAGCCTTTCATGCCCTGTGGCCACTGAACCATGGATGTGCCCTCCCTGGCTGGGATGGGGGAGGCTGGGGGTGGGGAGCAGTGTGGGACAAGGAAACTGGCTTCTCTGTCTTGTCCGCAGCCAGTGCTGGCTTCCTGGAGTGAGGTTCCAGGTTTCCAGTGAGTCCCTTGGCCTGCGCAGGGACCTTCTAAAGGTCCAGTCTTGAAGATACTGTGACTGACCCCCCATACCCATCCCTACCAGAGCAAGAGGGCAAACCTTGGTTCCTCCCTTGCTCCAGCTGCTCATCCTCTCCTGCACAGAATGCCTGGTTAGGGGAATGGGGCTCCAGACCTGCTTTCATCTGGAGCAGGTAGCATTCTGAGAGCACAGTCAAGAGACCCGGATGGAGCTTCAGCTTTACCACCAATATGCTGTGTGACCCTGCATAGTGCCTAATGCTAGTGAATGCCTGACATGTTTGCAAGGGGCAGAGCATGCACTCCCCTGTCTGGAGGCTCAGTGTTCCTGAAAACTCCCCAGCCCTGGTATCTGTGATTTGTCCTTGAAGCCTGGGGTTCCAGGACAGCAGGGCACCCCTGATTCCGGAAGGAATACTCTGCTGTCTCCAGCTTTGGGGAAAAATTTCCTGGGATCTCATCCTAGGATTACAAGGCTGATGCCATGAACAGAGGGAGAAATAGAGGTTGAAGGAATCTTCAGAGTCCCAGTAGGAAAGAGGCCCCACTAGGCCCGTCAGTAATTCCCTGCTGTGTGAATGGGCCCCTCAAAGAATGCATGTGAGCTGTGTGTGGGGGGGTTCCTTCCCTCCCAAGGACACATCGACCCTCCTCCCACTGCCTCCCTTCCTCTCTCTTTGGAGATCAGGTCTTCTCTGCTGCTGCAGGGGTTCTGACTTGGCTCTGGCTTGGTGGAGAATTTTAAAAACAGTTTGTTTTCAAGTTTGCCAGGAGATAGGGGAGGTGGAGAGGGGTTATATGGGGGGAAGGGGGAGCTGGTGGGGTCACAGCAGGGAGCGAGCCTTCTCCTGGGTCTGGCTGAATCACAGAAGATGCAGTTCAGGACTCAAAGATAAAACCTGGCAACTCTTATGGAAATCTGGAAAGCAACAGCGGGTTGCAGCTTCTCCTTCCAGCTGCGTTTGCTGAGCAAACCAGCAGCGGCCCTTGCGAGCTAGCTGTGAGTACAGAGGTAACTGAAGGGGCCTATGGCAGGCGCTGCCACCCACTGCTGGCCCAGGGCCTCGCTCCCTGGCCAATTGGTTCCCTGTTGGCTCAACCCAAGCTTCTTCTCCCAGAGGTAGGAAGAGGAGAAAGCTTGGTGCAAATGCTCAGCCTTCCAAGTGCACCCAGAGGGCCCGAGTTGGGCGAGTTTCAACAGGTTTGGGGTGCACTGTCTTGTCAGATGCTTGCTGAGTTGCTCAATTGCTAATCCAGGGCTGAGGGAAGAAGTCAAACCGTATCAGACAGCTGGGTTGGGGCTGCTGCCTGAGCAAACCCCGCAGGCAGAGCCTGGTGAGGAAGGGCTTGGTGGAGGGGTGAGAAACGGCTCAACCTGGCTCAGAGGGTCTACTCTGGCCAAGGCAGGAGAGGCGGGGCTGTGGATCTGCTGGGTGACAGCCACACTTCCTGATTCCCACCGTGACACCTGAGCCTTGGGGCAATGGAAGGGAGTCTTCCCTCCTACTTGAAGTCTTTGAAGATGGCCACTCTTTGACATCTAGAAGTGCTCCAGCCCTTCTTTCATTCATCCATCAAGTGCTGACTGAGCACCCACTGTGTGGCAGCCCTATGTCAGGCACTAGGGGATGCTCAGAGGCCCTGGTGCCCCAGCTTCCCTCTCCTGAAGCAGCAGAGCCACCTGCAGAGCTGTTGCACATGACATGACATGGTTCTATAGGTCGGGGTGAAGGCCAGGAGACTCTGACATGTGAGAGCAAGTCAAGTTCAAGTCCTGCTTCCTCGGAGAAGTCACTGCACCTCTGGGCCTCTGAAGTGGGGCTGAAAGCTGTACCCACTCCTCTCTGGAAGTGGAGGGAGAGGGAGGATGTGTGGCTGAAGTAGGGCAGTGGATGTGAAAGTGTTTTGTAAGCCATTCATTCTTTTTTTTTTTTGTACCAGGGATTGAACTCGGGACCTTGCGCTTGTGAGGCAGGCAACCGCCTGTGAGGCAGGCAACCGCACCGTTGAGCTAAATCCCTGGCAAGCCATTCATTCTTAACATGGGAGTGTGCTTTTGCCCTCTAGGGCACATTTGGCAATGTCTGCAGACAATTTTGGTTGTCACCAAGTGGGAGGCACTGTGTGTGCTGCTGGTATCTCATGGGTAGAGGCCCAACGAGCTGCTAAACATCTTTTAGACCCTCAACAAATAATTATCTGGCCCCAAATATTAATGGTACCAAGGTGGGGAGAAATTCTAGTGCAAACTGTAAAGTGCTATGGGTATGTTAGTAATTGTAAGTCACTGCTCAGAACCACTGGGGGAGCTCCCAGGAGATGGGTTTTTACTCTTTAGAGAGGAGAGAGGGCTTGTTTTTAGCTGGGGACTGGAAAGACATTTCCTGGGGGCACATCTTTGCTTGTGGGGCTGGCACTGTCCATACCTGGATGGGCAAGTGTGCCCCAAGTGCTGGGCCTTACTGCCTGCAGCTAAGGAAGTTACCCAGCTCTACTGGAGCTTGGCCTGAAAATGCATCCCTGTGGGACTCAGAGCCACTGAGGTGTGTGATGCCTCTTTCACTTCCCCCATTGGTACTGCAGGGTGTTCCCAGTGACAACTCCTCTGCCCAGCAGGGTTTGCCTGTGTGCCAGGCTGGACAACTCTGGCTGTGTGCAGAATCTAAAAAGGCCCTGGTTGAAGAGCAGGGAAGTGGTGGCCTAACCTCCTATTTGTGTAAGATCACAGGATCTAGACAGGACAGTATGGGACAAACAAGTTAGGGAGCAGCCTAGAAACCCATTCTCTTTATCATCCCTATAAACAGGGACACAACTCCACAACTCACTAATAGGAGCCTTCAGCTTCCAGCAGCTTCCATGGCTACCATTTCTATCAGCATGCCTAGCACTGGGCCCAGCACAACACATGCACTTTCTTCCCAAACACCATTGTGTACCATTTGTGCCAATGGGTACCATTTTACAGATGAGGCTGCAGAGGCTCTGAGAGATTAAGTCACTCAGCTGCAGTGACAGAGCTGGGATGGGACTCTAGGCTATCTGTTCCAGAGACCCAGCTCTCACTCCATTGGCCTGCCTTAGAATGCTGCAGGGACTCCCTCCTCCCTTCTGCTGGGGGTGCTGATCAGGGTACCACTGCTTTCCCCCAGATACCCACAATAATGAAACCTTAGCTTATCTATTCCCTTACTCTTCCCAGTATTTCCACTGGGGGTTCAGAACAAACTTCTGAGGAAGAGGCCCAGCCAAGCCCAGCCAGCATGTGGCATGGAGCTGGGACTGGAACCCAGGTCTCCTGGGTGCAGCTCAGTGTCCCTCTGGTTGGAGGGGCCATTCAGAAACATCTCTGAGCCTATGTCTGTGGCAGGGTAGTCCTTTGAGGGCAGAGCCCAGGCCTTCCTTCCACCAAGGGACTGTGCATCCCTCCTGCCATGTGGGAGATGCCACAAGCTGTCAACTCATTTCTGGCACCAGATGTGTGCCTAATCAACAGATTCCAGCTTCTCCGGGCTTGCCCAGGCCTCAGGCTGCAGAGCTCTTCCAGCTCCAGGCTCTGTCCTGCTTAACAGCTGCGCACAGCAGGACACCTGGCCTCCTTGGCAGATCACCTGCCCTCCTGAGACAATAGATAGCACCAGCTCTGCAGCCAGCCAGCCCATCAGCCCTGGACAGAAGCCTGTCTCCAGGTACTGGCAGGGGACAAGACACTCAGGCCTTGTGCCTCAGTGCCAGCCATCCTCTTGGGGCCAGATCTCTAGCTTGAGTCACCCTTGAAATGATGGTGTGCTACCACCTGGCCTGGATGGATAGCTGCTTGGCTGAGGCTGTTCCTTGAAGAGGAAGCTTTGGGTCAGACACCTTTGCCACTTACTAGCTAGGGGGCTCTGGGCAATTGCTACCTCTATGACCCTGAATCTTCTCATTTGTAAAGTAGATTTTAAATGTAATCAGAATTTAGATAGTACAGTGGGAGTTATTATTATAATTATGATGTCATGATTCTAAGGCCTCCAGGCCAAGTCCCCTCTGTGACTGTTGCTCATGCTCAGCTCTGGCCCCTGAGGGCTATGTGGCATGCACACTACCACCCATTCATGCTTTCGCTTTTATCCTGTCCTTTCACCTACACCTTGCTCCTGGGAAGCATGCTGTGACACCTATTTCCCCCAAGGCTGATCCAAGCCCTGGCTGGGGATGGAGGAAGATAAATACATGGCAGTAACCTTGGTGGTGGTGGGGAACTGTGCCTGGGGTGACTTCTTTGGAGCCCTTCTGGTTCTGTAGGGTCCTGGGAAGCCCCTTTGCTCCTCTTGCCCGGGGCTGAGCAGAGACCCTTGGCTCAAAGCCCGGGTGCAGCAGGAGTGAGCTGGGTCATCCAAAGCCCTGCTGCATGGCAACCTGAACCATCACAGTTGCAGAGAACAGGTTTACCAACCTCTTCTCCCTCCAGGCTGCCCCTCCTCACCCACCCCCCACAGTGAAGGTTCAAGAACTGAGTTGCTGGAATTCCCCATGGTTTGCATGACCCAAACCCTGAAGCTGGGTTGCCTCCTGTGGGGCAGCCTCAGGAAGGTGTAGGATCTCCCTGCCTGGAAGTCAGAGCACCTGAATTCAGTTCTTGGCTCTGAGTTTGGCAGGTAGCTTCTCCCTGGGCCTCAGTTTCCTCATCTGTAAAGGGATCCAAAGACTAGGTGTTCCGAAGGCCTCTCCATTGCAGGATGTCCCTGTGTTCCTTGAAGACCTGCCTCATGTGCTCAAATTGCTACCTTTCCCTCCTTTTCCAGCCTTCAGCATGCGGCAGGCAGACTCTGCTCCTTGTGCCTCCTGATGCTCAGACTTGTTCTGGAGACCCCGGCTCTGAGCCCATGTATTTAAGAGCCAGCTCCAGAGACTCCGGGCTCCCCCAAGTCCAAACTCAGCTCTGTGATCCAGGCCCTGCTGTGGGCAGCCTGCAGGGGGGCAGAGGGAGGAGGTGGTGGTGCCCTGGTTTCTGTACACTCTGCCACTGCTCCTGAAGTGTTAATCAAATTAAGCCTCCAAGAAAAACAAAAGCTCCGCAGCCACTTTCGGCTGCCTTGGAGTCACTCGCTCTCAGAACAGCTGGGAGAATTCCACATCACCTCCATCCCCCAAGCCCTGGGTGGCTCTGACCCCAACAAACACACTCCTTCCAGCCTGCAGGGCCCCGGCTGGCCACAATGACCTCATAGCAACAGCCATTGGACACTGGGGGCAATTTCATGGGAGATATTTGTTCTTTGGTCTTGATGCAGAGAGAAATTTTTCCTCTCCCATGGTCTCCATGGAAACCTCAACTACACTGTTGGCTATCCCCCTTCCCACCTCATGCTTTTCAGATCAATACTGGGGCTTGGCTCCCCACTGGTGGCCCACAGCTGCTGGGGGGCAGAGCTCTGGGCAGGAGGAGCTAGGGCCAGGGTTAAGCCTGGGGCATGGGGAAGTGTCACTGAGGAGCATTGGAGTCCCAGGTCCTCTTGCTCCCTATTACCCCAGTTCACCACAGCTCATCCCTTTAGCTCCCCTTTCCTCTGAAAGTGTCTGCCCCTTCTCAGGCAGCTTGCCGAGCGCAGACCAGTAAAGGAGAGATAGGTCACCAGCAGATACCACGCCGTTCCTCCTGGGCGAGACCCACAGAGGTGATGGGGGCTGTTGTCCTCTTTGAAGGCTGTTAGTACTTTCTTCCTGCCCAGGGAAAACTAAGGTCGGGCCAGAGCCAGCCGCTGGCTCTCAGAGGCTCGGTGTCACGGTCCCTTCCCTCCTCCTGTGCCTGGCTCCCGCCCCCCCAAGCAGAAACAGGTCCCTGCACGCCTCCAGCCCAGCACGCAGCGCGGCGCAGCTCGGCGCAGGGAGCTCTCCCAGACGTCTAGGGATTAACCTGCTATTATGTCCCGGAGCCCTTCCCTGTAAGTTGCTTCTCCACGATCTGTCACCTCTGGTGGCTGCGCCCGGCGGCGCCCGCACTCCTGGGCCGCTGCCCCACGCTCGCACTCCTTGCGCCCTCGGGCACCCGGGGCCGCCTATGGTTGCGGACACTTCAGCCAGCCCTGCCTCTCTGGGCAGAAGGGGTCCGGGGTGTCCAGAGGAAGTCCAGGCAGTGGCGGCGGCGGCAGCGCCAGCGAGCAGCCTCCCGCCCGGCGGTCGAGGCACCTGCCGGACGCCCCCGCGCCCGCTGCCCCGCGCCGCCTGGCACCGGCCGCTGCCCAGGGACCCGCCCTGCCCCGCCCTGCCCGCCCGGCCCGGCCCGGCCCGGCCCGACTTACAGCCAGTTGCTGGCGGCGGCCGAGAAGACGGCGAAGACGAGGAGGCGCAGCGAGCGCAGGCACGAGCGGGGACTCATGGTGCGGCCGCTGGTGCCCGGCCCCCAGCGGCGGCTGCGGGTGCGGGGGGCCTCCCGTCGGGGCGGCAGGTGGGCGCCCCGCGGCGGGTGGGGCGCGAGCCGGGCCGGGCGGCTGAGCCTCCGTGCCTGCGGCCGCTGCCCGCTGCTCGCCCGCTGCTCGCCCGCTGCCCGGTGCGGACCAGACTGTCAGCGCCGCTCTGGAGCCGGGATGCAGCGGCGGCGGCAGAGGCGGGCAGGCCGCGGGGGGGCGGGCCGGGGGCGGGCCGAGGATGGGGTTACCTGGGCGGGTCCAGCGGCCCGGGACACCCCCGGGGGCGGGCCGGAACGGCAGTGCCCGCCTAGCCCGAGGGACCCGGCTTCTCTGGGGGCCTCTCCGGCCGGGGGCCCGGGAAGACTGGGGCTGGAGCCCGCCCCAGGCACGCACGGTCGCTCGTTTCCCAGTCGGGCAGAGCGAACGGCCCAGCGCCCCAGCTGCCTGGTCCCTGCCTGGGCCTTGGGGACAGGCGGGCACAGCTCCCCCAGCCCGCCGCGTTGGGCACTGCAGCCCCGCCCCCCGCCGGCGCCTTGCAGCCCAGATCCCGGACGGGCTGCGGCGGATCGAACCGGGCGCAGCTGCTACCCGCGCGCACCAGACGATCGCGCTCCGTTGCCCAGCGCAGCGCACCATGGCGCTCGGTGTCGCCCGGCTGCCCCCGCCAGGCACCTTCGGGCAGCTTGGGACAGTGTCCTGAGACTTCGGGAACCCGAAACCTCGAGTCTGGCTAGCCGCAAATTCTGGGCGCGCCTGAAGCAGCAAGGTCTCGATTAAACTCCGTACCTTTCGGAGCGGACTTACCATGCTGGGGTTGGGAAGATGGAAGGTACCTAGGGAAGCTCTCTTAGCGGCACCGTTGCCAAGTCTTGCTTTGTGTTTCAGCTGTCTGTGGTGTTTTATTTATCCTCCCACACCAGGCAGAGCCAGCAACTTGCTCTGTGCCTCACAGTGTGTGGGTGGCTGCCATGCTTGTGGGACAAAGAATGAAATGGAATAGGCTGCAAGGGGCTGGTCTTCGAGCTCAAGTCCACACCGTGACAGTTATCTGCCCAGGACTAGCCACACCCTGTCCAGGTCACTGACCTAATTCGACTACCTCTTCACTCTGCCCCTGGTTGCATCCCACAGAGAGAGGAGCCTCTCTCTAAATGGGGAAACTAAAGCCCAGAGAGGGGCTGGGGACAGAGGCAAGGACCAGGCCTATGCCCTCACTCCATGGTCCTATTTCCTGAGCATGACCTTGGGTGGCACAGTGTTGATCACTTTTGGGTGCTGGGATGGTGCCCTTCCCTCGGAGGAGTCACTGGGGCTCAGCACGAAGGAGGGGCTCAGTAAACATTTGGCACTGAGACTGGGCAGAAGGTGGCAGGGATTTGTGGAACTCAGCAGAGTACAGATGGAAGTTCACATACCATATGTCTAAATATTTGCAGGTTATAAATCAAGCTAACAAAATGTGAAATAAAATATGTTCTAGCTTTCTACTTTGACAAATATACTTTCTTAACAACATGAAAGACCTGCTTTGGATGTAGACTTCACTGACTCCTGGAACCTTGTACTGAAACATGCTGATACAGGAAGAGGGTCCCCTAGTGGCTGGCTTGTCCCCCACCCTTCCCAATCTGTCTCTGCCCAGCCCTCCAAGGGGTCATATGTACACTTGTGAACATCTCAGCCTGCGTATGCAAGCTCTGTCCCCTACCTAAGCCTCTACCCACGCTGAGAGCTGCCCCTTGGTCCTCTTAGCCTTTGAGCTGGGCACCCCAGTGGTGCAGTCTGTTCTCAGGGGCCAGGTCTGGGAACAAGACTCTCATGACCTGGAAGTAGGTTTAGGGCAATCTATGTACGGAATCCTAGGCCCTGGATGCCCACAGTGTGACCCAGTGAAGGAGATCCAGGCTCAAGGTGGGCACATCCCTGGGCCCCATGGTCTCCTCTCCCTGTGATATGAAGTTAGGTACAGGAGAGCCGCAGTGGGATTCCAAGGGTGGGGACCACTCTAACCTGGGTCTGAGGGTGGTACTGAATTACTTAGCTATTTTCAGCCAAACTATTCACTTCCTGGAGACTCAGTGTGGTATGGCAGAAAATAATAATAATAATATAATAATAATAATAATAAATGATAATTTAAACTGCAGCAGGCAATTATTTTAAGGTGGTCATATAATTTTCTTCCAGAGCAAATTTCTTCCACATTCTTTTTAAGAGTGATAGAGGACCCTAGTTGGAAGGTTTGCTGGAGGATCAGGCATAAACCAGGACTGTGCCAGGCAACCTAGGATGTATTGTTCTGCCCAAATATGGAGCCCCATGTGCCAGGATTGGCTCTGAGTGCTTTGCATGCTCTCACTTATTCAAGGCTTGCAACAAATCTAGGAAGCAGCTGCTATTATTTTCCCCATTTTATGAGAGAGAGAAAGTGATTTGCCTAAGGAAAGTGAAACACTCAGGGACTCAGGAGTTTGGATTTGAGCTCCTGCTCTGAAGTACATGCATGACCTTTGGCAAGCTGTATGACCTTCAGAATCTGTGTCTGTCAGATGGGGACAACCTGGGTCTCTGGCTCACCTTCTTCTCCTGGTGTGCTGTCCCATGCCCTCTAAACCATGGTGGAGAGAGCCCTGGCCAGAAAGGCTTGCCCTGATCCTGTTCCAAGGGCTTTGCCACTGCTAAGGTTCTTACTGGTTTTGCACACTGGGAATCGATTCCAGGACCTCAGCAAGTGAGGCAAGTGCCCTACCCCTGAGGCCACCCCCCCCCTTTAATCCTAGCCATAGCCCTGGGAAGTAGATATTAGTATTAATCTCATTTACAAATGGCCATGCCCAGATGCTGTTTTAAAGTGCTATGAGAAATACCAACAGCCCTGATACATGAATGATTCCCATTTTGTATGGGGAAATGGAGGCACAGGGTGGTAAATTATTTTTCTGGGTTTCACCTCTAGTAAGCAGCCCAGCCAGGGTTTAGGTGCAAATGGTCACCGCCCTCCCTGGTCAGTAGTCAAGAGCTTTCCACCTGTAAGGATCAGTGTCCAGGCCAGAGGGGAAGGCGTGTGGGGTTTCTGTAGTCTCCTAGAGGTTATTGTCCGTCCTCTAGGCCTGAGGTCAAGCTGCTCCTCTCTGGAGCCTTCTTTGTGCCCAGGGCGTTAAGTGCCCCACCCATAATGGAATGTGAGCACATCTTTCCTAAAGGGACCCATTTTTCAACTTTCTGGGCAGCCCATTTGGGAGTGAGTTCTCTTTTCTTACAACCAGGAAAATTCACAGAGGAAGAGAAGCCTGGCCACTTTTAATTTTTTATTTGTATTTGTTTTTGGTCCTGGGGATCAAACCCAGGGTCTCAAGCATGCTAATCATGCACTCTACCATTGAGCTACATTTTCAGCCCTCAGCCAGTTTTTAATCAGAAAGAATTGCATTCTGTGTGTCTAAATTCCCACCAGCTCTCAGGGAGTGGGTTCACAGCAATGTGGCTGGACCTGTCTCCAGCACAGTCCTGGAGCTCCTGGTCGGGGAGTGACTGCACAGCTGCTGCCTGGGAGTTTTAGTCTAGCTCCACCCAGTTTTGAAGTGGAGAAACCAAGGACCTAGGCTTGAGGTCTAGAATATTTTAATGCCTGCAGATGCTTTTTCAAGGAGATAAAAGGCGAGGTTCTTTCTCTGCCACCATGGCCTGCACTGTTGCAGGTATGGCTGGGCAGATCTGACAGCTGTCCCCTCTGAACTGCCTACCTGGCGAAGGGTGGGACAGACTCAGCAGGAAGGGAGTGGGTAAACTGGTCAGTCCCAGCCAGTCATTTGTGTTTGTGTGGCCCTTCTCTGGCCTGAGAATCTGGAGGAGCCTTGAAGTGGCACATCAAGTTCTTGGAAAGACCTGTATTTGTTCCCAGTCTTATCAGCTCTCCTCACCTGTCTGAGCCTTGGTTTCCTCACCTGTACAAGGGGCTCATTAGAGATGTGGGATGTCAAGGCGCAGCATGTGTAAAGCCTTCAGAGTACAGGCCCGGTTTCAGCAAATGGTGAGCTTGTCAGTTCTGTGGTTAAGCAGAAGTTGCCCAGGCCTGGTCTGCAGAGGTGTTTTGCTTGGCCTGCCCAGTGTTTTCAAATATATGGATTTGTTGACAACATTTCACCACTGGGAGATTTTATAGGGGCTGGAGCCCCAGTTTCTCTTGAAAAAATGGGGACATTTGGCAACAGGAGGCCTACTTTCCCCCATGAAGAAGAGGGACTGTGCCCTCAGGCAGGGGCCACATTTTATGCAGCTCAGTCCTGTGCTTGCAGCCCCTGACAGAGCCCCATGGGGAGGACAAGCGTGTCTTCCTGTGTGTCAGAGACTGGGACTGAGGCTGTGCATATGTACTGCATCTCCTCCTCACCAGCAGTTATTAGTATCCTTCTTTCTCAATCAGTAAACAGAGGCTCAGAGATTTGGAAGAAGTTGCCCAAGATCACAGAGTTAGCAGATGGTATGACAGGACTTCCAATCAAGACCATGTCTCTGCTTCTTTTATGGGTTCTCCACCCTGTGCTTAGCATGGGCCTCTGGAAAACTGGTTGTGGCCTCCTGAGGATCCAGACTTAGGCCTGGCCTGGGAATGCTTGTGGTTCCTGTCCTTGGCTTTCACATAGCTGGGGACTGTGGGGTTAGAGCAGGGGTCTAGGGACCAATGTGCACACCTAGAATTCTTGGGATAAAAGTTTCTTCATATATATAAAATGATCATAGTTTTAAATTATTTATTATGAAAGTGTTCAAATACAATTGAAGGGAGTAATAGTGTAATAAACCCCCATAGATGCAGCATCCAGATTCCACAATGATTCATATTTTGTCCAATTTTCAGTAAGTACTTTTTAAAAATTAATTTTATTGGTACATTTTAGATATATATAACAATAACATTCCTCATAGGGAATTTGTACCTGTACATGATTTATCTTGATTCATCTTTTTTTTTCCCCTTTTCCCTCCCCTCCCTTCAACCCCTCTTCCTCTCCTTATTTACAAAAGCTTATTTTCCATAATAAATCTTAATTGAATTCTTTCAAAATTCTGTTATATGTCTTACCATCTCTCCCATCCCTACTTCAGTGTATACTTCCAGAATCAGTGGTGGGCCAGATCTGGTAGTGTCTGTTTCTTCCCAATTCTGTGTTCAATGACATCTCGTTGGCAGCTTGAAATCAGCCATTGTGGGAGTGTTTACACCATGAGAATTGGCAGCCACTATAAACCAGAGCCTCTCCTCTTCTCTACCTCAGGAAGTCTGTTGTTAAACATCTCCCTACCTGCACACCACCACCTAAAACACACAGACAGTTTCTTGTACAATCACTGTACTATTATCTCACCTAATGGAATGAACACTAGCATCCAAATCAAATGTCGCCAGTAGCTTCAAAATCTAGTCTTTTTGTAGCTGCTCTGTCTATGCAGGACTCAAAGGAGATCCTCATATGACATTTACTTGTGAAATGTCACAATTTCTCTCAATCTGGAGCAGAACCCACCTATCCTCCCTGTGTGCCCTTGATTGTTGAAGTCTCAGGAGGATCCGAGGGTCCCCCATTCTGCATTGCCTGCTGGTACTGTTGATTAACATGTCCCCTCTGTCCCTGTGTTTCCTGTACATACTCCTGAGTCTGAATAGGTTCAGCTTAACTTTTCTTTCTGGGTAAGGCAGAGAGGAAGGGCAGAAGATTTATAAATAGTATGGGGTGCAAAATTAATTTTTCAATGTTTGTAGGTGATTTCGTGATAAGTGAAATACAAACTCATCAAAAAGTAATTTTAGGGCCGGGGATTTAGCTGAGTGGTTCCACTGCCTGCCTTGAAAGTGTAACGACCCAAGTTCGATCCCTGGTACCAAAAAAAAAGACAGAAAAAGTAATTTTAGTTTTTAAAAGATCTTAAAAATCTTTGTAGTTTTTAACCATCAACATAGAGTCCAAATACACCCATTATGAAACCTTTGCTGTGAAGGAGGAGTGGTCAAACTCAGGAAAGCTGGGCCCTTCTGACTGGGCCTCACCAGCCAGGGCAAGTCTTTCTACATTCCGGTCTCCCCGGGATGAAGAAGTGTGGGAGTCTTCTGGAGTTCACACCCAGATGCTGCCACTTGGATGGGCAGGTATTCCTACCTCAGGTCTAACTGCAGCCTTTCCTGCTTTAAGTGAAGTTCATTTTCTCTCCCTGGAAGCTGGAATTTCTCAAGCTTATCTCTTCCAAGTCTCTTCTAGCACAGAGGGGGAAAAATAACCCCACATTTTCTATGATTCCAGGATTTAAGTCCTATGCTTGCAGTGGTGATCATGGTTATAATTTTGTTGTGCTCCCAGCCCCTGCCCAGGAGAAGATGAGGATCCCTTCTTCACCCACCTGGAGGATGGGGGTGGGGGCATTCACCTTTGCCCGTTGTCTTCCTGTGCACCCTGGGTAGCAGGCTTGGGATCTTGGCCACTGACCCAGCTCAGGTGGTGGTTCTGATCTGCAGACAGGGCCCTGTCCTCAACTGCTCCCCCAAACTGAGTCGAATTCTGGACACAGATTCCTTTCATTTTCTTCCTCTTACCACCCTGCTGAAGTAGCTGGGAGCTTGTTCTTTCCTTCAAGAAGCAGGGAGCTGTGACAAAGCAGTAGAGCCTTCTGCTTTAATCTTGAAAAATGGCTTGAGCGAGAGGGCCTGCTGGATCCCTGGGGAAGCAGAGCTGTGTCCAGGAAACAGGGAGGCTTCATTAGTGCTGTGATCTGAACAAGAAAGTTGAGTCTAAGCCCGAATCGAAGCTGCTATTAGGAGAAAAGCTATATTGATCAGGACCCAGCCTAGGAATCCAACTATTCAGGGTCTCAGGGACCTGTGAGTCCCACTCCTTCCTTGTGGGAGAACTCTAAGGCAGCTCACTGCCCAGTAGGAACTTGGGGATGGGCAGTAGGAACTTGATTTTTTTTCTCAGAGGTAATCCATATAGTGTTGGCAGTGTGGCTCAGTGGAGAGGGCTTGCCTAGCATGCAAAGGACCCTGGCTCCTAGCCTCAGTATTTTTGAGGGAAGAAATCAGAGGGACTTGGAGGAATCAAAAGCTAACCCTGTAGTGATTATTAAAAAAGGAAACAGCTGGCGTGGTGACACAGTCCCATAATCCCAGTGCCCTGGGAGGCTGAGGCAGGAGGAGTGCAAGTTTGAGGCCAGCTTGGGCAACTTAGTGACTTAGTGAGACCCTGTCTCAAAATAAAAAATAAGAAAAGGGCTGGGGATGTGGCTCAGTATGAAGGCCTTGAGTTCATTTCTCAGTACTGCACATACACACACACTAGAGAAACAGCCCAGCAAACCTCAGAAACCTGCACTCCTAGAATATCAGAAAAAGGTCTGGCTTGTAAAGAAGACGTCAAGGTAAGTTAGAAGAGGCATTCTGTCAAGTTCATGGTAACATGGAATGTAAATGACAGCTAAGGGTGGCTGCAGAAGGTGCCAAGTTGTTCTTGGACATTATTTTCTTGACTTGTTTTTATTAGAACCTTTAAAAAAATGAGTTATGAAAGTATCTAGTAGAGGACTTAATTTTCTTAAGCATTTCCAAGTGGATTGAATGCGGCTGATGTCTGTCACATTTATGTCTACAATCCAACTTTCTGGACAAAGAGAAAGCAATGGAGTGGCTCCCAGGGGTGTCCTCATGTGCAGAGGCACTAGCAAGGGCCCTGGGGTCAGTGAGCCTTGGGCTGTGACCCTGGCCTGTCTGTCCCTAGCTGTGTGGTCAGCAAATTGTTGATTCTGTCCCTCTGTCTCCACGCTGGGCCTTTGCATGTGCTGTTTCTTCTGCTAGGAATGCCTTCAATGTCCTCCTTGCAAGACTAATTTCTAAGAATCTGTGGACTTTTCAGGGGCTTCCTTGGGCACCTGGTCTTTTTCTCTGAAGCACTATCTACTTGATAAAAGTGGGTATTAGCTTAGGAAGATTATCTATGCGATGTGTCTCCTCTGGTGGATTCTGATCTCTGAGAGGGCTGAGGTCGTGCCTGACCTTTTTGCTGGGTGCCTAGCACCCAGTGTGAGTTCAGTTAGCACTGCCTGAGTGAGCTGTGATTCTCCTCACCACGTTTTCTCCATCTAAAAAACTGGGGCTACGTATATCCTCCTTTTAAATGGAAATCAATACATCAGGCAAACATTGCTTCTTTTGCAAAAAATATTACTCTTTTTTAAAGATAAGGTCTCACTATATAGCCCAGGCTGGCCTTGAACTCACTATGGAGCCCAGGCTGGCCTCGAAATTGCAGTAATCCTTCTGCCTTAGCTTCCTGAGTGCTAGGATTACAGGTGTACACCACCATGCCCAGCAAAACAACAACAACAGCAACAACAACTTATTCTTATCCCTTGAAAAAAGACTCAGAAGAAATAGTCTTTTTAAAAATTAAATTGAAGGGCTGGGGATTTAGCTCAGTGGTTTCGCCACCTGCCTTGCAAGCACAAGGACCCGAGTTCGATTCCTGGTACCAAAAAAATAAAAAATAAATTAAAAAAAATTTTAAATGAGTGTTTCATTAAGTTGTTCAGCCTGGGCTTGAACTTGCCACCCTCTTGCCTCCTGAGTAGCAGGGATTACAGATGTGTGTCACCACGTCCAGCTGTAATTAGTTTTTTGAACTGCTAGTTTGAAAAACTGGCAAGTCAAGGGATTGGACATAAAATTGAGGTTGTAATTCTGGATGGATTGAGGTGTCCTTGGCTTCTGCAACAGGGAGATGGACTAGACTTTGAGATGAAGGATTATTTTCTCCTGGGGAAGGTATGCCCATGTGTGTAGGGCTGGGGACTGGACTGAGGAATCTGTGGAGAATGAATGTGACTTCTAAGCATACCCTGGCCTTTGAGAAAGAAGGTAGGATGGCCCAGAACACCTGCTGCCCAGTGTTGATCAGGGGGACTTCTTGGAGGAGGTGACATCTAACTTTAGACCTGAGGCATTAGGAAGGGTCACTTGGCAAGTGGTGAGAGGACAGAATTTCTAGACTGCAGGAACAGCAAGTTTGAGGCCCCTTGGTGTGATGGGAATGGAAGCAGTTTAGAGCGGTGGGTGGCCAGATGGGGGGGGCTAGAAGAGGGCAGAGGGAACATGGGAGGGAAACCGCCAGGGGGGATAAAGCTCACGGTGGTCTGTGTGTGTGTGCATGTGTATGGTCAGCTGGGGGTAGGGCAGCACCCTCAGGCTCCAGCCAGGAACCATGCACACAGATGCCTGCCTGGCGACCCCACCAATGCAGACGCCCCGGCAGTGGAGTGTCAGAAACCTGCTGGGGCAGGAGCAGCTGCTTCTAAATCAAGGCCAAAAGCAGCCGAGGGGCCGGGCTGGGTTTTGTGGCTCTGCATGGGCCGAGGTGGGGGCAGGGGCTGAAGGGGGCTCTCAGGCAGGGATGGGGCCAGAAGGAGCTTGGCTGGTTTGGGGAAGTTTATTTTGGAAGCTGGGATGATGCAAAATTAAGTGGGCAGGAAAAAATAGATGAGGCGGCCGCGAGGGTCTGTCTGTGGCTGGCAGGGCTGCAAGTGTCCAGGAGAGGAGCTGTGTTGGGTAAACAGATGGGGGTGGCAGCTTTTCTGCATGTCCGCTATAAATATCCTGCCACTCGCCGCCCCTGCTGGGCTTTCCTGGCACCGTGGGCGTGGAAATCAAGGTGCAGACACGGGGCACTTCCGGATCGGCAGAGGGTAGCCAGGCTGCTGCTCCCATCCCAGCCCCCAGGGTGGAGTGGACACCGGGAACTGAGGTTGAGGCCCTGGGTTGGCACAGGAGGTACTCTTTTTGTGATGTGGCTGTGGGTCTCCGGCTACCCAGTGAGCCTCAGTTTCCTTACTTGTAAGATGGAGGTGATACAATGAGGTACTGAAGTGTCGCTCAGGGACACACAGAAAATGCTCTTGCATGGTCAAATCTCTTAGGTGCTGCATGACTTTGCAAATTCTCTCACCTCTCTGGGTCTTAATTTCCTCTTCTAAAACACGGGCAGAAGAACCATTGTCTAGAGGCTGAATTTGAGTTGTGGGTGGCAGCAGGCTGCAAAGTGTGTGGGATTTTGGCAGACACTGTGGACCAGGCTGGAGCCCTCCCCACCCTCTGTAGCCCCCAACCGACCTCTCCTATATCTACGATATTATAGCACTTAACATTCGTGTTGACAATTGCAGCTGTGCCCATTGCTGGCCTTTGGTGACCCAGGAGCTTTGCAAACTAAGGTCTTCAAATTCATTGTTTTTGTTTTTGGGGGTGCTTTTGTTGTTTGGTTTGATTTGGTTCCTTGGTTTTTTGAGACAGAGTCTCACTATGTAGTTCAGGCTGGTCTTGAATTCACTATGTAGCCATCGCTTCTCGGCCTTTTGGCTAAGATCAAGCGAATTCACTATGTAGCCTAAGCCAGCCTTGAACTTGCAGCAATCCTCCTGCCTCTGCCTCCTGAGTCCTGGGATCACAGATGTGCACCACCATGCCCGGCCAAGTTCATTGTTATCTCAGTTCATTTATTCAACTTCCTCATCTTACACATAAAGACTCTGAGGCTCAGAGGAACAATGAACAAATGGAGCTGCAACCCATAAGAGCCTTCAGTCAATAAATATTAATTAAGTTGTGTAAGGTGGTACACACCTGTAATGATAGCTATTCAGGAGGCTGAGGCAAGAGGATCACAAGTTTGATGCTATCTTGGGTGACTCTGCAAGATCCTGTCTCAAAATAAAAAGCATTAGAGATATAGCTCAGTGGTAAAGGATCCCTGGGTTTATTGTCCCTGTAATAGAAAAATAAGGACTAGAAAATACTCACTGAAGATGAGCTACATGCATGCCCCAGGCTAGATGCTGGAGATTTATTAGGAAACAAGACAAATACAATCCCTGCATCTACTCAGAGCACAATCTACTTAAGTGGGGAAGATGAGCTATAAATTGATGAATGGAGTAATCAGCAGATGAGCATCTAGTACCTAGCATGGCGTGGGTACCTCTTCATTCTGCCTTTTTATTTTTTATTTTTAAATTAAATTCTTTTATTGGTACATTGTAGGTATACAACACAATTACATTTCTCATTGGGAATTGTACCTTTACATAATGCATCTTGGTTCTTATTTTCTCCCCATTCCTAGCCCTCCCTTCATGCCCTCCACCCTTCCTTATACACAAAGACTTTATTTCCATTTTTTCCATTTCTCATCATTTTTCCTTTCCCTTCTTTCCTTTCCCCTGCCCCTCCCACTACCCCTACCCCTTTGGACCTTTTCTTCCTATTTTACATTATTGATTATTCATTCTAATCATTGGTACATTTTAGGTATACAATATAATGACATTCGTCATTGGAAATTTGCACCTTTACATAGTCTCTCTTGGTTCTTATTTTTCACCCTTGCCCAGCCCTCCCTTCAACCCCTCCATTCCTCCCTATTTACAAAGATTTTGTTCCTATTTTTCCATTTTCTTATATTAATCCCATTCCCTTCTATCCTTTCCTCTAGCCCTCCCACTTCCTTCCCCTTTGCCCCTTTTCTTCCTATTTCACATTACCTGTTATACATTTAGTCCTTATTTACACTTTCAGTTTCTCGCACCAGAGAAACTATTCGATATTTATACATGTGTGTCCTATTTATGTCACTTAAGAGTATCGCCTCAATGTGCACCCACTTAGCTATAAATGTCTCTAATTTCTCATTTTTTATGGCTGAGTAGTACTCCATTTTATTAAAAAACCACATTTTCTTTATCCAGTCTCCAGTTGATGGGCATTTGGGCTGTTTCCAAGTTTTAGCTATCACAAACTGTGCTGCTAGGAACATGGGTGCACATATATCACTGTGATATGATTCTTTTAATTCTTTGGGGAAGATCCCCAGCAGTGGAATAGTGGGGTCAAGTGGGACTTCCAGTCCTAGTTCTTTGAGGTATCTCCATACTGATTTCCACAGTGGTTGCACCAGTCTACACTCCCACCAGCAGTGGAGCAGGGTTCCTCTTTCCCCACAGCCCCGCCAGCATTGGTTATTGGTTGATTTCATTCTGCCTTTTTAACAGATGTGTCTGGGCTTCTCCCAGGACTGAGGGACTTTGTAATTTTGTTGCCCAGAGCATGAGCCCCAGAGTTGGTGGTGCTTGGTGACATGAAATAAGAACATAAAAATCCAGTTCATCAGAGCATGTCTAGACCACTGCTCTGTGCAGACCTGTGCTAGTCTCTGGGGATCCAGGCCTGGAGAGGCTGGCTTCAGAGAAGGGATGAAGGCATTGCCTTGCTTAGCTCTGCAGGCCACACCCAAAGGGATGAGACATTAGCATACTTTCCCAGAGCCCAGTGAATCAGGCAGGGTAGGCATCATTGTCCCCATGTCACAGATTAGGAAACTGAGGCCCAGAGAGGTCAGTGGGTTAGGACTTCCCTGGGATGTGACTGCCTGACTTTCCCTGAAGATAGAAAGGTCCCTGGCCAGTGGGAGAGGAATCAAGGGCCCCACAGCTGCTACCCAGGACCACATTTGCCCTCTAAGCTCAGCAGGGGGACTCTGGTCAGGGGAAGGGCAGGCAGATTACCCTTGTCCCTTGTATCCCATTGCAAAGGTACCTGCCTGGAGTTGGAGAGTGGAAGGGACAGGGCTTTTAGACACAGCTTTGCAATCTCCAAGCCTTGGGAGCCTTGGGAATCTGGCTCACTCTCTCTCTGAGCCTCAGTTTCTCCCTAAATGAGAGGGTCAAAGGGAAGGGGACATGAAAAGAATTAAGATATGTTATATACGTGTACCAATGACGCAAGATGAATATAATCAATATATACTGCAGACACATGCTAATAAAAATAAACATTTAAAAGAAAAAAATAAATAAAAGGCTCGGATTAATAAACCCTAGGGAACATGTGGGCTTGGATGACCCATACTTCTCCTCTTGGGTGTCCCATAAACCTGTCCTGGGGCCCATGAGAACACAGTCAGGAACAAGGGTCTGTCTGAAACTGGACAGGGACCAGATTGCTGCTCCAGATCCTATGGGGACTTGGGCTACTGGCTGACTGCAAGTATCTACCCACAGCAAGAGAGAGGCTGAAGAGCTGGGAGTGAAGACCCCGAAGGCCACTGGGGTCCCTGGAATGAGGAGACAGGGCCAAGGTCTTTTCTGTGTCCCCTCCCAACCCAGTCCCTTTCCAACTGACTTGGGGATAGTGCTTGCAGGCAGCTGACCTGGGATAAGGACTGTGTGTGGCAACAATGGGCTTCCCATAAGTGTCCGGATCCCCTGTAGGACTGTACTTCCCACCTCCTTGGAGTTAGGGGTGGCCATGTAACTGGCTTTGGCTGACAGAATGTGACTGCAACCAGTACCCAGCAGGATGGTGACAACCTGGATCCTGAGAGAACAGAGGCCTAGTCACTCCCAAGTGTGGAGTGTGAGGACAATTAGACCTTTCAGACACCGAGGTTCTGGAGTTGTTGGTTACTGCAGTGTAACCCAGGGTGTCCTACTGATAGATTATAGAGGAAGGGGCAGATGGGGACAATAACAGAGATGCATCCTTAGAGTTAATCAATCCCTCTTCCCTTCCTTTATATTTTTCATGTATTTAACCATCCATCCATCCACCCAGCAATCCACCCATCCAACTACCCTTCTACCTATCCATCCATCCACCATTATACTCATCCATCCATCCACGGATTCAAATCCAGGACTGCTTGATCACCGTGGCCCACCCTCTCTATTGTGCCAGGCTGCTTCTTTGGAGATTGTGCTCTTCTGTCTGCCTGCCTGAATCCTCTCTGTCCATAAAGGCCTTCTAAATGCTCCCTCTTCCAGCGAGCTGTCCCTGACAGCCCCCAGGCCCATGGCTGGGGCCTAGCTGTAACCTATTAGTCACAACTGTACTTTTCCAGTGAGACCCAGAGCATCCTGAAAATTTTCCAGCAGTGACACCGGGACCTTGATTGGCTAGAATGGCCCTGAATTCATTTATCTGGGGATGCTCATCCTCATGTGTCTATTTTTGGGTTGGATCACCCTAGAATTGTGCCTCAACATCCTAACAACACCTTCAGCCCCTCCAGAGGTCCAAAAAAGCAGTGGGGTCCACCCTGAAGCCTGGGTTTTGTTTTAGAAAGGAGGAGCCCTTGATATGGGGAGATGGGGTTTCAGTGAAATTGTCAAATGCTCACAGGTTAGAGAAGTGCTTGGGTCTCTGCACTTCCCTGAAGGCTTCCCCAGAATCCCTTCCTGGAGTACTGGGAGAGTGGGGGCTCCCTTGGCCTGAGAAGCAGGGTGTCAGTACATAGACCACAGCAGGTTGAGTCCTTTTCCACCTCTGTGTGGTCTCTGAGCAGGAACTTCACATCTGTGAGCCTCAAAGTTCCCATCTGTAAAATGAGGGTTTCCTCTGGTTGTAGTGAGAATGCAATGAGATAGTGAAAGTGAATCAAATACCCAGCACTTACTAGGTGTGCAATCAATGGCTGTGGCACTGCCCTGGAAAAGACCTCATTCAGTGACAGATTTGGTGGCAGGTGTTAGGGTGATTGTGGTGATTATATATTTTTTTGTTTTGATTTTTTTTTTGTGGTGATTATATTTTTGAACTGAGTGAATCCAGTTCCTCTTATGGAGAAACCTCGGCCTCTAGGCTAAATATTGGGACCAGGATCAAGTGCACAGTTCAACTTACATTTATTAGGGCAAGGGAACTATTCTCTTGTACAATTCCTGCTGTGTGCTGAGGTTGGCAGAGGAGGGGAGATCCTTAGGTGCTACAGATGGTGCAACCAAGGCTTACAGAGGCTGGGGGGGTGGGGCAGTGACTGGTCAAGATTAAATTCCAGCCCAGGTCCCTGGCTGCCCCAATTCCTGTGCTCTGGGCTATATGAACGGTGCTCAGGCCTCTATGCTGTCACTGTTCCCACCACCAGTTGAGGTCCGCGATGACAGTCCCTGCAGTGTAGGCAAAGCCTCTCTGGCTCTCACAGGAGGCTGGCCTGGCTGTGGAACCTGGCTTGGGCTGCCACCCGCCTGAGTGTGGGCTCAGATTTCTCTGCTTTGCTCCCTGGGGATCCACTGGTCAAAGGAAGGGCAGTGGGTAGCAGGTGGCAGAGGCACTGGAAACTCTGTGGGTGCTCCAGCACCTCCTTCTCCTTCCCAGATCCTTTTCTTCCGGACCCCTTCACTGGAGCCATACATCCCTCTCCCCAGGGACAGCATCAGCCCAAGGCAAGTGGATTTGGTGAAGGCCCCGCTCCCTGTTGCAGAGATGTGTAACCTGGGGTCTTGGATAGGAAGGGCCACTTGTCCAAGCCTGAGGGCTCCAGATCCTCACCCAGGGCTCTTTTCTTTAGCCAGCTACTAGGATGATCTTGTTTCCCACCAGGACACCAGTTGGTTCCCATGGGAAATGGGCTCAGATGATCTGAAATCAGAACATCTGGGGAACTTCGAGATAGCACTCAGCACAGCTCCACAAGGTAGACTCCCTCCTCCTGTGCACCCCGTGTTGGGGACTAAATGTGTTGATGCTTCTGGAAAGGAGGGACAGGGCTATGCCTGGCCCAGTCCTGATTCCAAGGAAGTCTCAGGTACAGTAACCTTGGGCAGGATGGAGGATTTGGCGCCAGGGGACACTCCTGGCTTCCCATCATCCCTACTCCAGGATAACCTTGGGAAGACTGAGGAGAGGCCTTGGGCTGAGCCCACTGCCTCCGGGGCCTGTTTCTGTGCCTTCCTGTTGCGGTTTGGACTTTGGAGAAATACTCTGGCCTTGAACTCCTCTCGGGCTGGCCCCATGTGAAGTTCCAAGTTTGTTCAGCCGTTTTGGGCTCCTAGTGGCCAGGAGGTCGGCTTCAAGCAAAGTCCAAGCTGACCGCAGGTTTCCAGGGTAACTCCAGAGCGGATGGGGCTATTTACATGTGGTGGTGCTGCGTCACCACTTCCTCCACGCTTGCTTCGGGAAGGGTTTGCTCCAGGGAAGGAAGCCTGGCCTTCTCCACATCCTCATCCTCACCCTCACTTCTCCTGGCCCCTCAGAGTTGGGGAGCCCATGAGACCAAGGGCAGCAGTGCTGCCCAATGGTTAGGACACCAGTACTGCGGGACCTGTGTTTGAATTCTTGAGGTCTCACATAGAATGTCTCCTCCTCCAAGAAGCCGTCCCTGATAATACAGCTCTGTTTTCTTGTCTTTACCATTTACCATGGTCTCTGCATATATTAATTTATCCTTTTTTGTGGTACTGGAATCCAGAGCCTATGCACTAAACTATGTGTTCAGCCCTTTTAAAATGTTTTTATTTTGAAACAGGGTCTGGCTAAGTGACCTACACTGGGCTCAACCTTGCCATCCTCTTGCCTGAGTCTGCAAGTGCTCGGATTACAGATGTATGCTGTCATGCCTGACTTATTTGTCTTACTTCCTCATCTCCTGAAGAGGATGGCAGGTCTCTGAGGTTAGGGGCCCTGTCTGTTCTCACACAGACTTTAATGCTTAGAAGGGAGCCAAGTACACAGTGGGTGCTTAATAAAAAGACACCAAATAAATTCAAGGATGGGGTGTGTTCCTTCTCAGGGTGGTTCTCAAACTTCAGGAACGTTGCAGTGCCCCGGGGCACTTGTCAAGCATGCTCTTGTGGGGCCTGTGCCAAACTCTGACTTAGTGGGTCTGAGCTGGCTGCAGACACGTAGCTGGGCCCGGGGCCACCCCCTAGGAAACAGTGTCAGTCTAGGAGACGCTGGCCTCGCCTGGGCCTGGAGCACCTGGGCAGGACCAGGGCTAAGCTGTGCACTCGGCTCTAACTGCCCTGTCTGGGAGTCTCCCCAGAAGGTGCTGGCAACAGGAGGGTCTTAGAGGCCTCAGTTGGGTTGTCAGAAGGTGTGGTTTCTCCACTATGCAGGTGAAGCCAAGCTCTCTCTCCATGGGCATTTGTGGCAGGAGCCCCACCTTCCCCAAATTCCTCAGGAAATGGCAGGGCCTGGTCTGTACCTGCTCTAGATCTGGGTAGAGAGGGCCCTCATTTGACCTGGACCCCGCTCTGGCCCTCTTTGGGCCATACCTTATTGTATAGGGGAAGGACCCAGGGGATGTGCCCACCCAGTGTTCCTACCACACCCCCTGTTTGGTCTGCACCATGGATGCTGGACGGACCTGTGATTGCTCAGGACCCACATGGACCCTCTCTGGACCCCTTCTCCTGAGGTGGGCCAGAGAGCTGCTAGGTCAGGGGTAGCCAAGGAGCAAGTGTTTCAGCGCTGTGGATGGGGCAGGCTGGAGCATCCACACACTGAGCCTGAGGTGGGCAGAGGACGGGACAGGCCAAGCAGGGCCTTCATGAACTTTGTCCAGTTGGCAGTGGTATCGCCAGTGCCTTGCTGGGTCTTGGGTGGGGCTCAGCCTCTCTCAGCCCCCTGCGCTCCCAGTCCACACGGTTCCTGTATAGCAGGTGAGGGCAGGTTGGGAAAAAAGATGCATTACTTCCTGCCATGCATCTTAGCCCATCTGTGCTGCTATAACAAAATAGCTGAGAGGGGGTGATTTTATGAGGAACAGAAACTTGTTTCTCACCATTGCAGAGGCTGGGGAGTCCAAGATTGTGGCCTCAGCCTCTGGTGAGGGGCTTTGTGTGGCACCTTCTCCTGGTGGAGACTCCAGGGCCAAAGGAGAGCCAGCCTGAGTCCCTGCACAGAGCAAGGGAGCAAACCCTCTCTGCAGGGCCTTTTATAATATCACGGATCCTTTCACGAGTGGGGTACCCTTGCAACCTCCATACCTTCCAGGCTGCTGCGTGGGGCTGAGTTTCCAACACCACCTGCTGCTCTGAATCCAAGCCCAGGCTCAGGGTCAGGGTCTTGTTCAGCCCAGAGCACCTGGCTGGCTGCTGCTGAAGGCTAGGTTCTAGCAGGTGATATGGTGAAGGTGTGTGTGTGTGGGTTGTCCTGAAGCTTGTCCCTAAGAGGGTGAGGACAGGTTATATAGGGGGACTGTGGCTACCATGGTGCCAGCAGTAATGAGGGACAATTTGGTAACTCATCAGGCCCCGTAAACACCATCAGCCCTCCCAGAGCCTCACCAAATAAACACTAGGCAGGTTGGTGGAGGTGCCAGCTGCATCTGTAGCATGAGTGCCCACCCTCTGGCTCCTGTCCAACCAAGTGGCTGCTGCTAGAAGGCTTGAGGCAGCATCTCCCTGCCCAGGGGGACCTCAGGACAGGTGAGCCCTTAACATCCCCTCAGGACAAGATTTTGCTCTCAATGTCCCTGAAGGATGGTCATGGGTCCTTAGTGTCCTCTCAGGACAAGACTGGGTCCTCAATGTCCTGTTGGGACAGAGGTGAGCCCTCAGTATACCCTGGGGACCAAGATGAGCCCCAGGTCCAGAGTGTCCCTCTGGGCACTCAGTATTTCTTAGGTGCCAGGCAGAACATTCCATGCATGGTCATGACAGCCTGAGGATAACAGTCTTCTTCCTCCTGCGCTCCGTGCAGTGACAGAGGCTCAGAGGTGGCGTGACTTGCCTGAGGCCACGGAGCTGCAGAGAGGCAGAGGTGGGATTCAGCCCAGCTCTTTCTATCCTCCAGCCTGAGGGTTTGCTCTCTGTGCTCCAGGTGCTTTTGGGCCTCAGACAGTGTGACCAGGAGCTGGCAAGGGTGAGGGAGCTCTGCCTGCCGGCTTCCCTGGGCGCACAGAGGGACCTGAAGGTGACTGTGCAGCTTGGGAAGCTGGGTGGAGGGGTAGGAAACCCAGCCTGGCCATGCCAGCCCCCAGCAGGAAACACCTTTGCTTGTTTTGCCAGGCTGTGGGCAGAGGGCAGCTGTGTGGGTCGGCCATGCACCAGCCAGAGATGGTTTCTAAGGGCAGAGGGTAAACAGTCACCGTGGCTACTTGGGTGTGCCACCAGGGCTGGTGGGCCCACTCTGGAATATTCCGGGAAGTGAGGAAGGAAGCTGGGGCCTCAAGTTCTGAGAATGACCTGGATGGCAGAAGCTGCAAGGCTCAGGAGGAGGCTGGGCTGGGGGCTTGGTCACCTTCCCCAGGAAAGAGTGCTGGGGACAGGACACCAGGAGGCTGTCCTGCCCAGACTGGGATGTCCTGGGCACTGGGGTAAGGAGTCTCTTTCTCTCCCTTTCTTTTCTTTTCTTTTCTTTTCTTTTCTTTTCTTTTCTTTTTCTTTTTCTTTTCTTTTCTTTTCTTTTCTTTTCTTTTCTTTTCTTTCTTTCTTTCTTTCTTTCTTTCTCTCTCTTTCTTTCTCTCTCTGTTTTTCTTCCTTCTTTCCTTCCTTCTTTCCTTCTTTCTTTCTCTTTCTTTCCTTTCTTCTTTCTTTTCTACTTCCCTCCCTCTCCTCCTCCTTCTTTACTTGTACCAGGGATTGAACCCAGGGTCTTTCATATGCTAGACAAGTGCTCTATCACTGAACTATACTCCAGTCACTTTTTTTTACTTTTTTGTGAGTACTGGGGATTGGACCCAAGGTTTTCACATTGAACTACATCCCCAGCCCTTTTTTCACTTTTAAATTTGTTTGGTTTTTTGAGAAAAAGTCTTGCTGTGTAATTCAGGCTAGTCTCGAAATCACAGTAATCCTCCTGCCTCACCCTCCAAGTGCTGGGATTATAGGTATGGACCACCACACCCAGCTTTTTCATTCTGAGACAGAGTAGAGGCAGAAACAATGTGTCCACAGCTGATATTCAAGGACCAGTCCATCAGTACTTGTTTGTGATTGTGACTGGTGCCATGGAGGAGAAAGTACATACAAGGTGAGATCAATAAAAGGGGATCTATCAGGTGTGAGTATCCTGGAAGGCTTCATGAGGCCTGGACGTTTTCTGTTTTTCTTTCTTTTTCTCATGCAGCTGCAGAGCGTTGTGAGGCCTTTGAACAGAGCTCTGAAGTACAGTCAGAGTTAGCAGGCCTGGGATGGGGAGGAGTGTTCCAAGCAGAGGGAACAGAGCTGCCATGAGGGGGAGAGCAAGAGATGAACAGGAAGGGGCAGTGCTAGCAGGGTCGGCCTTGTGGGTGGGTCTCCCCTGGAGGGGCAGCAAGGCTGCTGGGGTTTCCTTGGGAGCAATAGGTAGTCACTGGGGAGTTATAACTGAGGGGGTGCATTGTTGACTGTATGTGCTGCAGAGATCTCTGGCTGCACTGTGGAGAACAGGTTGAGGGGTAAAGCAGGTGCTGTGATGGCAGCCCAGGCAGGAGTGGCATAGGAGACAGTGAGAGGCAGATGGATTTGAAAATATTCTGGAGATAATTAATAGACCAGACTGGATGGGGGAAGGGGTGGGAAGAGCTGATGTTTTACTGATGATTGTTCATTTCCAGCTCACACAAAAGCCTCCAGAGTGGGAATTACTGACTCTCCTCTAACAGCCCTGAAAATCGAGGCCTAGAGACATGAAATTACCTGCTTGAGGTCACATAGCACGCGAGAGGCTGTCTGGATTCAAAACTCAGGTCTCCTATGGCCGAGACACATGTTCTTCTTCCCCAGGGCTCTTTCTCTCTCTCTGTGTGTCTTTCTCTCCTCTGTGGCCCTTGAAGAATAAGTGGCAGGTTTGGGGAGGCCTGGGGCCCCTGGCTCCCTGCTGAGGGAGCTCCTGAGGCAAATGACTTGCTAGAGGATTCCAAAAAGTCCACAGCCAGGAGCCCTGGTCAGGTCAGATGTCGAGTCAGAGAGAAGCTGGGAAGGGTATGGATGAGTCAGGAAGGTCCCTGATAGCTGGAACGAGCCAGGGTCTGTGTGTGTGTGTGTGTGTGTGTGTGTGTGTGTGGCCTGAGGAAGTATCTTAAGATAAGTGGGGACTCTGGAGTCGAGCCTGGAGGTTGAATCCTGACTCAGGAAATCTTGTGTGATGTGGCCCTGGGTTCAATCTCCATTACTGGAAAAAAAAAAATCCTGAAAAGAACATTTGCCCTGGCTTGGGAACTTCTGAGCTCTGGCACTGTCAGCCCCATTTCCCAGCCTGTGTTCTGATGCCCAAAGATCCTCCTGTGCAGGCGGGCTGCAGGGCTGAGGGTGCAGGAGATGCCTGTACAGGGCTGAGGTTCTAATTTTCTTCAGTTGGCTTAGGGTAAGCATGATATCAAGACATGCAGGTTTCCCTGTGAAGATTCTGGGGTAGGGATTCCCAGATGTGGGCTATTACAGACAAATCCCCAGAGCATTTGTGGGAGGGGATTGGCCCCAGCACTGGCCTGGGACTGGGCCTGGGCACCTTGAACCTGAATCCTTGCTCTCCTTGGCTCAGCCAGACTTGCTGTCTAGGGCGCTGTGCCTGCTCACTGGAATCACCAGAGCACCTCCCTCCCCAGCCGAGGGTCCCCAGGGGAGCTGTGCCTGACATGGCTATCTCAGTAAGTAAGCCTCTCTGAATGGGCTCTCTGGCCCTAGGCTGTGCCATCCAGTGGCCACCCAACCTGGAGTCACCCAACCTTCCTGTGCTCTATAAACTCAGGGGGCCAGAAGAGGTAAAATCATGTCCCCAGAGCTCGCAGGGTCACAAAGAGCCCAGTACTTCCTGCAGAGTGTCACAGCAGCCTGGGCCTTCCTCTTTCTAGATCTCGAGTGCTCCACAAGGTAGGGCGATATCCCCATGGCCCTTGCCATGCGGATCCTGGCTGGATGCTGGTGTGTCCTAGGTGCCCAGGGAAGGCCTGTTAAATAAATGTGCTCTCTCTTGTGGTGTCCTCTGCAGGGCCTTGGCCAGGATGGGCAGGGAGGCTGGGGGTGAGGCTGGGGGCAAGCCTGGAAGAATGGATTTTGGGGTCTGATAGTCATGGCTTGAAATCCTGCCTCTGATTCATACACACCAGGGTGCTTCAAGTGATTTTATTTAACCCACTTTCTTATCTGCAAAGTAAAGTTAACCAACTTTTGCCTCCTAAGTTTCTGTAACAATTCATTAAATCCCATCACTCGGGTGTGTGGAATGCTTAATTGGATGACAGGAGCTGCACTTGTGATGAGTAATTAACTCTCATGTCTGTGGCTGCCCAGTGCAGTGGGCCTCTGTGTGGCTTCCCCAGTGTCTGTCCCCCGACCCCTCCCAGGTTAACTTGACTTTGGTTTGAGGACCATGTAGTTCCAGGGACTGACTCCACTTGTAATGCCAGAGAGGGCCAGGACTAAGTCAGTGAGTGCATTTCAACCTCTTGGCATACTGAGTGGGGTTGGACATGTGACTCAGATCTGTCATGGCACCATGGATCCTAGGGCTGTTGCTTGGAATTCCAAGGCAAAGATGCTTCTCTGTCTTTGTCCTGGGAACTCCTGGCAGGTGTCTTATACAAGGCAACCTAGTCTTTAAAAAGTTGAGCCAAGTAAGAGAAAGAAGCTCTCTGGGCCTTTGCTGGTACTCTTAAGCTGCTGAATCAAGCCTTTCCTGAAGGACTTTTTTAATAACTCAAGCTAATAAATCACCTTTAATGTTTAAGGCTGTCTGAATTGACTTTTCTGTTTCTTGTAACCAAAATCTTCCTTATGGGTACAGCCCATACATTTCTTCACCTTGTGTAGCTGTCACTTCCTTTCTGTGGGTGGGGTGACACCAGCTCAGGGCACATTTCCTCCATGAGCACATGGACTCTGTGAGAACCAGCTGACGCTGCTGCCTGTCGGAAACCAGACCACCCAGGAGCTGAGAGATTATGGAAACATAAAGAAAACCAGAGCAGGGAAAAATCCAAGTGAATGCTTCCAGAATAACCAAAAAGAAAAAAAAAAGTCGTGGCAACTCTAACAGTAAAATAATTGACCCTCTCACTCAGAGTGGGCAGGCTCTGACTGAGGAGGGTGTGGTCCATGTCCCCCACACCCCATGGGAGCCACCTGAGGGGCAGATCATTCTTGCAGGGAATGTCTTTCGCTTCTGGCTCCCAGAACCACTTCCCAGCAGGCCAGCACTCTGGTTTCCTTTCCTGGAATCATCTGAGGGGTCCTATCTGCCCTTAGTTCAAGGTGGTTTTAACAGAATTTCCTTCATTGGCATTGAATCTCTCTCTCTCTCTCTCTCTCTCTGGTTTTATGAGACAGGGTCTCGCTATGTAGTCCAGGCTGGCCTTGAACTTGTGGCAACCTCCTGCCTCAGCCTCTCAAATGCTGGCATCACAGGCATACTCCACCACGCCCAGCCTTTCTTTTTGAGATGGGGATCTTGGTATGTTGTCTAGACTAATCTCAAACTTGCCATCCTCCTGTCTCAGCCTCCCAAGTAACTGGGATTACAGGTGTGTGCCATGGTGCCCTGATTATAATTGAGTCTTGAGCTGAAGAGACTGATCCATCCATTCCTGAGGTAGGATCCACACCATAGCATCCCAGGCTTGTGCCAACGTTGTCCCTTCTGCTTTGTCACTCTGCAGCACTCTTGGTTCCCCAGCCTGGTGCATCCCTGGAGCTCCCAGCACCATTCTGATAGAGCTTCTTGTACAAAGGTCATTTCTCTCCTGGTGACCAGAGTCCTCAGACCTGAGGAAGGGTTGGGACAAAGTAGGGCTGGGGCAGGGTCTATCAGTGATGGAGAAGCCTTTTCTTTTTCTTTTTTCTTTTTGGTACTGGGGATTGAATTCGGGACCTTCTACTTGTGAGGCTGGCATTGAGAAGACTTTTCAAGTGCAGGCTAACACTTTCCATGAGGCTGTGGCTACCACTCAACAGGTCCATGGTTGGGAAGGGCATCGAAGGGACTGGGAATGGTCCTGCAAGTCAGAGCCAAGGTGCTTGGGCAGTGTCTACAGGCTGAATGCATCGCACATTGAATTAAATGATAATAAAATACAAATAATGGATAAAGTACAAATCAGTTTTAAAAAATTCCTGGATGCATATAGTAGCTTTGAGAAAATTATCATTAGGGTATTTCTTATTTGACCCACGCTAAATGTAAAATCTAGTAAATGTTCATGTGGAAAAGGGGTGCTCCTCCTGAGAAGCTAAAACCACAGCTGTGGGGGTGTAATGAGCACAGGGTGTGTCTCGCAGGTCTTCATCTGCCATAACTCACTTTCCCTCTCTCCCGCTCACCACCTGCTAGAGCTCTGGAGTGCTCCTCTGACTCCTGAGGTGACATGTGACTCAGATCTGGTCAATCAGAGCACTGGATTTCTGTGGGCACAGTGATTGGTTCAGGGATGGAGAAAGGACCCATCAGAGTCAATAAGAAGTCAAGGAAACAACTGGCTGTCTGACCCTGATTTCACAATATAAACTTCTCAGGCTCACTTTTTTTTTGGTACCGGGGATTGAACTTGGGTCCTTGTGGTTGGGGGGTGGGGGGGAGGAATCACTGAGCTAAATCCCTGGCCTCAGGCTCACTTTTGTATCAACTGGGAATTTGAATCAGAGGGAAGTTTTCTCCTGTGGTTTACTTTAGCTGTTGCCACGTGGAACTCAGCTGATGCGCACTGAACTCCCACCCATGGCTGCATCCCCATCTAGGCCTTGGGGCTCAGAGGTAACCCCACTCTTGAGTTGCTCCTAATCTGGGGGAGCAGACTTCTGAGGAACAAAGGCTATCTTGGTGTGAGGAGGGGAAGTGGCATGATGAGTGCCTGGGACATCAGGAAGGAAGCCTCTAACTCTGCCTGGCAGGATGAGGAGGGCTTCCTGGAAGAGGTGGCCCTGGAATAGAGCTCTGAGGATAACTAGAAATTCACCAGGAAGAGAAGGCAGGAAAGGCAGTTGTGCCAGTTAATCTTAATTGTCAATTTGACTCCTGGTGAGGTGACTGACTCATAGGAGAGCTATACTCATCAGTGGAGTGATTAACCTGATGATGTTCATAGCTGAATGTGCTGTTAGCAGGTGGGGTCTGGTTGGAGGCGGTCACTGGGGGCCTTTGGAGAGCATATCTCTCACTGGCTCTTTTTACATCCTGCCCTGCTTCCTGGCTGCCTTGGGTTGAGCAGCCTTCCTGTACTAGCACCTTCTGCAATCATGATCCTGCTTTGGAGCTGCCCAACTATGGACTAAATCCTCTGAAACCATGAGCCAGATTAAATCTTTGAGTTGTCAGTGTTGGGTATTGTGTCTCAGCGACAGGAAAGCTCACTAATACAGTGGTGGAGAGGAGAACACCTAGAAGTGGAAGTTCCTAATATGCTGGGAAAGACATGGTGTTGGGTTACAGATGGCTGCTTGAGGGCTGTTTGTCTTGGGGTGGTAAGTGGATGAGGCTTAGCCAAGGGGGACAGAGTCCAGGGTCACAGGGTGCTGTTTTGGGAGACCTCAAAGGCATGTGGATGAGCTAAGTTGGTCAGGTGTGACAGAGATGCCATGGCCTTTTGGGTCTGGCTTCTACTTCCCACTTTAAAAGGCAAGGGTCCAATATTTGTTCAGTAATTCTAAAAAACCACAGTCCAGTGATAAAGGGAAAATGTCACCATGGCCAACTGGAAAGTCCAATGTCTGCCTACAGCAAAGGCCCTAGACCAGTGATAGCAAACCTTTTAGAGATGAGTGCCCAAACTGCAACCCGAAGTCCACTTATTTATTCCAAAGTGTCAGCACTGCAATTAAAACCTGAATTCTGAGGCTTTAGTTTAGAAAAAACCAACTAATACATTAACATCTTTTGTCTTAAAAACAAATAACATGCGTGCCATAGCTTTGCCACCACTACCCTAGTCGGTGGCTACCCACTGGATCACTTGGGACACTTCAACAGCACAGGATTCCTGGGCCCCAGACCTAGGGATTCTGACTCTATTGGTCCTGGGAGGGGCCCAGGTCATGCTAATTAGGTTCTAAGATATAGCAGAGGTTGAGAACTAGTAATCCAAAAAGAATGTCTATTGGCACCTTGCAAGAATATGTCTCCTTAAATCTTTTGATTTTTTTCAAGAAAAGCTGGAAATCAGGACTTTTCTCCCTATGATTTCTCCTTATGTTTAAAGGTTGGCTGAACTTAAAAAAAAAATGATGAAGTTGAGGAGCTTGCTGTGGGCTATTCTAGGCCCCTAATCCTCGAAATAACTCTGAGTTATGTCACTATTACCTGTATTTTATGGACAAGGAAACAGACGGAGGGAAAGGCTGTGTAACTTGTCTAAGGTCACAGTGAGAGACCTCAAGACCAAGATGTAGCGGCCTGGTTCTGGCCAACTGGAGGGTGGTGTGGGGGAGTCTGGGAAGGAACTGCAGAGTGTGAGTGAGTGGGGCATCTGGCTGCCACTCTCAGCCTCTGGGTGGAGGAGGGAAGGACAGAATGGCCTGGCATCTGGGCGGTCCCTGAGGCCCTGAGCAGGAGCAGAGCTGCTGCTTTTACCCAGGCCTAGCAGGTCCAGACTTGGGGTTTCATCCAGGGCCCTGGCAGTGCTGGCTCAGCCGAGATGCCACAGATAATGGGCCTCACCTGGTGGTGGGGCGTTGGCAGGAGGCTTCGGGCTTTGTTTGTGGTGGTGACTCAGGGCAGGTCATCAGGAGGCAGCTATAACAACTCAAGCCCTCGGGCCCCAGGACTCCCAGGAAGTGTCTGGTCCATCTGAGGCTCCTGGAGCCCCAGGGAGTGTATGGAATCAGGAGCCTGTCTCCTCTGCAGAAGGAGAGGCCATCTTCCCTCCTGCTTTGCCGATGGGGCTGGGCACATTTTGAGTAAGGCAAGAGAGAAGGCTCACAAGGTGGTTCTGTGGATTGAGGAGGGGAGAGGGGCCATTTTCTGTGGGCCTACTGTGCACCTGTGCTGTGCTAGATGAGTGAATGTAATTTTTCTTTCTTTCTTTTTTTTTTTTTTCCGGTGCTGGGGATTGAACTCAGGTCCTTGCGCTTTCAAGGCAGGCGGCGGAACCACTGAGCTAAATCCCCGTCCCTGAATGTAATTTCTTAATTGTCATGTCAGTCTTCGGGGTCAGTGATATCACCCCCATTGATAGAGGTAGTTGAGGCTCAGCAAGGCCACGTGCCTTGGTCAAGGTTTCCTGGCTGTACCTGGAGCTGGGATTTGAACCCAGGTCAGTCCCTGGTCATTTACTTTCTTTAGATATACCCTAAAGCCTCTCACCCATAACTCCAACCCCACTCACTCCTCCCCAGGGCCTTCCTGCCCCACCCTAATGGGTCAGGGCCAGGTGTGCCTGGCTGGCACATTTGCAGTCAGTGGGCATCTCAGACAGACTGGACAAGAGCTAGCTAGACCACCCGGACACGTGGCCACCTGAGCAGATGAGGCGCAGAGAGATGGGGAGTGATCTGCAGAGCCACAAAAAAACCTATGACCAGGCCGGGGATTCAGCTCAGTGGTTCTGCCACCTGCCTCACAAGCGCAAGGTCCTGAGTTCTATCCCTGGTACCAAAAAAAAAATCTATGACTCCCTCCACAGACCAAGAATCATTTAACTGAGTTACAAATAAGAATGAAGTTTTGTGTATTATGTGTGTTTTTATCTCACTAAAAAGAAGTGAGTACTTTGTTCTCCAGCTCACTGTTGTCCTTGTGTTCAGAGCTCTCCTTCTCTGCAGACAGGAGAGCCAGGCAGCCACAGGGCTGGGGCTCTTGCCTGTCTGTTTGGCCTTGCTCGGATTTCTTAGATGGGCTCAGATGAACCTCCCTTCCCATGGAGGGTCTGAACTTGGGTGTCAGGCAGACTCTTGGAAGATCACCCTATGGCCAGGCAGAGACGTTTCCCAGGAAGTTCCCATATGATGGGGTGGGTAGGAAGCAGGTAGCTAAATCCTGGGTCCCAAAGGGAGCCCCAGGGGCTGCCAGTCTCTGGTGCATGTTTAGCCTCTCATCCTGGTGTTCCAGGCCTTTCCCAGCCCAGCCATTGTCACCCATCCAGCTTCCTCCCCTGGCCTCCTGCCTTACACCTTCCAGCCATGAATGGCTGAGCGGACCTCACTGCCTCACACCTCCGCCCCAGGATGGTTATCTCACTGGCAGAGATAACCCTGAGCTGACTGCATCATCTACCCTAAACACTCATCTCCCTGCATCCAGGACTCAGCATTCCCCTGGGTGCAGGGGACTCAGAGATGGGAGAAGCCAGTAGCAGGCCAGAGAAGCCTCTGGTACAGATGGGGCCAGCAATGCCTGGGGTGTCTGCAGAGGCAGGTTGTTGAGTTTGTATTGTCCAGGATCCCTGGGGCCTCACTTGTCCACTGTCAGTGCATCTGCTTTAGCTGAAGCTCCTCTCTGAGAGGGGGTGTCTTAGTTACTTTTCTCTCATCGCTGAGACAAAATACCCAACACCCAAAATTAAAAGGGGAAAGGTTTATTTGGCTTACAGTTCATAGAGGTTTCAGCCTGTAATCTGCTGGCTCCAAGGCAGGGTGACAGAGGGGCAACAGTTCATGGTCGTGGAAGACAGCAAAAGCAACAAGAGACCTTAACAGCGTCTTTCTGCCCCTTTTATCTTGTTCAGGCTACTTAGGGCCAGTAACACTCATGTCCTTAATCCTAGGGTCCTCTGGCCTGGCTCCACCATGAAGCAATCACACACTGTAGATTCAGCCACCTCTGAGAAAGCATGAGACCTTGGGGGGACATCTAGACACAAGCCACAGTGGGCATGTGACCTGCTAAGTCACCCTGGTCCTTGGGTTCCATGCACCATAGAATTGGTTCAGCCTGGGGGTTGAGGAGTGTGTGGGCTTTGGGGGACAGGGTGGGGCCTCCTCCTCCTGCAGGGGCTGACCCCACTGGCTCTCCAGCCTGCCCTGCACTCCCACTCTGGGATAGTAGAGCTCACTGCCTCCCCTGCTGCAGCTTTGTGCAGTGGACAGCAAGGTCCTGGGTGGGAGGTGCAGGTCTTTGGGAGGAAGGGAGGCTCCATCATGGCCCCAGATGATCCCTGGGATCAGCTGGTCCCACCCTAGGGTGGCCTAGCACCCCGCTCCAGGAAAAGCTGGACTTGGCCTCCAGAACTCTGCCCAGAGGGGCTCCCCAGCCCCAAACCCAGCCCTCTCTGCCCAGCTGTGGGGTTGGGAGGGTGGGTGTCCTTCCCCTACTTGGCTGGTGACATGACCACAACAGCAGTCCCAAATGAAGGGTCCCCAGGTGCTCAGGAGCAGATCCACAAGTTGTGGGCAATGAAGCCCTAAGGCAGTGTGGCAGAGGGTGCAGCCCGCAGAGGCATCCAGCACATGGCCATGCCTGTCCTTCCAGGGAGGAAAGGGGGTGTGGTCTGGGGTAGGAGGAGCACCTGGATGGGAGTGTGAATCTACCCTGCCTTGCCTCTGGGAGCCCCTGTGTATTGGTATGTGAGAGGGAATAATCCACCTGCTTCCTGGGATCATTGTGAAAATTAAACAAAACAAATCATGTAAAACACTCATCCTGGAGTGCGACCTCAGCAAAGGGTGCACAAATGTTTGCTTTTATTGTTATGAAGAATAAGAACCCTCCCACTAACTATAGGCTTCCTTTCTGGGTACTAGCTTGTACGTCTGTAAAAGAGGGTAGTGACAGTGCCTACCTCAAGGGTCAGGATGGGAATTATGTGACACAATGCACATAAAGTGTCTGGCACCAGGCCCAACACACAGTAGGTGCTCAATAAATGTCCATTTCCTCCTTGGTGCATGACTTTGAGCAGGTGTGGTGGGGGTAGACAAGCCCAGGTAGAGAGCTCACTGCTGGCTGTTTCCTCCAGGATCCTGACCCCCTAGTCTCTGGTGGCTTCATATCTATTAAATGATGACCTGAGACTTGCTGGCTCCACCTCTATCGCCATAGGCCCACATTGTGGGGCAAAAACCCCTGAAACCCCCCCCCCCCCACAGCTACTTAAATAAAGGACAGGAAGCAGCTGCTCCCTGCTGGTGTGACTGAAGGAGGCTGCACTTTGCTTTGGGGAATCCTCTCCAGTGGCCCTTTTGGTTCTGAAAAGGCAACCACTGCTCCCCCAATCCTGGAGGGGGGTTCTGAAGGAGAGGTCATCTCGAAGGACACACTCCAGGTAAGGAGGAGTAGGCCCCCTGGAAGCTGGAGAGTGGCACTGGGGCAGGCCCTGGGGCTCAGAGCCAGGGTTCTCGGGCACAGGGCTCAGAGTCGAGGGTACACCCAGCGCCAAGGAGCAGATGGGCAGTGGGGGGCTAGGAACATTCTGGATAGGAAGCAAAAAGCTCAGTTTTAGTTGCTGCCAGTTGGGACTTGAACTCTCGCTTCCGTCCTCAAACCCTCAGCAGAGATTGTTGGTTACATAGTTTGTGGAGCACTGGAGACTGAAGGGGACAGGGGACCAGGAGTGAAAGTTGACAGGGACTCTGGTCCCTCTTGGGAAGCCCCAGCAATACTGAGACACTTCCCACACTATGGTGTGTGGGGATTTAAACTGTTTTATTACTTATCTTTATTAACTGAAATTTAGGACTCTGGACCCAAAGGACATAGGACATTGCGACATCGGGGTCCTGGCTTTTTATTCATATCATTGGGACTGGCTGAGAGGAAAGGGCATTCCTTCGGTGGCTGGGTGATGGTAGTGGAGAGTGGCATGGCCTGGGGCATGGCCCTAAGGGAACAAGAAGTAGGGGACTCAAGTTGGAGTCCCTGCAAAGGATGACGGGGCTTCATCAGGTGCAGAAGGTAAGGACTTTACTTCTGTAGGCCATGGAGAGTCATGGGAGACTTCAGGGCAGGAGGAAGGCGAGGAGCCAGCTGGCCCAGGATGATGGCTGCAGCAGCTCGGAGGACAGGCTGGCGCTGCATGGAGACACAGGCCGGGGGCCTTCAGGGAGGGCTTTTGGTGTTGAGGACAGGGTTTGTCATGGCCGGATCAACATGGATGGGTTACCAGGGTGGGTTTCCCAGGTGCCTGGGAAAGAAGGCACCTGGGCGATGGTTCTGGTGGCATCCGATTCACCTGAATCAATCACCACCTCCTCCCAGTCTGGACTCTCCCTGTGACTCAGCCCCTGAGGACCCGACAAGGCTTCAGGGAATTTGGAAAGTTCGTTTTGGAGGTGACTCAGTTAGAAGGGTGGGGCTGGGGGAAGGCATCTCACCGCTTGAGAGAGGTTTTGTGTAATCCCCAAATCTTCATGGTCACATCTAAGGGTCAGCAGCTGCACCAGCTGGTCTTGTTTTACAGATGGGGAAACTGAGGCCCAGCAAGGGGAAGGGATTTGTGCAGGTTTGTGTGGCCAGAGCCACTGCCTGGGTCCAGTCTGTGTTCAGTTACCCTCTGTGGGGCCCTGGGTGGGGTCCTTCTCCTCTCTGGGCCTTTCTTTTCTCATGTTTTAGCAGGCTCAGCAAGTCTGTGTGAACACCTGTCTTTCCTCATCCCCCAGCTTCCTCCCTTCATCGTAGACATCGTCCTTTTCAACGGTCCCATGTGCAGGTCCCAAGTAGTTTTTCAGCTCACAGAATGTCCCAGCATCTCCCTGGCTGGACACTGCCCGAAGGTCCTAGATCCCTGTCTCCTCGGGACATCTCCCCTAACCCTGGCATGCTCTACCCACTGGGACATCCTCGCTGCTGCCCCACCTTCTAGTCACCTTTCACGCCAGCATCCTGGGTGGCTTTCGTGACCTCATGGATGAGCCGTCTAGTGCTGTGGCCACCCACTTCCTGGGCCTTCTCATCTCTGATAACTCCAGTCGCTTCACGTGCCCACCACCACAGTCACTCCGGGCTTCGTGGGCCCCCATTCCCTTCCCTCCCTTCTTTGGCTGAGTCTCAGAGCCTGTTGTGGTGGCTAAGTCCTCACATCTCAGAGCAAAGGGCCCCACACCTCCCTGGATGCCACGTCTTCTCTCTAGGACCCAAGCTCTTCCTGGCCTGGACCTCCCAGGGGTGGTCAACTAACATGTCCTCACTCCACCCTTCACTTACTTTGGTTTGATTTTTTTTTTTTTTTTTTTTTTTTGTACTAGAGATTAGACTCAGGGCCTTTGCACTGAGCTACATCCCCAGCTGGCCCTGAAATTGTGATTCTCCTGCCTCAGCCTCCTGAGTAGCTGGAATTATGGGCTTGTGCCATTACATACACCCATTTCTGCCCTTCATGCTCCAAGTCCCTGCCATTGAGCTCATCTACCCACCCCCACATCCAGCAGCCTGATGCCAAGGATCTCACTGCCAACCCACTGTTAACCTTCCCCACCTCAGCTAAGCCAGAGGCTTCTTTTTCCTTCTGGAAAGCTTTGTGTTTAAGCTTGCCAGTGGCCTCACAGCCATTTCCTCTGGTTCTTTATCCATAGAATCTAGGTATTGTTCAGGAATGCAATGTGTCCTGCTAAAAGAGCACATTTCTTACCTTCTTGGCACCTGGGTGTGGCTGGTGAGGTGAAAACCATGAGGAGAGGTGGAAAAGGGTTTCCGGGAACTGCTCTTTAAAAGCACCTGGGCCGTCTCAGCTCAGAGGCGAGTCTTCTACTCCTGCTTCTTCCTCCTTGCTGCTGGAACATGACTGTGATGGCTAGAGCTGCGGCAACAATCTTATGACCATGAAATTACCTTGAAGATGGAAGTCATGGTTAAGAATAATGGAGCAGGAGAGAAAGAGCCCAGGTGTCTGAGGCTGATGGGCAGCCTCTCTCCACTCTTACCTTGATTTTTTCTTTTTTCTTTTTTTGGTACTGGGGATTGAACTCAGGACCTTGCACCTGCAAGGCAGGTGGCAGCACCATTGAGCTAAGTCCCTGGCTCACTCTTACCTTGATTAAGCCACTGATTTGGGGTTCCTGTTGAGTAGAAGAAAATCCAATCCTAGATTCTACAGCTTTTGACCTTGTTTCTTGGCTTTCCTCCTATGTCTTGGGCTTATCTTTGTCTCCCTGTGTGTGTTCCTTCATTGTCTGCCCTTTTTTCTGGCATCCCATATGTCCTAAGCACTCTTGTTCTTGGTGGTGGCTTTGCCTCAGATGCTGTGACTTTTGACCTGCAGCATAGACTGTCCCAGGCCTTCAGACCCCGATGTTCAACCAGGATGCCCTTCAGAACCCTCAAGATCTAGAGCACCCTGACTCTTCCCCATGCCTACATCCCATCCCCAGCTCATCTCGTGAATCTTCATCCACTCATTTGGCCACTGCACCAACCCCGGATCATTGTCCTCTTTGGTTGTCATTCTCCTACCCCTCAGCTGCTCCCATACAACCATCCTCAAGATCCAGCAGTTTGTCATGTCATACCCATTAGGGTGGCGACCATAAAGAATCCGGACAATAACAGGTATTGGTGAAGCTGTGGAGGAATCGGGCCCTTGTACTCTATTGAGGGAGGGGAAATCGTGCCGCCATTGTGGAAGGCGCTGGGAAGGTTAACCAGTTAAACCCAGAACTGCAGTGTGATCCAGCGATTCCACTTTTAAGTGTGTGCTCCGAGAAGTGACATCAGGGCCTTTGGCCCCTCCACCTTCACAGCAGCATGAGTCTCAACAGCCGAAAGTTGGAAGGAACCCTCTGTGGACATGCAAGGGGATATTATCTGCTTTGAGAGGGAAGGAAGGGGGTTCTGTCCCTGCTACAGCATGGATGGACCTTGAGGACATTATGCCTCGTGAAATAAGCCAGCCACAAAAGCACACCTACTGTGATTCCGCTTACATGGGGTTTGCAGTCACTAGAGTCCTAGGCACAACGTGGGATGGTGGTTGCCAGGCCTGGGGGAGGGGCAGAGAGTAAGCATTTAATACATACGGAGTTTCAGTTGTGGATGTTGAGGAAGGGCTGGAGAGATGGTGCTTCACAACAGGAATGCATTTAATGCCACCTAACCATACACTTAAAAAAATGGTTAAATGGTGAATTTTATTTTACCATGATCAGAAAAAAAGATCTAGCAATGTTACTTCCTAAATGGTCTCAGGTCTGTTCCTTTGTAGCTGTCACCTCTCAGCGGACACTGCAGGACCTGCTGTGGGCACTGCCCAGCTTACTGTTCATTGAATTTTTTGTTTTGTTTTGTTTTTTGGTACCAGAGATCGAACTCGGGACCTTGTGCTTTCGAGGCAGGTAATGGAACCACTGAGCTAAATCCCTGGCCCTGTTCATTGAATTTTGGGGGCTTGCTGGGGATGCAACCATGTGCATGCTGAGCAAGCACTGTGCGATTAGGCTGTACCCCTAGTCCCACTTCCTCTTAGTATCTTCATAAATCTCAAATCTGTTCATGTCAATTCTTTCCATAGAACCTCCATGGGTCCCCATAGCCAATGGGACTAATTCTAAGCCTCTTACCTTGGCCTTCAAGCCCCAGTCTGTCCCTGTTCTTCTTCCTAGCCACCACCTCTGTCTTTTTGGTCTTGTGGTTTCTCTAGTACCTGGCCAATGTCACACCCCCATGCCTTTGCTGGCCTGCTCCTCCTCTACCTGCTGCTCTCTCTTCCTTGCACATCCTTCAGGGACCTGTGCTAGAGATGCCTCCTCTGTGAGACCACACTGAATGGTTCCTTCTGGCCCCCATGCTGCCCTCTGCCAGATGTGGCCATCACTGCTGTTACAGTGTGGACCCAGGACGTTTCCAGAGGCTCACATGTTGAAGGCTTGGTGCCCAGCACAGCAGGGTTGAGTGGGGCTTTTGGGAAGTAACTGGATCACAAGGGGTCTGACCCATCTGTGGATTTGTCCTGGGTGGGTTCATGAATTGATGGATTGATGGGCCCTCAGGAGGTGATGGAAACAGTGGGGCCTGGATGAAGGGAGTGGGTGATGAGTGACCTTGGGGATAATATCTTATCTCCAGCCTCTCTATCTCTCTCTCTCCTCTCTTTCTCTCTCTCTCTCTCCTCTCTCTCTCTCTCTCTCTCTCTCTCTCTCTCTCTCTCTCTCTCTCTCTCTCTCTCTCTCTCTCTCTGTCTCCCTGTGTGCCATGAGGGGAGCATCACCACGAGCACAGACAGAACACGACAAGTGACCATGGACTGAAACCATGAGCCAAAATAAATCTTTCCTCCTTTAAGTTGATTTTCTTGGGCATTTTGTCAGTGATGACAGGCTGTGCTCTGGTCGTTTGCTCTCCCTGCTATCCCATGATGCTTTCAACTTTCCTCCACCTCCTCTAGGAAGCCCTTCCTGACTCCTCCAGCCACAGTGACATGGGAACTCTTACTACACTTGATCTTAGCCAAAAGGCTGAGAAGTGATAACATGGCAACTCTTAGCTCATAGCCTTTTGGCACCTGCTGGAGGCCCCATTGCTGCATCTGATTGTCTCCAGTCCTGTCTTCAATGCTCCTGTAAAGATCTGTCTTGCTTCTTTGCTGGTGATGAAACTCTGTGGTTGTAGGGACCATGACTTCGGTGGACAATGGCAACAATGGATACTTTCTGAGCATACTGTGCTTCTTTCCTCCTCCCAGTTCTGAAGGGAGCATCCTCACTCCCTTCACTGGACAGAGAGGTGGCCACCGCACGAGGGCCGCGGGGCGGAGTCTCAAAGTATGGCAGGGTTTGAATGGAGATCTGCACTCTGCTTGGGGCTGAGGCTGGGCCCCAGGAAGCCTTTCTGGGCTGGACTGGCCCATTGAACTCCCGCCCAGTGCCCATCTCATGTGCATTCAGCAGGCTTGGATTTTTCTGGCAAATTTGAGCACATGCAATTGGAGAGGGCATGGAGAGGAAACAGCTCATGTTGGTCCTGGGGAGCATCCAGGAATCTGGGGGCCTGGCAGGGAGCTGGGTGGAAGCTGAGGCAGTAGGCGAGCCACCTGGTCATCTCAGGAAGTCCTCTGTAGTGACCTGTGACAGCTGCTCCCAGGGCACACCCTCCCCTGCAGTCACAGCTCCTCACATTTTCTGGGAGTCTGTGTGTGTGTGTGTGTGCGTGTGCGTGTGTGTGTGTGTGTGTGTTGGAAAGGAGCAGGGTCTCCATTATAGTTGCTAAGATCTCAGGCAACTCCTGTCATCTCTCTGGTTCTCATTTTCCTCATCTACAAAATGGGGATTTATTTATTTATTTATTTATTTTTTTGAAGGGGATTTAAATAGTTGCCTCTTTCAGATTTCTGGGGGCAGATTCTTTGCAAGGATGGCTGTGACAGTCTTGAGGGTAACCAGGGTCCCATGCCCCCTGAAAGCATCTGTCATTGTCTCCAGGAGCCTCATGGCATAGTGGTGGGGAAAAGATGGCCAGTCCTGATTCACAGGTAGAGATGGGAGCTCTGGGTTTGTTCTTTGTACAGCTGGGAAAGAGAAAGCTGGGACCTACTGATTTTAAAGTTGTTGTTGTTTTTTTAAACAAAACACAACATCCCTTTGATTGACTTGACCCAACAGATGGAAGTCAGCAGGTAAGAAACTAAATATTTGGAATTTAGGGCTAAGATATGGAGAGTTTAATGAATGGGAGGATGATTATCACTAGCATAGAGGGCCAGAGAGGGAAAGTCAGTTGTCCAAAGTCACAGAGGAATAACGTAGCTACAGTGGCAAGGAAATGATTAGAAGAAAGGAAAGAAGGGGAGGAAAGATGGAGGGAGGAAAGATGGAGGGAGGGAAGGACTCTGGCCCTCTTCATTGCGTCTACGCTGTACTGGGTGCACCTCATGCACTAACAGTTGATCCTCCCAGCCTCCCCATCTATGGGAGCTCAGCGAGTTGGCCCCCCCTTGTCCAGCCCGGATGCTTGGTTAGTGGGAGGCCAGCATTTGAACCCAGGCTGATGCCAAAGCTGCACCATCCGGCCCCAACTGCCCACATGGGTCTTCATGTGAAGTGGTGTGTTGACCAGGGCATCTGCTACTTGGAAGAGGCAGAGTGCAGCCAGGGCAGATGGCCAGGCTGGTTGCTGGGTGCCAGGTGGCCGCCCTCAGCCCCTGTGCAGCCAGGTGTTCAAAGACTGCATCCAAGGGAGACGTGGGGTTTCAGGAGTCCACTTGTCTGCAGATCAGGGGTGCCTGCTCAACAGCCAGTCTTCAGTTTCCTTGAATGTAGATGCTGGCAGATCCCCGAGGTGCTCTCCAACCCCACCTTCCTGGCCTCGCCCATTGAGGGGGTCTGGGTTGAGGTCTGCTGGGGGGAGCTGGCCAGCCCCTCCCTTTGCTCCAAGGTGTGAGCTACCCGGGGAACGTGGGGCCAGCTGCCATGGCAACCCTGTGTTGCGAAATGATGTAATTGGAGTTCCAAACATGTGAAATCAAATACAACATCCGAAAACACAGCCCAGGGGTCGGCATGGCAACCGCAGGGCTTGGGGACGGGCAGGCGCTCCCGCCTGCAGCAGCCAGCCTGGCTGGGCCACCTGGGTGGGCATAAAGGACGCTTGGCCCCAGTCCTCCCTCTCTTGGGGTCTCGGTGCGACCCTCGGCTTTGGCCCTGCCTGCTCCTCTCCTCTCCTCCCCTCTTCCTCTTCCCCTTGCTTCTTGGGTAGGCAGTGTGTTCTGGTGGTTAAGGAGGTTGGCTGTAGTGTCCAGTCAGCTCCAGCTGGGTTCATGACCTGCTACATACGTGGAGGTTGTCGCAAACCCACCCTGTAGCTTGGGCAGGCCAAGGCAGTGAGCTGAAGCCTGCCGGTGGTGTGTTTTAGAGGTGAGCTGCTGTTCTGCACTTTCTCAGCTTTCTTCCTCTTGGTGCTCTTTCCCTACCCTTCACCTGCAGGCACCAGGAGTGATGTGGGCCTGGAGCCTGGGCATCCCGGGGACCATCAGGCCCAATATGGCTCTGCTATGTGATCTCCAAGAGGGTCCTCTCCTCCCTAAGGGGATGGTGGGGCCATGGCCACCAGCATCAGTGTCACCTGGAAACCAAGGTACAGGGCAGGTTCCCAGACTTTGGCAACTTAGTGTTTTCATTCAGCAGGACAGGGCCTGGGAATCTGAGTTTCAGCAAGCTTTCCAGGTGAAACGGAGACAATCTAGTGTGAGATTCCCTGGGCCAGATGGAAGCTGTGGCTCATAGGCCTGGCTCTGACTGGCCATCTTCTGGGCTCTTGATTTTGCAGCTCTAGCACTGCCAGGCCAGGGCAGCCCCCTCCAGTCATCATCCCTTTATCTCCTGACCATCCAACTGATAGATGGGTCTTGTGCTGGGCCCTGTTGTTTTCCCACATCACAAGAAACTGGACTGCCCTATGTTTGGGGGTAGGGGGCTGACCAGGCACTGCCTCTCTTTGACTCAGTTACTCCATATGTAAAATGGGAATAATGATGTAATGAGAGCATCCTGCCACTCCTGAGCTGGCATGCGGCTCTGGGGAGAGGATGACAAGGACACATCCTGAGGGCAAGTGACATGCCAGGTGCCAGACTGTGTGGTTGACTCATTGGATGCCCCAGCACAGGGCCTGGCCCAGAGCTAAGCACCGGGAATGTGCCTTGAGGGAAGACAAAACAGCTGTCAGAGTCACACACATCTTCTAGTCTAAATCTCTTGTTTTACCCTGGGGGACATGGGGGCCCAGAGTCTCATGTGATGCTCCCAAGTACTTTTAAAGAGGGAGTTATTTCCTTTCATTTTACAGTTGAAGAAACAGGCTCAGAGAGGTGACTTGAGGCACCTGAGGTCACTCAGCAAATAACCAAGGTGGGATTCAACCCTCGATTCCTGACAGCTACTGTTTTCCCCTCTGCCGCCACCTCCCTCCCCTCCCTTACCCTCCCTCCCTTCCTCCCCCTTCTCTCTCTTCTCCTCTGTGGCTCACCTCCTCCTTGTCTGCACCTGCCAGCCACTCCTTCCTCCCAAGGTCTGTCTTGCCCATCCTCCCATCCCACCAAGGACCTTCATGGGCAGAGCACACTGTGTTTGACCTTGACAATGGAGGTAGCTCCCTCCTCCTTGCAGCCTGCCCTCCTCTCAGACCTTACTTTTCTCCATCTCTCCTGGGTTTCCGTCGTCTTTCCATGTAAAGAAGTTTTAAAAGCCCAGACACCTGTTGAGGCCATTTGCCATTGTTCGCGCTGTGCCAAGTAGGGGTACACAGTGGTCCTCATCTCCCTGAGTGTGGGCCATGGCGGCCAGTCCCCAGCACACACCTCCTCTCCCTTCTCTTGGCTGGTGGGTGCTTGTGTCCCCAGCCTCCCTTCCCTGCTTCAGCTCCTCATCCTGCACACTTGCTCTTGACAGTCTTGTCTGCTATAACTGGAGGACACCCAGCCTCTAGTTTAGCATGTTACATCATGGGCTCCAGCCAGGGATGTGCACCGCCCACCTGATCCTATTGTAACTGTTCTCTGGACTCAGGTATCCTCAGTCCCTCCACTGCAGAGTAGCCATGTGCTTCTTCAGGTCACACTAGGCTTCTGGGACTGCTCAGTGCCACAGAGAGGAAACCTTTCACCTGCCCAAATCCTGCTCACCCAGTGAGACTCCGCCCAGGCACCACTTCCTCCAGCAAGTCCTCCAGATTGATCCTGGGTTCTGCTCTGCTGTCCCCATGAGGGCTCCCCTCTGCATTGTAGGTAGAACCCAGGGGCTGGCACAGAGTGAGCACCTCTGACTGTGCCTTGGAGGAAGCCCAAGAACTTGTGAGAGCTCACAAATGTCTTGTCTTACCCACAGGGACATGGAGACCTTAAGTCTCAGACGGAATCAGCGGCAGAGCCAGGACTCAGTCCCAAGAGCCAGGATCTCATTTCATAGTGTGCCCTCCGACCCCATGGCCAGGATGGGGGTGAAGGCGCCAGGGAAAGAGGCCACCAATGGGTCAGTGTTGGGCATGCCACCTGAGTCCGAGGCTTTGTCATCTCAGATGTTCCCTCTGGGTGGTGCAGTGGGTTCTTTGCACCTGTCCAGTAAGATGATCCTTACAGTAAATAGAGGGGTTTCACAAAGTGCACACTGTGTGCCAAGCTTGGCCTGAGACTTGTGCACACCTTAGTTCCTTCTTTTGTGTTGGGGGATGCAGGGGATGGAGGATTTCCTCACAGGAGAGATCATGGCAGGGCACTTGGCTCCTCCCGGTGCTGGGTGCACAGCAGGTGCTCAGTGAGGCCTGCCCTGCTCAGGGCCCCACTGCTGGGGACCATGAGCTTGCAGAGCTGAGCTAGGTTAGAGAGCAATTGGAACCCCCAAAATGCTCCCAGAGCTCAGAGCCCAGCTTCCCACATCACTGGGGCCAGTTATGCTGGTTGCCCCAGCTTCCCCGAGGGCTCAGGGGCTGGGGGTCTTCTGATACCTAGGAGACCCTTGTCTGTGGTTATTAAGGGACTAAACTGCCTGTGCTGCCTTGGAGAGGGCCATGTCATTTGGGTTTAGTCTCTTAGTGGCAAAATGAGGATTTTTTTTCCCTCTCCAGCAAATATGGCCTAAAGCTGTTAGGGGTGAGCATTCACTGTATGCCAGGTCCTGTTCTAACATTTCACATGTGCAGACTAATTTAGTCTTCACAACTACCCTCTGCAGTTAGTACTATTGCAAGCCCCATCCTGGCAAAGTCCTGCAACATGTAGGTGGTAGGGCTAGGATTTGAACCCTGGCTACCTGGCTGCACAGCCCATGGTCCTGCCAGGCCCTGTGCTTTTTTTTACTGGCTTCCATGGCCATGGGGTAAAGTCCCACTTCTTCACTGTGGCTTGGTGGGGGTCCCATATGTCCTGGCCCCTGTGCTCTGTACTGGGCCTCCCTGGTCTGTCCCCTATACCATCCTTATACAATTTGCAATCAGATGCTATTTGTTGGATGAGTTCATGAAATGTCCAAAGATTTGAAGAAATCACTTTCAAAACTCATTTAGGGTTTATACCATGGCTACTTCTGAAGATTTTTGGGATTGGTTATAAAAGAGAACATAATAAAAGTAGATAACTAAAGATGGAAAAGCGGCAAAATGCTCTAAAGTTAGTCCCTTAGTCCCTTAGGACTCTGTGCAGTGCGATACTGAATTAAGAGAGATCATCGACAGTGAGGTCAAAGAGCCACTTTGTAGTTCTCACCTGTGTTTCAGTTGCCTTCTCTGTAAAAGAGGCAAATAATTATATTCATCTGACTGGGTTGTTGAGCAGATTAAATGAGCTATCATACGGAAAGGGCTTGGAACAGTGCCAGCACAGAGTTATTGCAATGTGAGAAGCTGCTGTTTTTTTTATTATTATCAGAGGACAAACCCACAGATGTGCTGGGGATAGGTGTGGCTTGATACAAGGAGGAGTTAAAAAGAGGACTGGGGAACTATCTTGGTTTGACCAAGGATCTGCAAAAGGCAACTATGTTTAGGACATGAGCTTTGTCCTGTCTTGTCCTTCGATTGGCAGTGGGCTCAGTTCCTGGCCATTCTTCCATGTTCCAAGTCCTGGGGTAGTGGGGACTCGCCCTTCCTGGGAGGCTGGGCCCTGCTCACACTGGGGATCCTGGGAGCCCTTCTCTAATGTCTAGACAGGGCTCATTGCACCCCCAGCCTTGACAGTTGGCCCTGGGACAGGTGGGGGACAGGAGTGCCTCAGGGGAAAGGAGACAAGGCTGACCCATGGTGGCCCTGCACTTGTCTGGCTTCAGCCTGTTTGGTTGAGCAGGAGACTCACTGGGCATCTGGGCAGGTTGAGGGCAGCCCTTCTGCAGCCAGCAGTTTCTGTCGGGCTCTGTCTGTCCTGGTGTTTGGGAGCTGTGGAGTTCTGGACAGTGCAGACATTAGTGGGCTGGGGCAGGGGCTGGGGGTGGAGGATGGGGTCAGGCAGGCCGGAGGAGTTGCCCTGGCCAGAGCTGTATACATGGGGGTCATGTTCTTCTCCAGCTGTGCTCGCTAACCTTGGGAAAGTCACTTCCTGCCCTGAGAAGTTGATTTGTTCCTAAAATGGAGATCATAACCCTGTCCTCGTAGGATCCTTGTGAAATGCAATAGGAGCACGGAGGTGGACCAAGAGCAACATCTGGAGCACAGTAAGCCTGGGACAAGGCTGCTGTTACTGTGGTTCATACTGAGGCTCTCCCTGACTTAGCCAGCATGATGGCTCTGCACCTTCAGGAAGTGGGCACATGATCAGGCCTGGCCAATCAGAGGACTCCTTCCCTTTGGTCACAGAGATTGGCTCAGTCTCTACATTTGACCCAAATTTGGCCAATAAAACCCCATTCTGGGAATTTTGTGGGAACCCTTAGGAAAAGAAGTCTTCTTCTCACTTGTTCTGAATTGGTCCTAAGTAATAAAGGTCAATTTAAAGTCATGATAAGTAGATTTTGTTCAGAAATGCTTGGTTCTGGGGAGTGAAGAGACACACTCAGTAGATGAGCCCCAAAATTGTTCTTCCTAGAATAGGGTTAGGCTTCATAAGAGTCACGTGATAGGGCCGGGGATTTAGTTCAGTGGTTTTGCTGCCTGCTGCGCAAGCGCAAGGATCTGAGTTTGATCCCCAGTACCCCCCCCCCAAAAAAAGAGTCACGTGATAGAGGAAACAGTGACTGTGGACATTGCCATGGGATCCATCCATTCACTGTGACCTCCAAAAGTACTTATGGAGCACCTGCTGTGTGCTAGACAGTGGGGGCAACACAGTCCCTATTGGCATGGAGCCCAATACAGGGAGGGGTGTACAAGAGGTGAGGAGAGCTGCCCTGGATGCCACTGGGGAGAAGGGTGGGTGTTGCAGGGTTTCGAGAGGATTTTCTGGTGAAGCGACATTCAAACTGAGATTGGGAAGGGAAGAGTTGTCTGGGGAGGGGTCTAGTGAGGTCAGAGAGAAGAAGGGGGGTCATGTCGACTGGCTGAAGTATTGGGGGGCTTCAGGAAATCTGTGATGGGGAGAGCAGGGAGAGGGGAGTCTGAGTGGGGCTGGAGGTCACTGGAGGAGTTGAGAGGATGGCGGTGAGACAGAGAGGGACAATTGGGGGACCATGAGGGGGGCAGGGGAGGGCACTGCTGAAGGTAACAGGAGTGTTGAAGTGGCCTTCCACTAGGGAAAGTTGTGTAAGGCTGAGGTTGGAATCTCCCAGTTGCCCAGGGAGAGGAATTGAATTTGGAGGTAGGTGATTGGGGGAATAGAGGGAGGAAGACCAGTGAGAATTCAGTCCCTGAACATCCAAACCTCAGATCAAGAATCTCATCAGCACTCCAGGGATCCTGACCTCATACCCATCCTATCCTCTAGCTATCCGCTGAAGGAAGTTGCTTTCCTGACTTCCGCCAACATAGATTAATGTTGCTTATTTTTGTACTTCACATAAATGGAATCACACAGCACGTACTTTTTCCTGTCTGGCTTCTTTCTCTCAAGCTCATGTATGTAAGAGCTGTCCCTGCTGTCACATGCAGTTGGAATTTCTTGTGTGACTGCGCCACAAGTATCTACTTATTCTGTCAATGGACAGGCTGGTGGTTGCCAGTTTTGGGGGGTGCTTGAATGATACAGCTAAGAACATGCATGTGGATCACTTTGGGGGCACACAATTACTCATTTCTGTTGGGTTTACCTGCAGATGGGATAACTGGGTCATGGAGTATGGGTGTTTTAGTAAATTCTACCAGTTGTTTGCCCTGATGCTTCACCAACAGTGAAGGAGAGTTCTGGTTGCACCATATCCTTACCAATACTCACTGTCAGTCTTCCCATTTTAGTTATTATTATGCACTAGAAACAGTATCCTATTGGGATTTTAATATGGCGTTGCTACCCTCTTTGGTGAAGTACTTGTCCATTTTTTTTGCCCATTTCTAATTTGGGCTGTTTTTTCTCATTGATTTATAGAGTTCTTTGTATATTCTGGATATAAGCCTGTTGGAACTATATGTATTACAAATATTTTCACCCACTCTTTAGCTTTTCTTTCTGTTCACTTAGTGGTATTGCTCAGTGAATACAAGTTCTGAATCTTCATGTGCCCAAATTGATTAATTCTTTTCCTTTGTGCTCAGTGCTTTCTGTTTTCTGTTCAGGAGCTTTTTGCCAGCCACGAGGTTATGGAGACATTCTGCTGTATTTAGGGGCTTTGCTGCTATATCTTTTGCATTCAGACCTACTTTTTATCTGGAATGATTTTGTGCTTGGAGTGTGAAGTAGGGGTCAAGGCTTTTTTTCATATGTTGATCCACTTATTAAAAAGGCAACCCTTTCCCCCAAAGCACTATGGTGTCACCTTGGTCATACACAAATATGACATGTGTGTGTCTATTCCTGAACTCTCCACACTCTTCTATTGGTCTGTCTTTCTGTGCAGCAAGACCTCTTTCTTAATTGCTATGCCCTTACACCTGTCTTGGTATCTAGAAGTATAAGCCCTCTAGCTTGTTCTTCAAGTTTGACTGGGCTATATTCTTAGTTCTTTGCATTTTCAAACATATTTTACAATCATCTTGTCACCCCCCCTGCAAAAAAAAAAACAAACCTCCTTAGAGTTTTATATTGTGATTTCATCACATCAAGCAGAATTTGACATCCTTATGATATTGAATCTTTTGACCCCATCTTACATTTTGTTTAGAAAAATAGGTTGATGTTTATATTTTCCTTTATAAAAGTCATAAGGAAGAAAAATTGGAAATGAAGACTTATAGGACAAAGTCATTTTCTTTTGGAATCAGTTAATGCCCCACCTGCCAATGTGGGTCATTTTCCTAAACGTTCTCCTTTGCATAGTTGGGGGTCATACTTAGTGAGAAGTTGTGCACTCCATCTTACATTTAATTTTATTTATTTATGGTGCTGTAGATCTACCTCATGCTAAGCATGCACTCTTCCATTGAGTTGTACCCAACCCTAACTTAATTTGAGCAGATACCTTTTTTCTTGCTATTTCAAACTCTTTGTAAGTTTCAGTGACTAGAAAGACATTTATGAGCTGATACTCAAGAGTTTACCCATATTGTTGGACACTGAGGGTATTTCCAAACCCTGCCTTATGGGTGACACAGCAGGGACACCTTGGCTCTGGTGTCCCCCTTTTCTGATTATGAGAGACTCCCAGAAATGCAACAATGGAGTCAAAGGTGAGAACATTTTAAGGCTCTTGGTCCTTATCATGGTGCCAGCCAGTGGCAGTGCCAGGACCCTCTACTGACCCATCCTTTCCTCTCCTTTCTGCCTGGAGGACGTATGGCCTCCTTCCTTCAGATCCTACTCTAGGCTTGCCCCACAGGGTAAACATGCTAGCCAATGTAACCATACCCAGGGGATAGGATGGAACCACTCATGCTCATAGATCGGGATGCTCACAGATCACGGTGAGCCCTGCAGGCCTGTTGCTCAAGGACAGACACAGTTTCCAGAACCCTCTCCATGTGCTGGGAAGTGTCGGGTGGTGGAAGAGGTAGCTGCGGGGTTGGAGGTCTTGGGAGGAGTTCTGGTCGTGGTATCCTCTGTAACTGCACACAAGGTGGTTTCAGCTCTGTGAACCTCAGTTGCCTCCTCTGTTAAAAGTGGGACACATGCACCCCATTTCAGAGCTGTTAAAGAGTTGAAGCAAGATGAAGTGGAAGAAACATCGTTGTACATGGCTCAGGCCAGGAGCTTGGATGTAAGGTATTAGAACACCTAATTGGAACTAATGAACAATCAGGCTATGTTCTCGTTCTTTCCTGTTTCTTGTGCCTGCCGTCATTGGGCTAGCACAAGGGTCTGTGGCCATGGTTCCCTCTACTTCCAGAATCCCTTGTGGTTTTCTGACCAGGAATCAGATGGTCATGTGTCCTCTAACCCCAGTGGCTCATAACTCTTGGAAGTGTCTTAGGACCCGGGATCAGTATCTCAGTGGGGCTTGCCAATTGTCCTAAGAGTTTCCTGTCATCTTATCTAAGATCAGCTTCATGGTTAACCCTCAGGGCAATGACTCTCTGCTCCTCTACTGGTTTCTGCCCAAAGGTGGCTTTGGCGATTCCCCTGGCAGATGCCACCTCTCCACAAGTGGAGCCCTTGGTCCTGGTCAGGATGGAGGATGACAGTTGGGCTTTAGTCATGGGCTTCCCAGGATGGAAAAAGTGGTAGAGGCAATGTTTATGCTCACATTCCATCTTTTTAGTCTACTGGGTGCCATGGTAACTGGGGCCAAGGTCAAATCTCCCACCCTAAGCTGCCTTTCTGTCCTGCACATCAACTCATCTCTTGGGACAGAACCAGTGGGACAGGGACAGACTTCTGCAGCCATCTCCTGGGTCTCCCATGCCTGGAAAGGGAGGAAGGGTGAGCAGGAGGGGCTCCACAATGTCCTCCTCTGCACTGGTCCTCCAGAAGGACCCTGGGGTAGGCATGTGGGGCAGGGAGGCTGCTGAGCAGGGACTCACATATCTGCACTGTTCCAAGAACAGTTAGGTTCTGGGCACCACACCCCGAGAGTTTTCTGGCTACCTGCCCACTAATCAAACTTGACCCTATCTCTTGGCAGCTGTGTGACCTTGATCAGTGCATGCATGCAACTTCCTTAAGCTTTCATTTCCTCTTCCATAAAAAGAGGCCGTAGAAAATATCCCTCCTTAAAATGAGGGTGACAGTATGACAGTATGACAGTATCTCTATAAAACAAGAATAATAGAACTCTGTTCATATAGAGGGTTTTCTTTGAAATTAATAAGTTAGTTTTTGGAACCATTTTAGGTTTATAGAAAAATTACCCTACACCCTCCCAACACACACACACACACACACACACACACACACACACACACACACCTGCATACACAGTTTCCCCTTTTATTAACATCTTGCATTAGTGTGGTACATTTGTTATAATTGATGATAATGTTGATTTATTATTAACTAACATGGATAGTTGACATTAGGCTTCGCTCTCTGTACTCTACAGTCATGTAGGTGTTGACAAATGCATCAGGTCATGCATCCCACAGCACACAGAATAGTTTCACTGCCCGAAAGTCCCCTGTGCTTCTTATTCATCCTCCTTCCCCACCCCCATCATGAAAACCCCTCCAACCACTGGCATTTTTCAGTGTTGGAGATTGAACCCTGGGCCTTATGCAGCTCTCTGCCCTGAGCTACATCATAGTTTTGCCTTTCTCTGAATGCAACACACTTGGGATGATACTGTGCCCACTCTGGCTCTTTTCACTTAGGGATGGGCCAGGTTCCTCCATGTCTTTGGTGGCTTGATTCTTCTTTCTTTCTTTCTTTCTTTCTTTCTTTCTTTCTTTCTTTCTTTCTTTCTTTCTTTCTTTCTTTCTTTCTTTCTTTCTTTCTTTCTTTCTTTCTTTCTTCCTTCCTTCCTTCCTTTCTTTCTTTTTTTTTTTTGGTACGGGGGATTGAACTTGGGACCTTGTGCTTGCGAGGCAGGCAGTGGAACCACTGAGCTAAATCCCCGGTGATTCTCATTTCTTTTTATTACTGAATGCTATTTCATTGTTTGTTTATCCATCCACCTTTTGAGGGACACTTTGTTTCTAGTTTGGGGCAGTTATGAAAACAGAGCCTCTGTAAACACTTGTGTGCAGGTTTTTTTTGTGGACATGTTTTGAGCCCATTTGGAGCACGATTGTATCATAGACTTTGGCTTTGCGAGCAACTTCCAGGCTGTCTCTTACATTGTCTCTTACACCTGCCATCTTACAATGGTCCTGGCAGTGAGTGGAAGTGCCTGGAACTCTGCATTCTCACCAGCACTTAATGTTGTCAGAGTTTTGGATTTTAGTGGTGTGTATTATGGTATCTTGTTATTTTCATTTGTAATGCCATAGTGGCATGTGATGTTGTAAATCTTTTCCTATGCCTATTTACTATCTGTCCCTATTCTTTGGTAAGGAATCTTTCAGATCTTTTGTCTTCTTACTGTTGAGTTTCAGATTCTCTATATGTTCTGGACACAAGTCATCTATCAGATATATGTGTATCTATATACATTCTTTTGGAACATATTTCCTTTTAATCTGTGGCTTTCCCCCCTTTCTCCTTAACAATGTTTTCTATGGACTAGAAATGTTCAATTTTTTTTTTTTTTTGAGACAGGGTTTGCTATGTAGTTCAGGCTGGCCTTGAACTCATAGTGATCCTCCTGTCTTAGACTCCTGAGTGCTGGGATTACATGTGGTGTCACCATGCCCGGTTAAATGTTTAATTTTAATGATGTCCACTTTGTCAATTTCTTCACTAAGGGGTTATGCTTCTGGTGTGGCAACTAAAAATTCATCTCCAAGCTCAAAGTCGTATGCAGTGCAGATAAGCATTTGACAAAATCTAATGCCCATTCATGAAAAAAAAATTTCAGCAAACTAGAGATAGAGGAAAACTTCCTCAACTTGATACAGCCTATAGCCAACATCATACTAAAAGGTGAGAAACTAGATGCTTTCAACTAAGACTGAGAACAAAACAAGTTGGCTCTTCTTATATCCTTACTTAACATCATACTGAAAGACCTAGCTCAGATAATAAGAAAAGGAACTAAAACATATGTAGATTGGGAAGAAAGAAACAAAAGCTTTCTATTCACAAATGACATGACTATCTTTGTAAAAAAATTCCAAAGAATGGATATGAGGAAAAACTCCTGGAACTAGTTAAAGCAAGAGATTGTAGCAAGGTTGCAGGATACAGAGTTAATATACAAAAGTCAATTGCCCTTATAAATGCCAGTGAACAAGTGAAATTTGAAGTTAAACACACAATATCATTTACATTTGTCCCCTAAAATTAAATGCTTAGGTAAAAGAGCTATATAAAGAAAACTAAAACAAACAAAAACTGATGAAAGAACTCTAAGAAGATCTAAACACATGGAAAGATAGTCCATGTTCATAAATAAGAATACTCAATAATGTCAAAGTGTCAGATTTTTTTCAAACTTGTTGTATAGATTCAATGTAATCCCAATTATAATCCTAGCAAATTATTTTGTGAGTCTTAACAAACTGATTATCCAGTTTCTATGGAAAAGGAAAAGATCCAGAATAGTAAGAAGAATGAAATCAGAAGACTGAGAGTACCCAACTTTAAGATCTAGCATAAAGCTAGGATAATCAAGACCAGGTGATATTTGTTGGAGAACAAATAGTTCAATTAAACGGAATAGAGATCCCCCCCCCCCGCCCCCAAATTAACCCACACAGGGCCCGGGGATTTAGCTCAGTGGTTCTGCCACCAGCCTTGAAAGTGCAAGGTCCTTAGTTAGATCCCCAGTACCCACCCTGCCCCAAATTAACCCACACAAATATAGTTAGCTGATTTTTGACAAAAGAACAAAGGCAATTCAATAGAGGAAGAGAGGTCTTTTTAACAAATGGCACTGGAACAATTGGTCATCCACATACAAAAAAAGGATAAAAATAAGCCTAGATATAGACCCTATTTAAACTTTCCACAAAAATTAATTCAAAATGGGTCATAGACATAAATGTAAACAGAAAACTATGAAATCCCAGAGTCCAGTCCCAACATCTATCTCTTTTTGTACCTGGGCCATGAAGTGAGTGGCTTTGCTCCACCACATGCACCTGCCATGATCTACCTAGTAGTCTAAAAGGCTCCAAAGCAACAGGGCCAACCAATCATGGGCTGGAATGTGCCCAAATGGAAGCCAAACTAAACCTTTTCTCTTTGTAAATTGATTGACTCAAGTACTTGTCATAGTGATGGAACACTGACTAACACAGAAGCTGTTGGAGTGTCTAGCTCCTGGGGGATAAGGCTGGACCAGGGCAGAGGTTGTAGTATAAGAAGGAGGGGACACCATGTAGTAGGAAGAACAGATAGGACCTGGTGACATATCAGAGGAAGGAGAGATGAGGAAGAATCAAGGACTTGATGAGAGTATTGGCTGGTTCAATCAGAAGGGTTGGCCAAATCTGGCCCATAACCTATTTTGTAAATAAAGTTTTACTGGAAGACAGCCCTGTCCATTCATTTGTATATTGACAGTGGCAGTTGAGTAGTTGTGATAGTGCTGTAGGACTCTCAGATCCTAATACATTTATCATCCTGCCCTTGACAGATAGATATGCTAACCCCTGAGCCAAACAGTTGCTCATTTCAGTAAATCTTTTTTTTTTCTTTTTGGTACCGGGGATCAAACTTGGGACCTTGCGCTTGCGAGGCAGGCACTGGAACTACTGAGCTAAATCCCCGGCCCCATTTCAGTAAATCTTTAAAAAATCAAATAAAATAGTATCATAACTTAAGGTGTTGTTGCCATTCATTCATTCATTCATTCATATTTCCTGGCCCTCTCCTGTTGCCCACCTGTTTGCCTGCGCAGCGAGGTTGGTCTGATTGCTGCAGGCAGCAGGGCAGCAGGCTTGGAGAGAGGTGACTGCTTCCACACAACGAAGGCAGTGGGATCCACAGCATATCTGGCAGATGCTGTTACTGACCCAGGCGGGGGACTGCCTGAGCCAAGCTGGCCTCTGGGGCTGGGCCGTTCGGGCTGATGGGTCTTCTGGGATAATCACATTTGCCTGAAGCTGTTCTCAGACATGGTGTCATTTGCTCCGCACAGTCCCTGGGGCTCAGCATTACTGCACCTCTATGGTGCAGATTGAGAGACCTGGACCTGGAGAAGAGATTTGCTCCAGGCAAGGGAAGAAGCAGGCAGACATCCTCTGGGTCACAGCTCAAGATCCAGCAGTGGGGACTTGTAGCCTCAAATCCTTCTCCCCTGAAGACCTAGGAGCAGGATGGGATCATCCATAGGCTCAAACCCCCAGACCCTCCAGCCATCTGGCACCTCTTCTATGTGGGTCCCAACCAGGGGTTACAGATGTGAACTGGGCAGTGTGGAAATGCAGCTTTGCAGCAGCAATTAGTTTATTCCTGAGGTCAGCAGTATAAATAGTAGAAAAATGTATTTCCTGTTCCAAGGCAAATAAGCAAGTGGCAGCCAGTTGGCCAGGGGCCATTGATGGGATTTCAGCCATGAGTGTGCCTTGCCCTTGGCCACGGGCTGGGCGGGGAGCAGGAAGGGGAAGCACTGCTGCACAGGCCTCAGCTTGTCATTGACAGGGGACCCATTGGGAAGGTGCAGTAGCCTGCTGTGCACCCAGATGGGTCCCTCTTGTGATCATGACCAGCCAGGGTGGATGGGAATATAAAGAGGGGGAGCCCTGGAGCTGGTCTTTACCACTGCCAGTCACCCTGGTGCCTGGCATACTTCCTGGTGTGTGGCTGATGATCAAGAGAAGCTACTGCATGAGCCAATGAGTGGGATGGTGCCCAGCTTTCTGAGTAGAAGGGAACTGGATGTGGATCAGAGATCACATCAGTGGATGAAGGGACAGAACCATAGGCTCCTTCCTGGGGTCTGTTGAAGACATCGGAAGCCAGAGCTTTGGGGCGTTCCACATGGTGCTGAAAAGGCCAGATGGCTGGGTCCACCTCACACAAAGCGGTCCCTGTCTGGATGGAGTTTCCCCCGGTAGGTGGGTGCTTTATCTGCAGTGTGCATTCTGTGTCCCTGCCTTCTTTGCTCACGTGCTTATTTCTCCCTCTGTCATCTGTTCATTCATTCATTCTGCAGAGCTGTTGCCTGCTGGTGAGAAGCGAGGGGAGTGAGCAGGGAGTGCTTCATGACTCTGCAGATGTCTGACCCCTTCCTAGATCTCTTTTGACCACCCCCTTTGCTTGGCTATCTCTTTATCTTTCTGTTTTGTTTTGTTTTTTGGTACTGGGGATCAAACTCAGGTCCTTCCGCTTGCGAGGCAGGTGGTGGAACCACTGAGCTAAATCCTCGGCCCTCTCTTCATCTTTCTGGCAGTGGCTTTCAAGCTGCCTTATCCACCCACACTGCCCCCCACCCCCTGTGCTTTGGCAGAGCCTCGGTCACCTGGGTAGGTCCTGGAGGGCAGGGCCTGCTTCTCTTCTCCATTGCATCCCCAGAGTGGGGTCTGACTTCAGGTAGCAGCTCCATAAATCACTGCTTCATGACTGAGTGAATGATGAATGAATGACAGATCCTACACTCCCAATCCACAACTTCCATCCCACTCTTGAAACCCTAGTAAACAAATGGCACCACTTCTGCATTATGGGGAGACATGGCTCTCTTCATCTTGAATATACCTCATCAAGCTCTTTATGAAGAGCATTTACCTCCATAGGGCAAGAGAACCCTTCTTAATTTTTCTACTCTTCCTTCATATTTTTCTCCCAGTGAACTAAAAGCACAGAGAAGTGAGCAATTCACCTAAGCTCACACAGCCAGATTAGAATGAAGGTGGAAGCTGGAGCCCTGGGGATCATTCCCAGTGTGGGAGCTGGAAATTCAGGGAGCCTCAGTGGAGGGTGTGACATAGTCCCTCTCTTGCCTGAGCATATGCTGCCTCTGACTCCCTGGTCCCGCTTGCTTGTTGAGCAGAGCTGGATGCTTGTTGCACAAGCCCAAGATGATGTGACTTAGGCTCGAGTAGAGATGTTCTGGAAAGTTCATGGCCTGACAGGTCCCAGACAAGGGAGCCTTTCCCTGCTCCTCTCCTCTGCCAGGTGGGCAGGACACCACTGTCTCATAGAGAGCAGCCTGCCCTCTTCTAGAATCCTCAGCCTCTTCTAGAATACCTGGAGCCCATGGTGGCTCTCCACGGTCTACGTGGTGTCACTTGGCTAGGATTTTTTCTAGCGTCTTCTCCCTGGTGTCCCCCCAGCCTTCTATCCTAAACCTGAGAACCCATGAAGTTCTGTTACAGGACCTTTGGGCCCCTGCACCTTGATCTTGGTGAAGGTGCAGCCACCATGTCCATGTGTGGGACCCGAGGGCTCTCCCAGGACATTAAAGAGGCAGACACCAATTTGTTGCTTCTCTTTCTTCTGTGAACAAGATATATGGTTCTCTGTGCACCTGAGTAGGTCTGCGGTGACTGAAATGAGGAGTAACCCAAGCTGCCCCCGGTTTCGTCTCCCTGCTGCCTCTCCTCCCTTCCCGCTCCCATCCCCATGGTTGTGCCGTAAATTATGGTTGGGGCTCCTGTGGAGGCTGGGATGGAGGCAAAGCAAACAGGGACTGCAGGCATGCTGGCTGGGTTCTCCCTGCCTGCCCTGTCCAATCTGTTCCTGAGGACTTTGCTAGGGAAGCAGCTGCCCAGAGCCAGACGTGGGGGGTGGCCTCCTAAGTCTCCCCTTCCCATCGCTCTCCCAGGGGCAGCCACACCCCATCCAGAGTGTGGCTCTGAGCCAGGCCTGGGGCCCATGCAGGTGGGCTTGTATGTTGGCTCTGGGACCTGGGAGCAGGCTGTGTGCCATGTCCATCACTGTCTCTTGTCAACTGTAGCCAAGGGCACATCTTTCCCTAGCCCTCACCCCAAGGCCCTAGCTGGGCAGGGTGCCCCTCACACTCAGGCCATGGGAAGCGCTGTGCTGAGCCCTCACCCAGGAGAGACAGACATCCTGCTGTCTGGCATCTCCTGATCCTGGAGGAATTCTCCCGGAAAGCAGGGCTTGGGCAGCTGGTGCACTGTGTGCTTAGCTGTAACCGAGATGCAGCTGGCTGGCATGAGCTAGGGCTGCCAATCAGGCCGCCGTGTGCAGAGGCTCCAAATCCCTGGCTCCCCTTGAACAACCAGGAATTCAGGATGCTGATCCCAGGGAGGATGAAAAGGCCACGGGCTCCCCACTCCCGGGTGTCAGCAGAGGCTGCCTGGAGGCTGGGGACAGTGGCTGGGCTGGGGCAGGTCCTCAGCCCGGGCAGCCTGGGCTATCTGTGCAGGCTATGTGGGAATAGGGAGGGAGACTGAGGCAGGAGGGGCAGTGGTTATAGGGGGCCAACTGCCCCCCATCTGGCAGCATTTGCCCTTTTTCCTTTACAGACTCATTTAATCCCACAGGCTCTTCTCCAAGGAGCTTTTATTAATTTTCCTTCCTTTCTTTCCTGCTTTTCATTTCTTTCCTTTTTCTTTTCTTTTCTTCCCTTCCCTTCTTCTTCCTTTCTCCCTCCCTCCTTCCTTCTCTCCTCTTTCCTTCTCCTTCCTTCCTTCTCTCCTTTCTTTTTCAGTACTGGGGATCGTACCCAGGGGTGCTATACCACTGAGCTATACCACTGAGCTTTTTATTTTTTATGTTGAGACAGGGTCTCACTAAATTGCCCAGGCTGTGCTTCAACCTGTGATCCTCCTGCCTCAGCCTCCCAAGTACCTGGGATTGCAGGCATGCTCCACTAAACCTGGCTGTTTTACTCTTTCCTGGAGGAAACTGAGGCCAGGAGGAGATGTGCTTGTCCAAATGCCCTGGAGCACAAATGCCCTGGAGAGGTGGGGACCCGTCTCATTTCCAGGCTAGTCTCCCCTCAAAGCTCCTTAATGCAGACACGCTGTGAATCTCATCGTTCTCCTCCCACCTCCCGGCTCTCCTAGGATTGTGACAAATTGAAAATCCTATTAGTGTTAAATTAATGGGCTTTTCTTGTGGGGCAGCAGCCTGGAACGGCGGCCAGGGCTGAGCGCCTTTCAGGCGGAGGGTGTGGGCTGCCAGCGCGGTAGGCCGGCTCCCCAGAGCCCCCTTGGTCCTTTATTAACCAGCTCATCTCTCCGGCTGAGCGGCCTTTTATCTGGGAAGGGGCAAAGGAGCTTTGAACCTTGGAATTAAAATCTCCTGGGGCCTGGGACAAAGGATGAGCCCTGAGACCACTGCCCCTCCTCCATTGGCCGACCCGGACCCTCCGGACCCTCCGAGGGCTTTGGGGCCCAGTGGTTGTCTCAGGTCTATGACCCCAAGGGCAGGGGCCATGTGCCCAGCAGGGGTTCGGGGAGCTTTGTGCTTTTCCAGGCTGTGGGAGGGCTCAGCTGGAGCTTAGGCTGTCCAGCTGGCACGGAGAGGGTTCTGCCTGGGCTTCTGCACTGTGACACATGGAGCCCTTGCATGTTTATTGGGGCCCTGCCTGGCCGGCCAGGCAGGTTCTGGGGACCCAGCTGTGAGCTGTGGACACCCCTTTCCTGTGGCTCCTGTGTGGTGGAGGCTGCTCTCCAGGGAGGGGAGGTGGGCAGTCAGCAGGCCTGCCCAAAGCAGGTTAAGGAGGAAGACAGCGAGGAGGTGGCCAGGGGTGGCCCTGGGACCTCTGCCTGGAGGCCTGCAGCAGTGAGGGAGGGAGATGGGCAGAGGGGACAGAAAATGCTGAAGTGTTTGGACCAGGGTTCAGGTGTGGGTGTGGGGACCGAGGGGGCCTGGGTGGGGAGAGGGGATCATGGGGTCTTCTGGCACTTTGCATCTTAGAGGGTTGGGCAGAAAGGAGGAGTCATCTAGTTCCCCTCTCATGGCTCATAAAACAGCGCTGGCAGTGGGAAGGCATCGCTCAGGGTTACACAGCCCAGTGGTGGCCAGGTAGGACCAGAGCCGGGCCTCTCAGTACCTCTGCAGCGTCTCTGCAGAGCTACCTCTGCCCAGATTGGCTCATAGGTTGTGTATTCTATATAATCAATGCCGGGAGAAGGCTTTGTGCCCATTGTACAGATGCAGAAGCTGGAGTAACTTGTGAGACCACTGGGGAGGGACTGGCAAAGCGGGGACCAGGCTGCCAGGCTGCAAAGCCATGACATTCCAGGCTCCCGGGAGTCCTGGCTGAGGGAGTGGGTAGGTCAGGTCTCTGGGGTCCTATGACTGAGTTTATCTGTCATCTCTCCGACCAGAACATGGATTCCTGGAAGCCTGGAAGCAACTGATCTCTCTGCCGCCCTTGTGTGGTGCCAGCATCTTTGCTGGAAGTAGCAGTGAAGCATTGGGGTGAGACATAAGAGCTGCCCCAGGCTCCCCGTGTCCCTTTGTTCCCCCAGCTGCCCCACCTCAGCCATTGGAGTGCAAGCAGCTAGGGGACGTGTTGGGGACAGAGCAGCATTGCCACATCCATCTCTGAGATCCCTGCCCTGGCCTGTCAGACATGACACTCAGTGCCAGCTCCCATGAATGGACTGTGGGCTGTATGAGCACCTGTAGGGGCTGGGTGCAGAGGAGAAGGAGAGAAGTGGGCAGAGAAGACTAAAGATGAGGGCCTTTGGGGTAAGCTGAGTTGGAAGAAGGCCAGGCACAAACCAGGCATGGGCAGGGCAGGGCTGAGAGGGTGGAACAGAAACAGACCTGCAGGGGGGGCCAAGGTGAGGGGCGCAGACAGGAGGCTGTGGGGCTGGAGGATGGGGCTCCCTGGCACAGGGGACCTGCAGCCCAAGCTTTTCAATAAGACTGAGGTGTGGCCAGGAAACAGCAAGGACAGGCTGGGCAGGAAGCACACAGCCCCGCTCAGGGTGCATTTCAGGGAAGACAGTGAGACCTTCATGTGGGCGGAGGAGGTGGGCTCGGTGGTGGACAGGAGGAGGGTGAGGCTGGAGAGCAGGGAGTATGGATTTCTGTGCCTACTTCTCACCCTTCTGGGCTCTAGGGCAGGGAGAGTGGCCCATGGTCCTCTGGTCCCTGCGAGACCAAGTGCCAGGCTGAGCATAGTGTGCTGTCCCAGGGACCCTTGGATACTCTGATTTCTTGTCTGACCACATATCCTGATGGACAGTATGACTGCTGGGGTCCGTGTCATTGTCTCCTTATCCCTTGCTGCCCCCAGCCCGCCTCTCCTCTCTGTTCCCATGACTGCTCAGGTTCCAGACTCCTCGCTTCTGTTCTAAGCATCTTCAGTTGCTCCCTGTGTCTGTCAGTTTCCCCCAATCCAACTGGACGTGTTTTCCTAAGGCATCATCTGAACCTGTTGCCTCTCTGAACCTTCGGTGGCTCCCTAGTCCATGTGACTCAGCTTTGTCCACCCCTCCAGCCCCAGTCCCAGGCCTCTCCAGCTCAGACCTTTGCTGTGGCCACACAGAGTCGGAGTTCTCTCTGTCCTAGCACACTGCTCTGTCTACGAAATGTACTTTCCTGTGGCGTCCCTGGGCATTTCTAGCCCTACTTCAAGACACGAGTCTACTGTGTCTTCCTCCAGGATGGCGCCTCCACATTCTCCCCAGGGAGACATTCAGCCCTCGATAGCATCGTGACTGGGTACCTGTCACTTCCTTTTTAGACCAAGAACCTGGGAAGAGCCAAATTGCGAGTTATTTAGTTGTGGATCTGCACAGCTGAGTACAGCTTGTACAAAGCCCTGCTTTGAGAAAGTGCTCTAATACAAAGGGTCCGCTTGGCCACAGGCACCTGGCTTGGGCTCGTGGGGTCCTGGGGCTCCCATGTCGGGTACTGGGATGGGCCAGGCAGAGCTGAGGCTTCCCCCAGAAGGTTATTTTGGTCATGGCAAATAAACCCCTCTGGAAAATGTGAGCAGCTTCTGATCTCTGTGTCTTCTCCCCTGATGCCCTCCTTCCAGCATGTACCGAAGGCAGCGCCTCCGTTAATAAAGAGCAATTATGGGCGAGATTAGAGAGATTATCAGAACAGGTGGAGCCTTGCCGAGGCCAGGATGAGCTTACACTTTCCCTCTCTCCAGGAGGATGTGTTACGGACCCCTGGCCTTGCTGACCCCCAGGGGAGGGCTAAGTTCAGGGGATCAGTGGGAAATCATCACCCCAACACAGTGAGGGGTGCATGCTTCTTCCCAGCCCTAGTCCAGAAGGCAGAAAGGCAGGGAAGGGAAGACGGGATGGGAAGGGAGGACCCCTGCCTGTGTGGCTTGTTCTAGCTGGGTCCCTGGCCCAGGCCTGGCCACTGAGGCCACTGCTCCTATCTCTGGGCTTCAACTTCCTCATTTGTTCAGTAAGGTGACAGGGCTCCTCAGATGGCCTCTATAGAAATCAACTGCTGCTTTTTAATATACAAGGCTAGAACTCACAATACAAGTCCAATGATCTTTTATTAATTAAAAATTTTTTGAGACAGGGTCTCCTAAGTTGCTCAGGCTGGCTTTGAACCTGAGAGCTTCCTGCCTCAGCCTTTTAAGTGCTGGAATTATAGTTAAGGGCCACTGTGCCCAGGTCCATGATCCTTTTTTTTGCCAATGAACTTGGAGAGGAGAAACATAGACAGAAGGAGAAGACTGACCAGGAACTCAGCCTAGTTGTCCCTAACCCTACAAGTTAGCCAAAGGTCTTGACTGTGGGACAGAACAAAACATGCAGAAATAAAGGAAACTATATGAAAATCACAAGTGACAAATATTGGGAGGGAATGGAGGAAAGAAGAAATAGAGCAATATAAATGCACACAGATTTTCTTATCTTCTATAGCTGAAGCGCAAAGAGGATATAATTTAAATATGAAATGAGTAGAGATGTAATTTATTACAGATATGAAGATAAACCCTAAGAAATATAAAATAATGGATTTGAGTCATGGAAGGGGAAGGAAAAGGAATAAATGATGTCCCTAATAATAGTTACATTTTCAGTACAGCAAGAAATTAAAAATAAAACATGACAAATTGTATCCCTTTCTCTTGCATCAAAAAAGACATCAATATGAATTACAGACACTCAGAAAATTGAGATAATAATGTGAATCTACATTAGCATTATGGGATACTGTTAAAGCAGAGCTCAGACAAAAATTCATAGCTCTAAATACTTTTATTAGTAAGTAATAAAGATTGAAGCTGAGTGTGATAGCACAGGCCTGTAAACCTGGCCCTCTTGGAGGCTGAGGCAAGAGGATCACAAGTTTAAGCCCAGCCTGGGAAACTTAGTGACTTAGTGAGATTCTGTCTCAAATGAGAAATAAAATGAAAAGGGCTAGGGATGTAGATAATTATGAAGGGTCTGGGTTCATTCCCTAGTACTGAAAAGAGATTAAAAGTACATTGAATCCATGAAGTTAGAAAAACAGCAATAAGGTAACTGAAGAAATCAAAAGGAAGACATATATTTATAAAGACACAAGTAGGTCTTGATAAATTAAGAATTGGAAAAATACTAAGAACTAGTACTACTAATACTAGAATTAATTTTAGAATTTTAAATTTACTTTAAAAAGAAATAAAATTTAAAAAGAAGATAACATTCTAATTTTATTTTAAAATGATAAAATAGATAAAATTTAGGTCATTAACCTAGAGGAAAAGAAAAAAGGGAAAAAGGAAAACAAAGCCCAAGTTTATAAAAGAAGAAATGTGGTACTTGCTCCGGCAGCACATATACTAAAACTGGAACGATACGGAGAAGATCAGCATGGCCCCTCTGCAAAGGTGATGTGCAAATTCGTGAAGTGTTCCATATTTTTTCTGTTTTCTCTTCGTCTTTTCACATGGTCCCTTAAGTTTTTTGCTGCAGCAATTTGAGATAATACATTTGTATAGATGATTACGATGTTAGGCGCCAATGTACAATTATGCTATTAATTAAAAATATATGTCTTAACCTTGTTGGGGAAAAGTTACACATTTTCTCCTGGTAAAGCATTGCCATAGCAAAATAATACTGACCCTGAAAATTTAAAGTCTCCAAAGTCATGACTAAAAACAAAAGTAATATCCACAGTATTGTTTTCCACATTGACTTCAAAAACTGGTTCAGACTACATACTGTATGTTAGAACTTGCCTGTAAAGTTAATTATAAAGACCACATGTAAAGTCTCTTTCACAAAAGTCTTGGCATAGTAAATAAATATAAAGTTCAAAGTTATAAAAATTTTAAAAATGTGTAGTGGGAAACAACCCCAGTTTAAGAGGAAATAAATGAATATGTAAATGTATACAAAAACGTGTATGAAATAGATGATTTTCATATTAAACATAGCTTATAAAAATATACCTGGAAGAGAATCTAAACAGACCAATAACCATGGAAGAAATAGAGGTAGTTATTCCTTAAAAAATTGCTAGGGTCAGATGGCTTCCCAGGGCAATTCTACTCAACTCTTGAGGGACTATTTAAATAATTTAAAGTGTCATTTAAATTGGTCCAGGGTTAATGTCCTTCATATATAAAGAGCTTTTGTAAATCAAAAAGAAACAGGAGACAACTCAATAGAAAAATAGATGAAACACATGAACAGATCATTCACAGAGAAGGAAAACAAATGGATCTTTCAAAGAAATATGAAACAATGATCAATCCTACTCAAAGTAAGAAAGCTGCCGACCAAACCAACAGTATGATGCCCTTGTTTTCCTGTTAGTAAAAGTAATGAGCTTGGATGGGTCCCTAGCTCAGTGATACACGGGAAATGGAAATGCTCATGCAATGCTGGTGGGGAGGGAATGGCACACCTTCCACAGAAAGTCACCTGGCCTTTCACACAGACTTTGATCCAACAATCTGAGTTCTAGGGGCTTTTCCCAGAAATAAACTCGAACCTCTGTGGAGTGACATTTCAGTGACTGTGTCTGCAGTAGCAAGAGATGTGAAATAGCCCCCAGTGCCCCAGGAGCAGGAGCAGATGTATATCTGCTTTGGTGGAACATTATGCAGCTACAAACAGGGAAAAAGCAGTTCTTTATACAGTAAGGGGGAAGATATATTGCCAAGATATATTGTTAGTTGAAAAAATTAAGTGTGATGTGATTACCTGTGCAAAGAGGGAGAGAATCAGAGAAGAGAGGCAGAGAAAGGCTCCCTTGTCCAGGACCTGTCAGACCATGAACTTTCCAGAACATCTTGGCTGGAGCCTGGAATAAATGTGCGTGCACACCTAGGCAACCGGGAAGATATTTCTTTGGGGTGCTGGTCTGGATGACCAGGGGTAGTGGCTGGTTTTGTCTTTTTATGCCTTTTGAAGTATGCATCAGGTGCATATGGAATAATCAAGAAATTTAAATATAAGTAGAAGTGAGTTGGGTAAAAATTCACATGCAAAGTGCTCAGACTCACTGGTATCAGAGAAATACAAATTAAAATTCTTTTTGGTTTGGGCTCATTAGGTTGGGAAAAGTAAAATGATTGAAAAACCTTCAGCGATCTGACCTTTTGAACAGCAGGGACCTCGTGGGCAGAGCACAGGGGTGGTGGAGGAGGGAGAGGCCCAGGCAGGAGCAGGATGCTGGGAGGAGGCAGAGCGGTCCCCAGGGCGGGGCCAGGACTTTTCCATGGGTTCCTTTCTGCAAGTCCAGGCTGCCCAGGGTCTTGGGAGACTGGAGCCAGGCCTGAGACTGCTGACCTGACCCGGGCGATGGCCACTACCTCCCCTGTTTGCTAGACGGCTCTGCCAAGTCACCAAAGTGCTTCTGCAGCATCTGTTCAACCCACTTCACCTTGTGGAGCAGATGAAGTTGGGGCTGATGTCCCTGGCCCAGATGAGCAAGCAAGGGACATCTAGAGGGGCCCAATGGACCTCAGCTGGACTCTCCCAGGGACATTTCTGTCTGCTCCAGACTTCACTTTCTGTTCTCTGTACCCAGACAGGTTAGGGGTAGAGGCTGTGTCAGGTGTCTCCCGGAGTCCAGAGCTGCTGCCTGCGTGTGTCACTTTAAGTTGCCAGAGTCTTAGGAGTCTCCCAAATTGGAAAAATCCTACCAGTGAGGGGCCCCTTGGTCTGAGCAGCCAGCAGTGGGGGGCAGGACTGAGTTATCTGCCCAAGTCCCGTAAGTGAACCAAGGTGCCAGCTGGGCTGGGCTTTGTTACCAGGGTCTGGAGAGAATCCGTTTCCGGCTCATTCGGGTCAGTAGCCCCATCCAGTTTCTTACGGCTGCTGGATGGAGGTCCCCAACTTGCCGGCTGTTGCTGGGTTTTCTAGGGGGCACAGGTTCCCTCAATCTTAGCCTTGGGGAAGGTTTCTCCCTTGTGTCAACCCCTGAATCTCCCCAGCCTTGGCAAAATTGCTCCTAAACAGCTCCTGTGACTAAGATGTGGCCCCTGTGGCTGAGCTCTCTCTTGCCATAGGATGGAACATCATCACGGGAGAGACCTCTGCTCACACTGATGGGCTCCACACATGCTCGGGTAGACTTGTGTGTCTATATTTGAGATCACACTGAGAGTCCTACGTGTGCACCGTGACCCTGTGTAACAAGGGCAGAAATGGATGTTTATGAAATGTGCTCCGTTCCAGAACCGTCTGTGTTAAAGCTATCACTCGGTCCTCACGAGAGCACGTGGAGTTTACTACTGTGCCATGTTATTGTCCTCAGGGTAATGATGAAGAAATAGGGCTCATGAGGTCAAGGAGCTTGCCCAGGGTGACCCAGCTAGAAAGAGATGGGGCTGACCTTGAACCTGGGTCTGTCTCACAGCCATGCACAAGGAGGACCATGGCCACACACGCGTTCATACATTCAGAAGGGTGTACACACACACACACACACACACACACACAGAGTCACACACACACCAGCAAGTTTCCAGGCTGGAATTAATGAAGGTGCACTGGGAGCCCACTAGGAGCAGCCATGGGCAGAGATGAAAGGCGGGTGAGGTTGGGTGTGGGCGTGGTGACCCCACCTGTAATCCCAGCACTCCACAGGCTGAGGTAGGAAGATTGTCGAGATTTCAAGGGCAGCCTGGGCTACATAGTGAGTTTAAGACCTGGCCTGAACTACATAGTGAGACCCTGCCTCAAAAAAGAAAAAGGCAGATGGGGTGCGTGCACAGCCCCCCCCCCCCCCCGCCAATCTGGTTACCCACGGCTGTGGCTTCTCAGTCAGGTGATGGATGGCCAGCACTGCCTCACTGGGCAGCTCCCAAGGCCTCCTACCCTCTTAGTATAAACATCCCTGATGTCAACCCCACTAGGGAGATCAACAGCAGTGGGAGAGGGGCTGCCAGCGTGCAGGGGCTTGGTGCCCTCTCCCTGGTGTTACCTGGGAGCCTTGGTGCCCACCTCCCTGGGAGCTGGCCAGGCTGATATCCCCAGGGTGGCCTCCGAGGTGGTCCTGCAGTAAGGTCAGGCTGGTGACTGTGTCAGAGGAGGCTGGAGACAAGCCTTTGGCTGGGGCTCGGGAATGGAGGGCTCTGGAGTCTTTCTTGGCCCAGTGCTCGGCTAGGTGTTGTGACATCAATTCTTCTTGGGTTTGACCAGGACTTATCTTGTGACGCTGGGCTTCCCAGGACCTCTGGGTCCACCTGTATAAGATGGGGGTCAAGGGGACTCTCTTGGAGGCCTGGAAGGCCCTGGGCCCTACCCTGTCCCTCCCACCTCTCCAGCCACACCGTTTTCTCCTCTGTCCTCACTTCCTGCTGCTGCAGCCAGGAGCTTGTCCTCTGGAGCCAGGATGCCACTGCTCCTAGCCCAAGTGACCCTGGGCAAGTGGCCTTGCCTTGCAAGCCTGCGTTCCTCATCTCCAGAGTGAGGCCATTCTGGCTCTTCCTCCAGGAGCTGCCATGGAATTTGAATGATGAAACTAGAGCCCTTCGAAGGGCATCCAGAGTCTGGGAAAAGATGCGGGAGGGTGGGCTGGCGAAGGCTCCTTCCTGGCTGGGTTCTGCACTGCTGGTCCTCAGGGCCTTGCTGCTCAGCCCAGCCCTGGCCCACTGGCGCTGCCCCTGGAGCTGAAGGCCGGGATCCTCACCACAGGCCTGGCCCAGCTGCTCTCGGGGGCCTCATGGGGTGGCTTCTGACTGAGCTCAGCTCTCGCCAGTCTCTCCTCGGTGCCCTGCTTCAGTGCTATCACCGTCTACCGAATCTCCCTGGCTGAAATACTTGGCCTCAACCTGCCTTCCTTTTTTTTTTAACACAGGAATAATAAATTTATTATATGAACCACATGACAGGGTAGTGCACATATAAAAAGGGAACTTCTTGTCACCAGAGGACTGCTGGCTGCCGCTTAGTGCAGCAGGCAACACACAGAGGTGCTGTGTAGTCGCATCCCACTGGGAGTCCATTCTCTAGGCGTGGTGCAGAGAACAGGGTATTCTGAGGATGCCAGGTCCCAAGGACAGTACCCAGCTGGTCAGTCTTCATTCCTCACAATGGGAACCTGGCACCCTTGTCCAAGAGTGACACAGGTGAGCCAGGGACAGGCTCCTATGACCCCTGGCCCCTGCTCCCTCACAGCGCAGAGCCTGATGCCCACCTGTGGCAGGGGACTCCTGGCTGCCTGGAGGCTGGCCTTCCCTCTGAAATGGAGCCTGGGCCATGTTTCGCATGCCACAAGCAGCATGGCCTGAACCCAACACCGTGCTCAGAGAGTTGTACTGTCAGGATTTCCTATGTCCTCTTCCATGTCCTCCTATGGAAGTGAGTAGAATGTATGCTAATTCACAAGACACTTGGATGAGGCCCTGAGTTCTCCCTCATGCTGCTGAGAGTGGACAAGGAGCCTGGAGAGTCCACAGGGAACACAGTCCACCATCTGACTTCCCGGAGGGTGTTGAACGGAGAATCTTCTCTAGGAAGACCCCTCCCTGCAGCTTCCCCATTCAGTCAGCTCCACAGCCCAGTACTGTACAAGTGTGGGAAAACCCCAAGGCAGAAGAGAAAAGCAGGAAAGCTAACCTAACCCCAGGCTCTCTAAGGAAGCCAGCACCTAGAAAGGCCCAATATGAGGTGTGGATCCACAGAACGGATGAGGCTATTGGTTGTCCCTGCCGTTCCTGGCTAGGCAGCCGAGAGGCATCATCCTGCCTTCCTTCCGTCACCAGCGCCAGCCAGGCGGATGGGCCCCAGCATCTCCAGAATTGTCCACCCCTTCTCATGTTCAGCCATTGCCTGGGTCCAGGCCCTTGTCCTCTGTCACCTAGATGCAATAGTCACTTCCTAACAGGCTCTCTGCCTCAAGGTTTGCCTCCTGTCCCATTCGCTCTTCACTTACCAGCCACACAGATTCCTCCCAGACAGACACTTGGTCACCATCATGTCACACCAGTCCCCTATTAATACTGTTCAGTGTATTTCTGCAGTTCTTGGGCAAGAATGCAAAGTCTCTGACATCTTGTGGAGCCCCCAGCTTCAGAGCTCAGCTGCTCTCTGCTCACTCTTTTCTCTGCTCCAGGCCAGCAGGAAGCCTGTCCTGCCCCTGGGCCTTTGCATGTGCATCCCATTGGTATGAGCCTCTCCCAGCCTGGTCTGTACTCTCACAGACTGGCTTACAAACTAAGGCCTTTCTGCCCTGGCTGTCTCCAACTTCCACTGGGTAGGGGCAGATCATTCAGGTCTGGATAGCACACAGACCGAATCCACCACTTCCTAGCCGTGTGGCTTGGACAAGTCTTTTGACCCCTCTGAGCCCCAGTTGTACCTTCTGTAGACTGTTCAGGTAATGCCATGAATTAAAGCCGTGACGTGTTTAGCACCAGGTGGCCAGGCTGAAGCTGCTCATTGATGATGAGGGTGGTGACTATTTGAACCCCAATCCCTTTTGTTGGGCAGGGGAACGGTCTCTTCTTTGCATCTCTCTGGAGCCCTGGGAGGCAGGGAGGATGACCTGAGGTATACAGGAGGGTAAACTGAGGCTGGCCAGTTGCTCTCTCAGTCTGGGGCTCCAAGTCCAGTACTCCCTGGACTGAGACAGCCTCTGAGCCCCGCTTCCCTGTGCTCAGTCTTTCTAACAACACCAGCATAATAACAGTACCTGGCCTTATGCTGTGCCAAGTGCTTTGCCTGTTAACACAAGTCTTCGTTCTTATGTTCCACTTATCTACATTTATCTATTTATTTTTGTTTCTTTTATCTTTCTCTTCTTTTTTTAAATTAATTTTATTGGTACATTTTAGGTATACAATGTAATGACCTTTATCATTGGAAATTTGCACCTTTACATAGTCTCTCTTGGTTCTTATTTCTTCCCCATTCCCCTGCCCTTCCTTCAACCCTCCATCCTTCCCTATTTACAAAGACTTTATTTCCATTTTTCCATTTCTTCGTATTAATTTCTTTCCCTTCTTTCCCTTCTTTCCTTTCCCCTACCCCTCCCACTTCCCCTTCCTCTTTGCCCCTTTCCTATTTCACATTATCCATTATGCCTTTTAGTACTTATTTACACTATCAGTTTCTCACACTAGAGAAACTATTCAGTATTTATACATGTGTGTCCTATTTATTTCACTTAAGAGTATCTCCTCAATGTGCATCCACTTAGCTATAAATGTCTCTAATTTCTCATTTTTCATGGCTGAGTAGTACTCCATTTTATTAAAAAACTACATTTTCTTTCTCCAGTCTCCAGTTGATGGGCAGGAAATTGGGCTGTTTCCAAGCTTTAGCTATTACAAACTGTGCTGCTATGAACATGGGCGCACATATATCACTGTGGTATGATTCTTTTAATTCTTTTGGGAAGATCCCCAGCAGTGGAATAGCTGGGTCAAATGGGACTTCCAGTCCTAGTTCTTTGAGGTATCTCCATACTGATTTCCACAGTGGTTGGACCGGTCTACACTCCCACCAGCAGTGGAGCAGGGTTCCTCTTTCCCCACAGCCCCACCAGCATTTGTTATTGGTTGATTTCATGACAGCAGCCATTCTTTCTGGGGTGAGGTGGAATGTCAGCATTGTTTTCCTTTGCATCTCTCAAATGACAAGTGATGTGGAACATTTTTTCATGTGCTTATTTGCTCTTTCTACTTCTTTGTCTGAGAAGTATCTGTTCATTTCAGATGCCCATTTTTGGACTGGGTCTTTAAATTTGAGAGGTCTGATTTTTTTTAAAGTTCTTTATAGATTCTAGATAGTAGACCTTTGTCTGAGGGAAGAGCAGGTGAAAATTTTTTCCCACATAGTGGGTTGTCTCTCTTGCTGTGCAGGAGCTTTTTAATGAGAAAAAATCCCACTTGTTGATTGCTTGTGCTAGTTCACGGGCAACTGAGGTTTTGTTCATAAAATCTTTTCCTATACCAATGTCTTCAAGAGTTCTACCTAACCTCTGTTCCAGCTGGTTGAGCATTTCTGTTTTAATATTTAGATCTTTAATCCATTTCAATTTTAGTTTAGTGCATGGTGAGAGATATAGGTCTAGTTTTCATCTTTGGCAAGTTGAAACCCAATTTTTCCAGCACCATTTATTAAAGAGGCTATCTTTCCTCCAGTGAGGGTATTTAGCTCCTTTGTCAAAGATGAGGTGCCTGAGTGTGTCTGGAGTTGTTTCTGCAAGTCTTTTAATCTGTTCCACTGGTCCTCAGGTCTGTTTCTTTGCCAGTACCATGCTATTTTTATCATGGTGGCTTTGTAGTATAGTTTCAAGTTGGGGATTGTGATACTCCTTGCCATGTCTCTGTTGCCTAGAATTGCTTTTGCTATTCTGGGTTTCTTCTTGTTCCAAATGAATTTTTGGATTGCTTTCTCAAGGTCTGTGAAGTATGCTGCTGGAATTTTAATTGGGATTGCATTAAATCTATATAGCAGTTTTGGAAGTATGGCCATTTTCACTATGTTGAGTCTTCCCAGGAGGAAGGGATGTCTTTCCATTTTCTGATATCATCTTCAATCTCTCTCTTCAAAGTGTTATAGTTTTCAGAGAAGAGGTCATTGATTTCTTTTGTTAGGTTCATTCCTAGGTATTTCAGGTTTTTGGATGCTATTGTGAAAGGAATCGTTTGCCCTATTTCTCTCTCAGTGAGTCTGTTGTTTGTATAGAGGAAAGCTATTGATTTTGGTGTGGTGACCTTGTATCCAGCTACTTTACCAAATTTGGTTATTAAGACTAGAAGACTTGGGGCTGGGGATTTAGCTCAGTGGTTTCACTGCCTGCTGCGCAAGCACAAGGACCCAAGTTCAATCCCCAGTACGAAAAAAAAAAAAAAGACTAGAAGACTTTTGGTGGAGTTCTTGGGGTCTTCTATATAGAGTATCGTGTCATCTGCAAATAATGACAATTTGACTTCTTCATTTCCTATCTTTATTCCTTTTATTTCTTTCTTTTGTCTAATTGCTGTGGCTAATGTTTCCAAGACTGTATTGAACAGGAGTGGTGATAATGGACATCCTTGTCTTGTTCCTGATTTTAGTGTGAAGGAGTTCAGTTTTTGATCATTTAGTATGATATTGGCTGTTGGTTTTTTATAGATAGCTTTTATCAGATTGAAGTAGAGACCATCTATTCCAATTTTTTGTAGGGTTTTTAATCATAAATGCATGTTGGATTTTGTCAAATGCTTTTTCTGGATCTATTGAGATGATCATATGGTTTTTGTCCTTGGCTCTATTGATATAGTGTATTACATTTATTGATTTGCATATGTTGAACCATCCCTGCATCCCTGGGATGAATTCCACTTGGTCAGGGTGTATGATCTTTTTGATGATCTTCTACATTCTATTTGCCAGTATCTTATTAAGGATTTTTGCATCTATGTTCACTAGGGAGATTGGCCTATAGTTCTCTGTTTTGGTTGGGTCTTTCTTTGCTTTGGGGATCAAGGTGATGCTTGCTTCCAAGAATGAATTTGGGAGTATTGCTTCCCTTTCAATTTCACTGAAGAGTTTAAACAGTAGTGGCAGTAGTTCCTCTCTAAATGTTTTGTAGAATTCAGCAGTGAAACCATCAGGACCTGGGCTTTTGTTAGTTGGTAAGTTTTTAATTACATTTTCAGTTTCATTGGTTGATATTGGGATGTTCAGAATTTTTAGGTCTTCTTTGTTCAACTTTGATAATTCATACATATCTAGGAATCTGTCCATTTCTTCTGTGTTTTCCATATTATTGGTGTATAGGTTCTTGAAGTAAGTATCCTCCAGATTTCTGCTGGGTCCGTTGTAATTTCATCCTTTTCATTCCTAATTGCATGGATTTGGGCCTTTTCTTTCCTTTTTCTGATAAGGTTGGCTAAGGGTTTGTCAATTTTGTTGATTCTTTTGAAGAACCAACTCTTGGCTTCATTGATTTTTTGTATCGTTCTCTTAGTCTCCATTGTATTGATTTCTGCTCTGATCTTTATAATTTCCTCCCTTGTATGAGCTTTGGGATTGTTCTGCTCTTCTTTTTCTAGAAGCTTGAGATTCAGCATCAGGTTGTTTAATTGGGCTTGTTCTATTTTCCTAATATGAGTATTTACTGCTATGAATTTCCCTCATAATACAGCTTTCATTGTGTCCCATAGATTCCGATATGTTGTATTGCCATTGTCATTTAATTGTAGGAACTGTCTGATTTCTTCTTTAATTTCCTCTGTGACCCATTGGTTATTCAGAAGTGTGTTGTTCAATTTCCACGTGTTTATGAAATTCTTGGTGTTTCTTTTGCTATTGCTCTTCAATTTCATCACATGATGGAATGCTAATATACAGGGGATAACTTCAATTCCTTTGTATTTACTTAAACATGTTCTATGAGCGAGTATGTGGTCTATTTTGGAGAACGACCCATATGCAGCTGAAAAGAATGTGTATTCTGATTTTGTGGGGTGGAACACTCTGTAAACATCTGTTAAGTTCATTTGTTCAAGAGTTTGATTGAGTTCTAATATTTTCTTGTGTATTTTTTGTCTAGTTGATCTATCTGTTTGTGAAAGTGGGGTATTGAGGTCCCCCACTACTATTGTATTAGTGCTTATTTGATTTTTCATGTCCGTTAGTGTTTGTTTTATATAGTTGGGCACACTAACTTTGATGCATATATATTTACGATTGTCATCTCTTCCTCTTGGATTGTTTCCTTTACAAGGATGTAGTGTCCTTCTTTGTCTCTCTTAATCAGTGTTGATTTGAAATCCACTTGATCTGCAAAGAGGATAGCTACTCTTGCTTTTTTTTTGGTTTCCTGTCGCATGGAGTATCGTTTTCCACCCTTTAACTTTCAGTCTTTGAGTTTCTTTTTGAATTAAGTGTGTTTCTTGTATGCAGCATATTGTTGGATCTTACTTCTTGACCCATTCTGGCAGTCTATTTCTTTTGATTGGTGAATTGAGACTATTAACATTGACGGTTATAACTGATACATATTGACATATCATTGTCTTGACTTTTTCTTTTTGTTGGATTCTTCCCCTTTACATTTAATTTCTTGTTGTTCCCAACAGATTCATTCTGCTGGGCTTCCTGGGGTTGTGATCCTCATTGTCTTCTCCTAGGATATTGTCTAAAATTTTTTGGAGTGCTGGTTTGGTATTCATGAAGTTCCTAAGGTGCTCTTTTTCATGAAAGTATCTTATTTCTCCATCAATTTTGAAAGATAGTTTTGCAGGGTACATCAACCTGGGGTGGAGGCTGTTTTCCTTCAGGGCTTGAAATATGTCACTCCAAGCTCTTCTTGCCTTGAGGGTTTGCATTGAGAAGTCTGCTGTGATTCTGATGGGCTTTTCTTTGTATGTGATTTGTTTCTTTTCTCTAACTGCTTGTAGAATTTTGTTCTTCTGTTGGGCTTCTGGAATCTTTACTATTATATGCCTATGTGTAGATTTTTTAAAATCAAGGCTATTTGGAGTCCTATATGCCTCACTTATCTGTATGTCAAGTTCTTTTCCCCTGCTTGGGAAGTTTTCTGCCATCACTTCTGTGAAGAGTTTTTTTATGTTGTCTACATTCTCTTCTGTTTCTTCATTGGCTCCCATCAGTCTTATGTTATTCTTCTTTGCATCATCTAGTAGCTGCTGGATTGATTTCTCATGGTCCTTTACTATTTTAAAGAAATTTTTCTTTTCCTGGTCACTAATTGCAATCTTATCTTCTATATCTGAAATTCTGTCCTCACATTGGCTCATTCTGCTGCGTAAACTTTCCATGGAGTTTTTAATCTCCTGGAAATCTGTTTGCATCTGTTTTATGGATTCCATTTATTTCCTATGTTGGGATTCCATCATGTTCCTCAGCTCCTCTATTTTTTTTTTAAGCTGTGTCCACTCTAGATTTATTAATCATGTCTTGCACTACGGGCACAATCTCTGCTGATATGTGAGAAATTATTTCTGATTTCATTTTTTCCAGATCCTCTTTTGTTGCCAGTTCAGGGAGTCCAGGTGGTTGAGCATCAGATTATTCCATCTCTTTTCCCTTTGGGGTTGCTTTAGGTGATCTGTCAGTCTGGTTTAAAGACTTGTTTATGTGTCTTCTCATTTCAATGGGTGTGGGGAGCGGGGAGGGATGTGTGCTGCTGGTGCCCACATGGCTCACCTCCTTGGCACTGGGGGTGGTGGTACAGTGGCCTGGAAAGTTCACCTCCTCTGCACTGGGGGCAGCTCTGCTCCTTGGCACTGGGGGCGGTGGTATGGCGGCCCAGAAGGTTCACCTCCTCTGCACCTATCTTTCTCTTCTTATAAGCACCTTTATTTTGTGGGCTGGGGATTTAGCTCAGTAGTGCCGCCACCTGCCTCACAAGTGCAAGGTCCCGAGTTAAGCACAAGGTCCCGAGTTCAATTCCTGCTGAGGAAAGAGACGAAGCAGAGCTCTGTGGTGACCCCTCTAGAAGGCTTTCTGCTGGAAGTAAAGCCTGGATAACTGCAGAGCTTTGGTCAGGAGGTGGGAAGGGTCCAGAGAGGGGGGTGTGTAGCTGGTAAGGTCATGGGAGGGAGTGGAGCTTGGCTATAGGATAAGGAGGGGTGTGGCCAGTCTCCTCAGCTGTGGGTGTCCTGGGGCTGGGTTATGGGAGGGGTGGGGCCTGGGTTCAGGAAAAGAAAGTGTGTAACCTGGGAGAAACAGTGGGGGTCACAAGAGGGAGTGGAGCCTGACTACAGGATGAGGAGGGACAAGGCCAGGGTACCTCAGCTAGGGGCATCCTCCCACTTATCTACATTTAAAACAGCAGAACCTAGGAGGGTGGTATCATGATCTCTGTTTCACAGTAAGTAAACTAAGGTCCAGAAAGGTTAAGCCACTTGTTCAAGGATGCACAGCTACCTGGGGGCTTTGGTTCTTTCTTCCACACCCTGGCTGGCCTTTCTCCATCCTGGCTACCTGGCCCTGAGTGTCCCTGCTTTTGTGTAGTTGTAGGTCTCACTGCAGTGGAGTTTGACAGCGCTTAGTGCTGAGAGGGAACCATGTCACTTTCCGTGTTCCTGTGAGCGTGTTTCTTTCTGAGGCAGTTGTTCTTGTTTTTTTGGAGAGTGGCATAAGCAGCACTTGGGTTGGGAAGGGCTCCGCCCCGGGGAGTGATGCAAACCCTTCACACTGTTTCAGTCTGCTCCTCCTGTCCCTCCTCTCTGGCTCTGTGGTCTAATCCTGTGTGCTTGTACCACACAATTTTGGAGCTGCTTTGGGGTACAGAGGTACATGCATGCACATGCCCGAAAACACAGGTCAGCACATGTGGGCTGTGATTTGATCGGGCCTGGGGTGTGTCTTACTCTGTGGTGTGCTGGCAGATGTTTAACAGCCTCGCTGGAGAAAGCCAGCCTTGGTGTGTTCAGCCTTTGCCAGTTCCCATGGTGTAAATTTAGACACTGACACCATGGTCTACTCCTGGCCACCAACAAGAAGTTGCTGAGTGTGGAGCTGGGAGGAGACTCATGATGAGCCCCTGGGAATGGTGCAAACGAGGCCCCATGGCCGGCAGCCTTCTTCATCCTCGTCTCCCTGTCACCTGGCATGGTGACCAGTGTGACATCATCATATGCCCATCTGTCAGATGAACACGCGTATAGGGCACCACCTCCTGCCATTCGCCCTGGCCTGATCGCTGTCTTCCCCACACCCGTGTACACTCAGATTCAGCTGTGCCCTTGATGGCGCACCATTACTGGTGTGCCCCACAGACACACTTGCACCATCTTGCTCAAGTGTGCACACAGACACGCGAAGCGTGGTGTGCACAACTCTGCTCTGGCTGCAGCCACAGCTTCTCCTGAACCCTTGTTCTTGGCGAGTTCCCATGTATACATGCTCACCCTTGCATACTTGCACACTTTCAATTGCACACACACACATGCCATGGCACACGGGCATCTTGGTCACTGGTGTGCACCAATGCCTGTTCTCCAAACACATAGACCCGGTGTGCAGTCTGGTGCTCATCCAGTGTGAGCCTAGCCTAGCCTCACCTTCGTGCAGGCACACCACGTGCGTGCGGCACACCTGGCTCACTCAGCACCCCTCCCTCTGTCCCCCATGTCCCCTGCAGGCATCTCCCCCACCCGCCTGCCATAACCAGGGAAGCTGGCTGGGCTGGGCTGGCGGGTGTGGTGCTGGGAGGCAGAGAGGAATTCCAGGCGGGCCCCTGCTGCTCCCCTGGCCCACATTAAGTGCCTTCAGACTGAAAAGAACCGTCCCGAGAGGCTTTTCTGGCTAGAGATTAATGTCACTGAAAAATGTGGGTCCCGAGCGATTAATGCAGCCTCTTTTGCCACACATTATGTGAGTGCACTAAAGCGAGAGGGGGCTCATTTTTGGCGTGTTTTTAACCTGCTTGGCTCAGAGTGAAAGAAGAAAAGAAGAAGAGCATGGGGCCCGGACACCTGAGGGTGGGGCCTCATGTGCAGAGGGTGCTCTGGAGGCCAGGTAGGGGAAGGCTAGGTCAGCAGGTCCAGGTCCAGGTGGGGGTCCCAGCCAACTCACCACAAGAGGTTGGGGGAAATGGTGGACTCACCCTGTCTCTGAGCTCCAGGACTATGCTGAGCTCCAGGAGCTCTGAGTTCAGCGCCCAGCTCTTCGAGGGCTGTCACACCACTGCCAGGCCTTCACCCTTCCACCCTCTAGATAGCAAAGCCGCAGGACCTCCTCCCCTGGGGAGCAATGAGGATGAAACTTGACCCTCCGGGCGAGCTGCAGAATGTCAGAAACCCTAGAAGCATTGCGGAGTCCAGCAGCCTCGTGAGGGGTGGCCACAGGATGTGCCCAGGGTGCAAGGGAGCACACAGTGTGTGTGTGTGTGCGTGTTTGCGATAGGCTGATGCTTCCAAGGGATGAACCTGGGCTCCAGTCCCATCATGTGGCCCTGAGCAAATAGGACTTGTCTCCCTGCCATTTGGTTTCTTCACCCCTGCCCCCAGGTTCTTGCATGGATTCAAGGTGAGCAGCTATACAAAGTACCTGGCTCCCTGGCCAGCACCTACTGGGGCCCTAAAGTGTGACAGCGATGCTGAAAGTTCCTGAGAGCATCTGTCTCGAGGGCCTCAGTTTGCAGCGGTGACCTCTGTGCTGCCTGGTAGCTGTGCTCACTGTGAGATTGGACACATTCACACAGTCCCCTCTTGTGTTCAGTCCCTGAGAGTTGGTGACGAGGTAGGGAGAAAGGAGGAGCAAGCAGGGAGGGTTTCATCACCATCAAAGCTGGCGGGCAAGAGGGGAGGAGTCTGTTATGATGTCCCGAGATTCTCTGAGGACCAGCAGGGCAGGCAGGAGGAAGCTGCTGAGATCTGTCCTCTGGGAAGCAGGGGCACAGCCTTGGCCCCACATCAGTTCCACAGAAAAACCCATGAGGTTTTATCTTCCCTGCAGGGGAAACTGGGGCACGGAGTGGAAAAGCCAGCCGGCTGAGGTCTCGTAGCCAGGCAATGGACGATCCAGTTTCCTTTGGAGCGGGTGGCTACTGGGCTAGGCAGGAATAGCCACCAGGTTGAGGGGAACTGGGGACCCACTAAAGAATGTGTTCCCCACATGTTTAAAAATGAAATGGATTATGTTACTTCTTGGCTTAAAACTTGTCTGTGTGTATGTCTGTAATCCCAGCACAGAGGGAGGCTGAGGCAGGATATTTGAGTCCTGCCTGGGTACCTTAGTGATTTAGTGAGCCTTGTCTCAAAACTAAAAAAAAGAGGAAGGGCTGGGCAATCCCCAGTTTTAAAAAAAAAAAAGAACCTAAAAACTTGTGGGCAGCCTCCCTTGCCCTGAGGACAGTGCCCCGCCTAACAGTGGAGGGCACTGGGCCTCCCTCCGGCCTTGGGTAGCACTATGAGGACCCTCATATTCTGCTGTCCCCTCCAGGGGCTTCACTCCTCAGAGCCCAGTCCTCTCCCTCCCCACCTCAGAATGCAGGGCCCGGGCATAGTCCTCTGGCCCACGCTTGTCACCGTGTGAAGTGCCGTGCTCTTTACTGCTTGCCCAGGGTCTGACACCCAGGCAGACATCTGGGCAGTGGTGGGACCAAGGCATGTGAGCCCAGGCACTGGGGCTGCAGGTGCCTGGAACAGTCACAGGCGATTGCACCTCCATCCATATCCACCTGGGATGCAGGGGACACCCAGGGTTTAGGAGTGAAGTTGCCTCATCTTCTGAACCTTCTTTCTAGGGACCTTGGCCTAGACCCCATGAGAGGTCATAAGATAAGTGATCAGGGAGCAGCGTTCAGGGATAGGGTGTCTTTGGGGAAATTCCATCTCCCAAAGGGCCCCAGAGCCTGAGCTAGAGCCACTCAGTGCAGCTGTTGCTGGGGGCCTGACCCACAGAAAAAAGGAGACAGTGAATGCTTGTTGTCATGTTGGAGTTGCTTTGTTTGGGGATTGGTTGTTGTGTAGCAGTAGATAACAGCTACACTCATTCTGGAGGGAAGTGCTCCAGCCCATCCACAGATACAGTGTAGTCCAGGGTGGAAAAGTACACAGCACTGAGAAAGAACAAGTTATCCCTGCAAGGCTATGGTGGCCCAGTCCCACACACGCTAGCTAAAGGAGGCCAGACAAACAGCATGGGCTGTGACTGTGCTCACATGTACCACACAAGTTGGAAAGCCAATCCACAGTGGCAGAGGTCAAGACAGAAGTCACCCTTGGGTGGGCAGGATGGAGTGACCAGGATGGGGTGGGAAGGGGGGTGTGGAAGCTGCTCACATGGGTGTGTGCGGCTTGTGCAAATCCATTGAGTGGCACATTTAGGACTCAGCCCTACTTTGGTATAGGAGACCTTGAGGGAGGTTAAAGCACTAATGCTTCCCCGGGGACTAGCATGCGTGCAGTGCGGAACAGGGTGAACTGAAATGGGTGCTGCTTGGAGTTCTCCCAGCAGGTCCAGGAGGGTCACAGGAGGGGAAAAGGAGGGTGGACACCTCCCACTCTCCAGGGCTCTGGCCCAGGGTCTCCTTCCCACAGCCCTCTTCGCTGATGGGTAGGAAGGGACAAGGCCTTAGCCCCCGACTGGGGTGGGGTCAGCCTAGGGGGCTTTCTGGGCCCACGGCTGGGGCAGGGGAAGCCCTGCCTGGCTAGCGCTGTGGGGATTTGTCCTAATCCCATCTCTGCCTGTCTAATCCCCACCGGTGGGGCTGAGCCTTTTCAGGCTGTGACTGTCTCGGGAGGCTCCCAGAGGAGCCACATTCCTCCAAAGCGTCTCTGCTCCTGGGAGGAAATCATTGCTCCTCACACTTGGGAAAAAGACTCAATAGCTTCTCTACACTCAGGAAAAGCCCACTGAGTGTGGCTTGCTTCCCAGAAGGAGACTGTGGTCTTTGCTCTGTGGGCTCTGGGCTTTGAGGTGCTATCAGGAAGTGGGTGAAGCGGATTTGGGATGGAATGAAGGTGATGGGGAGTTTAATGGCCTTCAAGGCCCCATGTGCACTTCCTCTGACCTCACTGTTATTTGACAAGCTCCAGCCCCCTGGGCTTGCTCCTAACCCCCAAGCTGGTCTCTGCCCCAGGACCTTTGCATAGACTGCTTCTGCTTGGTGTGTTTCTCCTCTGGTTTGTGCATGGCTTCTCTGGAGTTCTCAACTCAGATGTCACCTCCCTCATGAGAGCTTCCCAGGGGCCCCATGGCCCATCCTGTCATAGCACTGTCTCAGTCTTATTTGCTGCCTTTTCCTGTCTCCCTGACTAGAATATGAGACCCTTAAGAGCAGGAGCCTCAACTGCTGAGCTCCTGACATCCCCCTTAGTGTAAGCCCAGGCCTCAGAACAGAGCACTGGAGGAAGAGGAAACCTTGGAAGAGGTCAAGCCTGCCGCCCTTGTTGGCCACATCTGTGATTTTCTAACACTGAGAGCTGCCCTGGAAGCCAGGACTAACTCCCCACATTTACAGATGAGCAGACCAGGGAGCAAGGGGCTTGACAACTTGGCCAGGGCCACACAGCCCGTAAGTGGTGATTTTCCCTATCCAGTGACCATAGTCTCTGTGACAGAAGACAGATACCTAAGTAAGGAATCCTTGCTGGCCTTGAATTTTGCTCATTGTCAGACATGGAAATTCTAGCACCTGAAATTTCACTTAGACATGCATTCCTTTTACTTAGATACCACCATCTCAAGAGCTCTTATCTTTTCACCTTTTCTCTCAGTAGCAAGAAAATGTTGCCTGAGTGATTATTGTCGATGTATACCATGGTGGTTATAGAGGGAATGTCAGAGGCTGTGTCCTAACCTGCTCATTTTACAAGTGGAAATAGTGAGACCTAGAAAGTACGAAGAACTAGTCTCAAAGTCACCCACTAAGTGCTTATTGACTGAGTCAAACGACCACACACATGTGCTGTGGACCAGGGCAGCGTGGCTTGTGTGCCCAATCCCAGGTGTCTCCAGTATGTGTACAGTGTCCACAGACACCTTTAATTACACAATGCTATTCCCATTCGACAGATGGGGAAAGTGAGACTCAGAGAGGTAAAGTGTATCGTCCAAGCTCACACGGAGACTTAAGAGCCAGTGTTGGAATTTGAATTTAGCTCTTGTGTAAGCTCCTTCTGGTCTTCTGAACTCCAACAGAAGGCTTGACAGTCTTTCCTGTGTCTCTTCCCAGCAGACTGGTGCATGGGGACACTGGCCCAGCAGTCAGGGCTGGGCTTCAGGTTGCTTGGCTATGTGTGCTCACGCATGTGTGTGTGAGCCTGTGTGTGTGTACATGGGAAGGAAAAGTCAGCAGCCACGCCCCTTCTGCTCCGGAGAAGGCACAGGAGGAGGTGCTGGCAGCTGCAGGCCGTGATTGGTGTGGGACACAGGCTGCCCAGGAGTGCCTGGGATCCCCGCCTGGCCGGCTGCCACTCCAGGCAGGCAGGCAGGTCCTGTGCCAGGACTTGCTGGGGTGTTTGTGTCATGCAGGGCTGCAGGTTCACCCCTACTCCTCCTGCGGCAGCTGGGGGACTGCACTGAGGAATTCTCTACAAATGGGCCAGTATTCCCAAGAATGCCATTCTGCCGAGAAATGCGGAGGTACTCCGGCTGGGCCCTCTCCACCTCTACGCCCTGTCCTGCTCCCTGCTGTGTTGAAGAGGCTCTGGGGGGCTTCCAGGGCTGCACACCTGGTGGTGCCTCCAGAGCTGTGAGTCCCCCTGGCCGGGCACAGAGGGTGGCAGCTAGGCCTCCCTGAGTAGGACTCCGCCCATGCCCCATCAGACCAGTGTCCCCAGGGGAGGGGACGGACAATGGGTGAGTGCCGGGTCCAGCAGCTCCCTCTCTGCCATCATGGTGCCCACAGACACCACCTTCTTGGGCAAAGGTTGTCCTGGGCCCACCCTGGACGGGAAACAAAAGGCTATCAGTGGGCACCTGCTGGGTCTGGGTGCTCTGCCTGGCTGGTGTCCCTGAATGCCTGTGTTAGTGCTAGAAGTGGCCATTTCCACTCCCACTGCAGGCCTGACGAATTTGAGGCAGCTCAGAGAAGGAGGTGGCTGGCAGGGGCCACACGACCGGTGGAGGTCACTGCAGGAATCACCCGGTCCCCTTGGCTGAGTCCCAGTTTCCCCTTCCTGCTGCGTGCTTTTTTCTTCCTCACCGGCATCAGGGTACTGCGCAGATACTGACTGGGTCAGCTCTTTGGGCCTCAGTTTCTCCATATATAAGATGCAGTTTGTGATGGAACAAATAAGTAGTTTCCCAACCTGGCTGGGCCCACCCCAGACCTACTGCAGCCGAATCTGGAATCCAGGGCCCAGAACCCTGCATTTCTACCAGACCCATCGGAGCAGGAGAAGCCTCTGTCTGTTCTTGCTGTGCTGGTCATGGGTGGGGCTCCCAGAGACCCCCCAAGCTTGAGACTGGGGTTACAGCCCAGCAAGGGCAAGGAACCCATGCAGCCTCTGGAAAAGTTGGTAGAGCAAGGGCTGCTGGGGCCTTTCTGGCCTCCCCTCAGTTGGTGGACCCCTTGGTGGCTGGCCTCAGAGCTTAAGCCACTCCTCATCTCGCTCTGTCCTTGGGCCACCAGGTTCCTTTCTTCTCTGAGCTCCCAGGGCACCACCTGCCTCTGCTCACAGCTGAGCTGTGGGTCCCCCGGTCTCATGGTTCCCATTGCCTTATGCATCTCTCAACAATGACGGTGACACTGACCTCCCTTTTTCTCACACTGCGTCAAACATGGCAGCTGTGCCTCTTGCAGTCTCTCTTTCTCTCCACAAAAGCACCATGGAGTGGGTTCTGGTCATGTCCCCACCCAATAGAAAGGTAAACAGAGGCACCAAGTGATGAATAGCTGGCCAGGGGCACATGGTGAGGATGTGGGAAGCTAGGATTTGATTCTGGTCTTCCTCCTCCATGACTGGGACTCAACCCATCAGTTACATCTTCGGTGAGTTCCTCTGCGGCGAGGGCTTGGCTGCTCTTCTCCATCCACCTTCAGTACCAACAGGACGTGGGGCACAGGTAGACCCTGCCTACTGCCAACCCCACTGGTCTGTTACAAATGCTCAATAATTATCCCCATTTTATAGATGAGGAAACGGAAGCACAGGAATTGAATGACTTGTCCAAGACTCTAGAAAAGGCAAGCAGAGGAAGTGTTATCTTAAGTCTGGTCTCCCCACCCCCCAAGCAGACCTGAGCCAAGGATCTGAGAGTACACTCTGTGTGGGAGGGGATTCCTGGATCTGCAGCAAGAAGAGTCAGGAGATGGGACAGGAGAAAGCAGCCCGTAGGTTGTGTGTCAATTGGCAGGTGAAAATGGAAATGAAGTCTTTGTAAATAGGGAAGGGTGGAGGGGGTGAAGGGAGGGCTAGGAATGGGGAAAAAATAAGAACCAAGATGCATTATGTAAAGGTACAATTCCCAATGAGAAATGTAATTGTGTTGTATACCTACAACGTACCAATAAAAGAATTTAACAACAACAACAACAAAAATTGGCAGGTGAGCAAGTGGACTACTGGGACTTGGTTCCTCTGAGGACCTCCAGGACAGTGTGGAGGACATGTCTTATAGTTGTCCCTCTATGGGATGAGGGAGTTTGGGCATTTGTCCTTCAGCTCTTGTCTGTTTGACAAAGGCTGTTCTGGATACCCTGGCCCAGCATGTTCTGTGCCTGGGCAGGCAGAGCCAGAGTATTTGCAGTAAGAAGCTCATGCAAGGTGCATATAGGTAGGGCATGGATAGCTGCCACAGAAGTGTCCACAACTGTGATTTTCAGAATCCAAATCTAACCAATCCACCCACTCATCCATCCATCTAACCATCCACCCTCCCATCATCCATCCATCCATCCATCCACTCATCCATCTACCTACCCATCATCTATCCACCCTTCCACCCACCCACCCATCATCCATCCATCTATCCATCCACCCACCCATCTACCCATCCATATACCTACCCTTCATGTATCTATCCATCTACCCACCTACCTATCATCCATCCATCCACCCATCCATCCACTCATCCATCATCTATCCATCCATCCACCCATCCACTCATCATCCATTGATCCATCCATCCACCCACCCACCCATCATCACCCATCCACCCATCCATCTCCTACCCATCATCTGTCCACCCACCCACCCATCATCCATCCAACCATCTGCCCATCTATCCATCGATCCAACCATCCATCCACCTACCCATCATCCACCATCCACCCACCCACCCATCATCCATCCACCCACCCAACATCCATCCATCCATCCATCATCCATCCATCCATTCATCTCTCCATCCTTCTGTCCATCCATCCTCTCTTAGGCCCTCCTTAGTGCTAGGCCCACAGGTCCAGAGATTCCTTCCCAGACTCACTGAAGTCACCCCTTTCTCTGATGGAGCTGTACTTCTGGGTTGCTGTGAGGTGATCAGAAAGGGTGATAGTGGACAGCCTGCTGCCTGTGGCTTTTCCAACCCAGGATGTCTCTGCTCATGGCTCTCCAGCTCCTCAGAAGCTCCCAGAGATAGCCAGTGCCACTGTCATTCCAGGAAGCCTCTCAGAGGACACAGAGTCCCAATCACAGGCTGGCTGCTACTAACTCCAGTGCCCAGGGATGGTGGGCACAGGAATTAATCCAGGACTTACCTCCTCTCCTGCGCCAGCACAGGTTGGGCTCTCCACCTGACTCCCCTGTCAGGACCAGCCTGCGTGGACATGTGTGTGGTGCAGGCCAGTGACATCCAGTGGGGCTTTCCTGAGCAGCCTAGAAGCTGGGGCAGGCCATGGATGCTACTGGCACCTCTTTGCCATCATGGTGCTCACAGACACCACCTGCTTGGGCAAAGGTTGTCCTGGGCTCACCCTGGACAGGGAACAGAAGGCCATCGGTGGGCACCTGCTGGGTGCCAGCTACTCTGCCTGCCTGATGTCCCTGAAAGGCTACATTAGTGCTAGAGGTGTCCATTTCCATCTCCACTGCAGAGTCAAGAAATCTGAGCAAGCTCGGAGAGGGAGGTGTCTTGGCAGAGGCCACACAGCCCACGGAAGTCACGGCAGGAATGACCCGGGTACCCTTGGCGGAGTCTCAGTTTCTCCCTGCAGCTCTGTGCCTGGCACTGAGGTCCTGCCTGGTTTTGCTCATTTCCTTCCTCCTCAGCATCACTGTCACCATCACCATCATCTCACCCAGACAAGCTTCCCCCAGGACTATGGTGGTTCCAGGTCATGACAGAGAATGTTGGAGGCACAGGTGACCTGCCAAAGGTCACAGCTGTCACCCCAGAGGGGAGCACTGGTCTGGGCTGGGACAGAGCTCAGGTTTGGCCTTGGCTCTACTCTTTCCTTGAGGTGTGACCTGGGAGTCACCTGCCTTTCTCAGTTTCCTTCTACGGGTGGGAGGAACACACCTGTCCCACGAGGGGAGGGGAGGGGAAGGGGCAAAGTGTACAGGGACCTGGGACCTGTGCCATCTCACGGATGCTGCATGAAGGTGGCCGAGGCTGAGCGGGACAATTCTCCATACCGTGTGCTTTCTAGGAGGAGCTAGCTACAAGCCCCTGTCTTTACTATTATTTTTTGTTTGTTTGTTTGTGTGGTGAATGGGACCCAGGGTCTTGCACATGTTAGGCAAGCACTTTACTGCTGAGCCACACCCCCAGCCCTAAACCAGTGTCATTTAATCTTTAAAGTGCTCTCTTCCCAGCAACGAGGGAGGGAGACTGTGTCTGGTCTGGTGGTCTTCCCAGAGTTTGGGGCACAGACTTCTGCCTCCAAATGGCACATCTGCAGTTTCAACAAATAGAGCAGCAACAGCAGACAGCTGGGAGGCTGTTGTGTCTCTTGGTTCCCCCTAAACCCCAGTGGCACCTCTTTAGGAGACTTTCGAGGACTGCAAGCCCCTGGGTGGCTCCTCATGAGGCTCCTGGGGCCCAGCCCTCAGAAGGGGGTGCAGAGAGGAGTGGTTGGCTTGGCAGGCATGCTGGGGGTCCCCAGGCCTGACAGGGCACGTGTGTATGTGTGTGCACCTGTGTGCTGTGCCAGGGCCTGGTGGCAAGGAGCAGCCCTGTTGCTGCCTGGTCATTCCTGCTCCCTGCATCCTCTCTGCCCTGCCATGGGCACTCTTGGGTCATCCTTGGGTTTTGTAATGATGATTTAGAAACCACTGAATGGTGGTGGGGAGTGACACATCCTTCAGGCCCAGTCCCTCCCCTCAGGGCAGGAACTCCCTGGACACCTCTCGTTTCTCCTCCACCAGGGGCTCCATGGAGCTCCCACCCCATCACCTCTGCCAGGTACGGAGATGAAGTCCACGAAAGGGGTCCCACAGAGCCTCACTGCCAGGGTTGGGCTTGGGGATAAGAGGGCCAGGTCTGCACCAGCAAAGGGTGCCCCTACTACTGGTGGTGATGGGGGTCACAGGCCTCAAATCCAGGGGACCATTGGGACAGGGGCCCTATAATGCAGGTTCCAGGGATCACATGTGGGGCACCTCTGTTCCTTCAACAAGTCCCTGAGCCAGGCTGCCCTTGATCCCTGGGCTTGGGGCTGAGGACCCAGAAACAGGGCACCTCCCTGCTGGGACCCTGTGCTCCAGAGGGGCCAGCACATGGGGCAGCGCCAGACTGCAGTCCCAGCTGCTGTGACTTCTGCACCACGGTTTCCTGTCCAGTGCAGCTGTGGGCATGCCAGTGTCCTGAGTCCACGATGAGGTGGAGGGTGAGGAGGACAACATGAAACCCAGTGCAGTGTTGTGCCTAGACACACGGTCTGCGGGGAACACTGCCATCAGCACTGTGACCACCTTGACAGTCTGCTCTGCCCAGATATTTTGAGTACCACCTGTCTGTTTTCATGTGTGAGCTGGCAGAAGGAGAAACTGAGGCTTGGGGTGGGAGATGTCATGTTTGAGGTCACACTTCCAAATGGAAGTTGGACTGGGTTAGAAGCTAGTTCTGTCTACCATGTCCTACTGGGTTCCCTGCATCACCTGCTGGTGTGTGTGTGGGTCCTGGGGACACATGGGCCTTCATGGGGCAGCCTTCAGGGCCTGCTGGGATTCCAGGGATGGGTGGGTAGGGGTTGGCCATCAAGGCCCAGAGCCCCGCGGCATCTCCCCTGGCCCCCCCTCCCCCAGCCTCTCCTCTTGGTGGCTGTGCTCTGTGACTGCCTGGGCCTGCCTTCCCCTCCTCCCTCATAGCTTACATTCCTTGGGAAGTTTCTCCCCAGGCTGACGGAGAGTCAGCACCTCTCTGCACATAGGTGCATAACCCTTCCCACCCCAGTACTTGGCAGTGGGTCCCCAGGCTCCCCTGGGTCCTTGGCCCATCATCCTGGTTCCCCTGGTCCATCCCCAGCCCCCTCCTCCAGCTCCTGCAAGCCAATCAGGTGGGACAGCACTTGCCCTGGAGACAGAGGCCCAGGTTTGGGCAGGTGGCATAAGAAAGAAGTGGCTGTGGGCAAGAGAAACGTATAGGAGGCAACACTTGGTGCTATCTGTCCCCAGCTAGGAAGGTCACCATTTAATTGATGGCCCTTGGCAAGCCTCAGTTTCCTCATCTGAAAAATGGGAGCATAAACATCTGCCTCTGAATCATGAGAATTCAACAAGATTGTAAAGATGCTTACACGCTGTCTTCAAAGGAGATTAAACAATTATGTGTCTAGATTATGGAGGGACAGTGCGAGTTTGCCAGAGCAAAGGGACACCCAAAAGGGCTTCCCAGCAGAGGGAACAGCTTGTGCAGAGGCCAGGAGGTGTGACAGGCTTGAGCAGGAGGCTTCTCTGGGACAGAGCCTCCTGTGCCATCTTGCAAAAGCTGATGCTGTAAACAGCCACTGGCACACCACCGGCTAAGGCTTAGCAGGATGGTGCTGTGAGCTAGGCTGTCCCTTGCCACTCACCCCGACCATCACGTTTCCTCCGCACGAGAGCCCTGTGAGGTTGGCACTGTCATTATCCCCATTTGACATTTGTGGAAACTGAGGCACAAGAGCGATTGAGTCATTTGCTCAGCATCACTCAGTGAGCAGCAGAACCAAGAGTGTTCTAGGGAGGAGTGTGGGTGACTGTGAGACGGGGTCGGGGGTCCTGACCTTTCCCATGTCCTCTTCTCCCACCACAGAGGCGGGACTTGGTGAAGCAGAAGGAGCCACAGAGGTGGCCTGACTGTCCCTCAGGCCCGGGCCTGCACTCACCTCACAGCCAGAGGGCAGGGGGCCAAGGACCCAGCCAGGGTGGGGACAGCTCCCAGTGGGTGGGTCACCTGCCTGCCTGCAGCAGCCCTGGTGTCCACAGCTCAGAGGGTGCCCTCTGGAGGGCGCTGCAGGAGGCACCGCGGAGCCCACCTGGCGACTTCATCTGGCAGCCTCCTGGGGCTGTAGTGTGGCTGGGCGGGGCAGGGTTGTAAAAACACGCTTTCTTGGCCCCCTCTCCCAGTAAGCCACGTAATGGTTTTGCCCCCAACACAGTCACCATGGCCCAGTTGGGGGGCTCCCTGGGTGGAGCTTAAACCCCTTTAGGGCAATGTTCCCTTCCCGAGGTTCTGGTCATGGGGACCTAGTGGTGTCTGAGCCCAAGGCAGCCCTGTACAGCGGAGGGCAGGTCCAGCCCAAGAGGAGTGGTGGGTGGTGGTTAGGAATTGGGCCAGACGTTCACCCAGCCTGGGAGCCGTGGCCCCAGGCATCATTGGCAGGGCAGCCCTGTGCAGCTCCCCACAGGGCATCAGTGTCTGGGGCAGAATGAGGTCCCTGTGCTGACTTCGAGAGGGAGTGCGCACGCAGCAAGCAGGCTCCCCTCCACCTTGCAGATTTGTGACCCGAGGCAGAGAGAAGCTCCTGCCTGAGCCTCTCTCTGCCCTGGCTCAGACTTCTCTCTCATAGCTGGTTGTCTCCAAGTGGGTCCCTTTGGAAGGAGAAAGAGGAGGGGAATCTTCATTGTTTAAAATTAGCAAGCATGAATGAGCCTCTTATCTGAGCTTACAGGCAGCACCACGTGGGTGTGGACATCACACAGAACAGAGGCTCAGAGAGGGTAAGTGCTGTGTTCCTGGTCACACAGTGGGGAAGGGCCAGCCCTTTAGGTGAAGGGTGGCAGCCCCAAACCAAGCCTCAGGAGACCCAGATGCTGGCCTTCTGGGGACTGGGGGAAGGCATCATTGGCTCTTTGGGCCTCTGGGTCCTTTAGAGTTGGGAGTGTGGCAGGCAGAGATTATGAAGAGGCTGGTTGGGGGCGATGGTGTGAGAGAACTCAAAGGAGTTGAGGGCCTGGTGTGTGCACAAGTGTGCCTGGGCCTATGCACGCACGGCTCTGGAAGGTCCCCCCTACGTGTATGACATCACGCAAATGACATCACATGTATTACGTCACATGGCTGCTTGAATGCACACCCTGGCCCCAACCACATGTGTGTTGCTTCCAGCAGACTCCTATGCATATGTGCTCACATGAATGCCCACGCACCCAGGTGAACATGCATTCTTCCTTCACGCAGCAAAATATGCCTCGTGGTAGCAGTTGGTTTGCACCTCCTTCAGACCCTTCCTTCCCAAAAGATTTCCAGGGAGATAATCAAAACATAAAAGAGAAAGGAGAGCTAAGGAGAGAGGGTTTTGAAAGAGAAGAGGCTGCTAGAATGTCTTTGTAATTGCAAGTAAGTACTTGATTTAGCTTTTGTGTTTCCTAGTGGCCAAGGTAAAAAGGGATTGATGGGCCTTTTGTCCCCCCTTCAGTGGTAGGATTATGACAAGAACCACGTAAGATCTTGGGTATGAATGCAATTTGAAAATCCTGAGACCTGTGTCAAGATAACATGAGAGTGCTGATCATTAACCATGTCTAATTTCACTTTGGGGACTTAGCCTTATATGCCACACCTGCCACAGTGCTGGAGTCCTTTCCACCTCCATTGCTCAGACAGGGCGATCTGGGCCTCGGTTTGAGCTGTTCCCTTGGCCTGGAGCACCTGGCCCACCGCTGTCTACATGCCCTCTCCTCCAGCAACCCTACCTGGGCCGCCTCAGCCTTCTCCGAGCATCTGTGATGTCTGCACACACTGCACTGGGTTGAAACCTCCTTGCTCCTGCCAGAACCCCTAAGGGTAGGAGTGGGGGCTGTTTATTTTGGCAACCCCAGTGCCTGGCCCAGGCCTTGGCATGGAGTTAGTGCCTAGAAGGGGTTTGCTGAATGAATACCTGTCCTTAAAGAGCCCACGCCCTGCCCTCCCCTCTCCACCTGTCCCTGGCAGGCAGAGCACCTGGAGTTCTGGCGCAGTGCCTCCATGGGAGCCCCGGCTTTCCCGGGCCTGCCCTTGCCCGCCCAGGAGGGTGGAGCCTGACACCCAGATGTCTCCTACCTCACTGAGCTGACAAGACTGGGAGAGGGCTGGCGCCCAGAACTCTGGGGCCTTGGCTGGTGGGGAGTAGCCAGCAGGACCAGGGTAGAGGGAGGGCTCCTCACCAGCCCCTCTTCGGCCGTTCATCCATTCATCCATTCGTGCACTCATTTGCTGGCGAATTCTTCTCCTGTGTCTGGCCCTTCCCTCCTGTTGGTGTCCCATGGCACCTCCTTTGGTGGGAGCTATTCTGTCCCCATTGCACAGATGTGGAAACTGAGGTTCTCTTGGATCTGCCAGCTTGTAAGGAGGAGGCCAGGGAGTGGAGTCTGAACTCTGAATGCTCACAGCCTGAGCACAGGAAGAAACACAAATGGAGGAGGTCGTTGGGCAGGTCTGAAGGGTGACAGCCACTTGGGGAGGAGCAGAGGACACTGAGTGTGCACCCTCACTGCACACCTGTGATTACACTTACACTCACTTGCGAGCACACTCATCTAAGTCCACCACAGCTCCTGCGCTCAGGTGGTGCCGGAAACCCTTGGTCCCAGCAGGTCTGCACTTCAAACCCACACCCCACCCACAGATGTCACCCCCGCAGAGGACACAGAGCACATGCCAGACCGTGCTCACCAAACCTGCACGCCCTTCCTCACCTGCAAGTTTGCACCCACCCCCTTTGTGGTACATGGAAGCCCAAGGCTTGCACACCAGTGCACACCCGTGCACACAGCAGAATCCCACCTGCACACACCCCCTCTCACTCCTGGCAAATCCCTGACTCCAGGCACCCCCCCCAAGGGACTGCCCTCCTTAGGCATTGGGTGACTCCTGTCAGCCAGGTGAGCAAGTGTTCCCAGCTGCTCAGGCTCACCCCAGGGTGGTGATGGCGCCCTCCTCTGGGGTGCAGGGCCAGGCAGTGCTATGGGTGCGAGGCTGCAATGCTCACACCTGTGCAGACCTGCCTGGGGTGGGTGCCAGCATGGTGGCTGCTCCTTCTATCCTGCAGCCTACTGGAGGGCAGCCTGTGGCAGGTGGGGACACTGGCCTCATGTTCCTGGAGTGTTGGGGAAGCCCAAGGTGGGGCTTGGCAGGCAGGCCTGGGCCAGGGTGCTCTCTGATTTCAAAGCCCAGATTCCCAGCTGCTTTTTCTCAGGCAGCAGGTTCTGTACCTCAGCCCTCTCCTCTGTAAAATGGGTGTGTAGACAGCCTTCCCAGCAGGCCTCACGGCAGACTTAGGAAGATGTGAATCCCACATCTAGAATTCTAGCAGGAAAAGGACTGAATGTGGACTGAACACCTTCTGTTTACCTGATTGTCTCGTGATGGGTGGTTTCTATGTTCAGTGAGAAGTGCCACTGTGAAGTTCATGGCTTCCCTGCTTCCCACTTCCTTCTGCCTGACTCGATCATGTTGGCCTGCGACCTCTCCACCACGTAGGGAGCAGGAAGGCTGGGGTGGGTGGACAGGTGGACAGATAGGGATTCCCTCTCTGAGGCTGGGATTCTGGAGACTGGTGAAAGGAGCTGCCAGGCGTATTGGGGTAGGGACCACCCTGTTGTTCCCACCTGCTACCACTAGATACTTACCTCTTCTCCTTCTTGTCCCCTCTCCACTGAGAGCCAAGCTGGAGCCATTGAAGAGTGGTAGGCAGAGGCAACATTATGCCAGAGCCTTCGCACACAGAATACCAAGGGGTCCTAAAACAAAGCCCCAGCAAAGTGGGTATTATTTGCACACACAGCTTGTAGACAGGGAAACTGAGGGTCAAGTGGTTGGGTGACTTTGCCAGCCACACAATTACTAGCATGGATTTGAAACCAGACCTGTCCAGTCCTTGGAGAACCCTCCTTCCAGTCTGTGCCACTATCTTGGCTCTCAGTTCTTCCCCAGTGCCACATTGCTGACTCAATCCAACCCCATCCAACTTCTCTGTGCCCAGGCGTGTGCCAGGCCAGTGCTGAGGAGGGTTGGGATGGTGCAGCGGCAGCACCTTGTGTGCCAGCCCTGGCTGGGGCCCTGGAATCCAGATCTGGATAAGACACCGTCCTGGAGGCTGGAAGTCAGGGTAAGGGAGGGGTCCAGATTAAGGCAGTGGTGACAGAGAATGGGGACCCAGTGATGGTGGGTGGGGGTGGAGCGGAACCCAAACCAGCTTGTGGTGGGGAGGGAAAGTTCATGGGAGGCCACTACTCAGGCTGGATCCATCAGCTCCTGTGTTCTGGCAGAGGGAACAGCATGAACAGAGGCCTGGAAAGAGGAAAAGGGAGATGGAATGAAGTGGCTTTGTCTACAGCGGTTCTGGGAGCTCAGAGTGTGGGAGAAGAGGTTGGGGAGGTGGAGAAGGGCTCCAGGCTCCACCCTGAAGGGCCTAGAATGCCCTTTAGGCTCAGACCTTCTTCTGTGGCCAATGGGGAGACATTGAAGATTCTAGGAGAGTGACTTGTGCATTCGGAAAGCTGCTCTGGAGTGGAGATAGAGGCTAAGGGAGGGGCTGGATGGGCAGCAGTGGGATGTGGGTTCAGAGGTGGCAGTGTTGGGAGGCAGACTGACACAGGACTGAGGGTGAGAGCCAGGGAGTGGATCAAAGATTTGAAAAATCCAGATGAATCTGAAGGATCAGAAGTATAGAGGCCAGAATCCTTGGGCCTGGGCAAACCTGAGGGTTTGCAAACTAGTTCCAGCCAGGGCACCCTTTGTTGGATGCAGTCCCCCGAAGACACTGGGTCTCCCACCACCACATGGTGGATCTGCAGGTGTTACCCTGAGCACAGATGACAGCCCTGACCACGAACGGGAGTGGAGAAGAGGCAGACAGATCCGCGCACCAGGAAGCAGATCTGTGGCTGCCTTGGGGGTGGGGCCGGCATAAGGAGGGCATGAGGGAACCTTCGGGGTGACAAGGATGTTCTGTGTCTTGATTGTGCTGGAACCTGGGTCTCTTGATCCTTGTTGAAACTCATTCAACTGGACAGTTAAGATCTGGGTGTTTTACTGTGTGTAGATGACACCTCATCGGAAAAAGGGAAACAAATTAGTAAATTAAAAACTGGCAAAACAGAAAGAGCCCTGGGGAGAGGCAACAATATGGGTGACTCTACTCCCCCACCAGCAGAGCAGGCCTGGAGCTGGCCCAGGCTCCCAGGCACCTAGCAGCCCCGGGGACATCCCTCAGGCTCCTGGCCCAGGAAGCTTCCCAGCTGCCTCCTTTCCCAGTAGCTCCCAAGTGTCCCCTAGCAGCAGGGCCCACCCGCCCCGCTCAGGTTGCTGCCTGCAGGAAGGGACCCTGGGCTGTTCCCCACAAATCCTGAATTAATGAATCGCAGAAATCTGCCACCAGTGAACAACCTCTTCTGTGGGGTTTTGGTTAGAAGGATGGGGATTAGGGCCTGGCAGGAGGGGCACCTCCTCCCCGGGGGGCTCAGCTTTCACCCCAGGAGAAATCCAAACTGGCCCCTCAGCCCCCCACTCTTGTGTTCCCCTTGCAACAATCCCTTGTTCTTACAAGAGGCATTATCTGCCTAATCCCTGCCCGCCCCGGCTGGCTCCTGGGGTCCAGGAGTGAGTGTGTGGGGCCCATGCTGCCTCCCTCCTAACTGCTCCTGTGTAGCTAGGTACCAGCTGGGTACCTGGGGCCAAGGTAGCTGGACCATGAAGAGAAGTAGAGATGGCAGATCATGGATGGGACCCTGTGTCCAGCACACACGTGCACGCACACACATGCGGACACTCGCTCTTACACGTGCACACACTGTCGGGGTTCCTTGGTCTTGGCTGGTGTGAGCAGGATGAGCGGGTGACTTGTGCCTCTGTGCCCCGCTGAGTTCTGCAGTGAAGGGCAGAATTGACATTCTGGTGGTGGAGGGGAGGGGACTGCTGGGTGGTGAGTGTCCTGTGTCCCCCCTTGAGGAGATGTGGGCCAGACAGACCTGGCCTGGAATCTGAACTCCACCACTTAGGGCCGTGTGGCCTTGGGCAGTTTCCCTGTCTGTAAAATGGGAATGAGGGGAGTATCTTCCCTAAAGGGAAGGGAGGTGAAACAATGAGGCAGTTTTTGGGCACAACTCTTGGAGGAAAGACTTGATAAATGGTGATGGGTTATTATTAATAAACAATGATCCCCAACACAGTCCTGCCTCTGCTCACCCAGCCATGCCCGAGTCCAGCAGGCCCCCACTGAGGTCCCCATGTGTGCACAAAGGAGCACAGATATCCCTGTTACTGGCCTAACACTGCCCTGTTCAGGAGGGGACCTGGTTCTTGTCCCTTGAAGCCTTCTGGTGACTCCTGAGCCTCTGCTGAGACCCTGTGAGGTCATCTGCTATCCCAGGCACAGAGTGCATGTAGGTGTTGGGGTCATTGGCAGTGAGACATGGGGGTCAGGAGCAGGTCCCCTGAGAGGGGTGAGGCAAATTCCTGATAGCCACAATTGCTGTTCCAGTTTTGTCCCAGGGACGACAACCCTGGGAGGAGGCCGAAGGGCCAAGTGGCTCTGGCCTGTGGCTGGGCAGGGCTAGCAAGTGAGGAGAGGCTGCTGGGCTGGGCCTTGAGGGACTGCCCAGCTCTGGAGGTATAGTGGGGACAATGGGAGGCCCGGCTGTGACTCACATCAGCCCTGCCCTTCGGTGGGTGGGGGTCATCCTTCCCGCCATCCAGGAAGCCCCTGGGAGTTCTCCAACCCCCTTAGCTGTCAGCTGGACTCCCTTCCACAGCTGCAGGTCTGCCTGGTGCCCAGCTTGCCTTTGGGCCCCTTGTGGAGTGACAGAGTCTGTGCTTGGGAGCCAGGAGGCCCAGAGCTTTATCACAGGTCTGCCTCTACCCTGAGGTGTGATCTCTTCAGGGCTCAGCATGCTGTCTCTGGGGTGGCTGTCAGAGGTGTGAGAGGGCTCTAGATTCCAGCTCTCTTTTCTCCATCTGTGATCCCTGCTCTGGGGCGTGGGGCCAGGAGAGAGGACTTGTGGGCAGATGCTGGCCATGGTTGGGTTCAGGCCCTGCCTCCTGGGCCTCAGTTTCCTCTCTGTGAACAGAGGAGGTCGGGCTCTCTCAGCTGGGATGTTGGGGCCATCAGGGTACAGGGAAGGCAGGGGAGGGAGGAGAGTGGCAGGGTGGGGCAGGACAGGAGTGACCCTCGCACAGGGCACACAAAGGGGCCATGTGTCCTCGGTGGGCAGTGAGGGGCGGGCTGGGCGTCTCTCTGGGGATGGGGATTTGGCTTCAGAGCGGGCTTTATTATGTTTCCTTTTTAATTATAATGGTCCCAGTCCCACAAGGGCAGCTTTTGTCCCAGGGCTTAGGAGAGGGAGGGAGGTAGGGGTGGCCAGTCTGGGCTGGCGGGATGAGGAGGCCAGGGCTGTGCTCACCATCCTCCTGGGAGGGCAAGCATGGGGACAGGAGAGGGGACAGTTCAGTGTTGGGGGGCAGCTGAGTTTGAGCAGAACGGACACTATTCCCTGGTCCCTGCTTTGCTGCACTCGATTGTGACGTCCCCACTGCTGGATGTCTGGCCAACACCCCCTCCTTGGGGTAGCTCATGGGACCCTCAAGTTCAGCCCCAACCTCTCCCAAGACTGCCTCCAAATTCTGGGTTCTTCATTCCACTGATTAACTTGTTCATTCACCCAGCAAATAGTCACCGAGTACCTGCTCTGTGACAGACCATGCCTGGGGACTGGGGCACATCAGTCAGTGAGCACATGGACCTGGCTCCCTGTCCTGTGTTTGTCTCCTGGCTTCTGGGAAGCTGGCATTTGCAGCGAGCCTGCCCAGCCTGGTGCATGGTGGCTCTTAGAGAATGTGGCTGCACTGCGGAAGGAAAGACTTACCAGGAGGCAGGGAGAGGCTGATGGTCAGCAGGAAGAGTGGAGAGAGATGTCCCAGGTGCCAGCAGCAGGCGGGAAAGAGGACTAACTGCCCCACAGGCAGCTTGCACCACTGCATTTTCAAAAAGCAAAAGGAAATCATCAGATGAACAAGAGGTTAAGTAATCAAGTCCTAGTCACCACCACAACAAAGTTCAACATTTTCCCCCCTCAAAAGAAACATGTAAAGTTTGGATGCAGACAGTCGGCTCTATGTTTTCCAGATGAGCAGCCCCTGCAGGGCTGAGTTTTCAAGCCCTGAGCCCCCGTGCATCCTCTCAGGGCTGCGAGGACTCAATGCAGGGGTGACCCTGGAGGTCTGGTGGCTATGAGTGTACAGCTCTCAGGGCACCTACTAGGAATGAGGCCCTCACTGAGAGACCCCACAGCCCTCACCTACCACAAACACAGGAGCCACAGAGCCCCTACTCCTGTAATGCAGGAGTGCCCCAGCCCCACAGACCCTGGTGAGAAGCCAGCTGAACCCCCACTGGCTCCCATTGCCCTAGGTTGGAGGCAGTGCCCTGGGCAACCTGCTCCTGCTCCCTGGCCTCTCCAGCCCCTGAAATGAGGGTTTCTGAGTCTTAGGGGCTGTTGGACTGGGGGGTGGGGGGTGCTGCTTACAACAGAAATCTCAGCTCTACTGCTGGATCCCAGGGTGGGGAGGGGCGTGGCTCTGAGGATCCCACCTCTAATTCCCACCCTGTACTGTGGGGGAGGCGTTGGTGCTCAATCTTCTGTCTAAGGACAGTGGCCCAGCCCCAGTAGCCCTGGCATGCAGTACCCTGGCTCTGGGCACCGGTGCTAGAACCTAACCCTAGGGCCAGCATTTGTTGACCCCTGGAATGACCCCTGGACTCCTAGGGCAGACTTTGGTCTGTTCACTACTGTGTCCCAGCTCCCCACATAGGCCAGAGCACTTCCCTCATTTTATAGGCAGGAAAACGGAGGTTCAGAAAAAGCAAGTGACTCTCCCAGGGCCACACAGCAGCTCCATGGAGGAACCTCAATCACGCTTCAGTAAGGGACCCTCTGAGCATTTCTTCTGTTATTAATAGTGTCTTCTCGCCCTGTCTCCAGCACCAGGCACCTTGCCCAGTGCCCAGGCCCCACAACCTCTGGAAAGCCTGTGTCCTCTGGAGGGAGGCTGTGATTTAAGGTTCAGCCCGAGCACGGACCTGTGAGGGGGAGCAGGAGGGACAGCAGAGGGGGAAGCGCTGCCTGCCCTGCTGGGAGCCCCGTCTGGAAGGCAAGGCTGCAACCCGATCTGAGAGCCAGAGAACTGGGCTATTTTGGGGGTGGCTCTGGAGGCCCAGGCACCCTGGTGGGGGAAGGGGTCCCTGCTGCCTGGGCTGTGGCTTAGGACACAGGCCCTGGTCTATGGGTCCTTCCACAGGGCTGAGGAAGGTGAGCCAGGAAGCTCTCCTGGCATTGGGTAGGCAGGCTTGGAGGGCACACCAAGGTCTCACAGGAAGTCTTCCTTGTTCCAAGTCCTGGAGGCTGCTGAGCCACAGACATGGACAGAAGAACCTCACATGGGGTCATCTCAGCCCTGCCACTCTCTTGCTGTGTGTCCTTAGGCAAGTCACTCTCCTTCTCTGGGCCTCAGTTTCCTCCTTTGTATCATGTGTGGACCTCAGGTCTTACCCAGCTCTGAGCTTTCATTATCTTGGCCAAAAAAGAAGAAGAAGAAAAAAAATCTCCTCAGAGTCGAGAGAGAGGGTGGGCAGTGGGCAGGGTCCAGGAGAATCCATAGTAGTCATGACGGGCATCAATGGGCCCCGAGGGCTGGCCCATGTGGTCCTGAGCCAGGCACAGGCACCAGGAGTACAGCCAACATGTCGCCCGCAGCCGGGTTGTCAGACCCTGCCCAGCTGCTATGGGGCTGCTGTTGGTGGCAGTGACAGAGCCCAGAGGGCAAGGTGAGTTTGTCCTGGGAGGCTGAGGATGGCTGGGCCTTGCTAGTCCTTAAGGATTCCCTGCAGGCGCTGCCCTCCTTCTTGGCATGACCAGGCTCTGGAGAAACACTTCCCTATGCCAGGAAGCCCACTCACCCATGGACACATGGTCCAGCCCTCTCCCTGTAAATGGGGACTAGGATGCTCCTGTTTACCTGGGACAAACAGTGAATGTGCTTCTCAAAGCCAGTGGCCACAGGGGCCTTCCGGGTAGAAACAGTGATGGGGTGGCGGGGAAGGACTCCAGCCCTGGGGGAGGAAGGAAGAGCCTGCCAGGGAGGTACCTTCTGAAGAAGCAAGGATGGACATTCCCAGAGTTTTTAAAAAGGAAGGGCCCCACCATTTATGAGTCAATGAATAACTCGGTCTCAAGGCAGAAGTGTTGAAGGTGCCATTCCAGGCCCAGAGGCATGGGGATGACTGGCCTTTCCTCAGGCCATGTGAGAGCCCAGCAAGTAGGTGGTGCTGGTCACCCATGAGCCCCAGAGTCTCTTGGGGCCACCTTATTCACAGTCGCATGTGTGGGTGCGTGTGTGTGTGTGTGTGTGTGTGTGTGGTGTGACATCCTGGTGGAAAATCTAATATGAACTCTTGAGCCGTTTGGGTGAGGCCTTTTGACCCTGTGGAAAGTGAATTAACTATGAGTAAGTCCCCTCCCCCCACCTCTGAGCCTCAGTTTCCACACCTGGAAGTTGGGGAGAGTAGTTTCTGTCTCACTGCTGTGCTGTGGGCCTCAAAGGACCCAGGGTTTTCTAGGTGCTTGGTCTGGCACTTGACAGAGATCATGCCCAGTGGAGGCATGGGCCTCAGAGTTCTGCTGCAGATTCATGCTGGATTCTTCAGGGAATGAGTCATCCAGACAGGCTTCCCGGGGCAGGCGTGGCCTTTGGAGCCCAGGTGGGAGCCTGTGGGACCAGGACCTGAGGCCAGGGTGCCCGGGTGGGCTTGGGGGGCTGCAGGAGGTACAAGCAGAGCCCTGAGGATGAGAGGGAGGGAGATGGTGTTGAGGCTGGCCTGCTGTGTTTCTCCCTAAATGGCAAAAGGAGTGGAGGAGAGAGGGGAAGAGGGCGGGAACAGCAACCGTAGGGCACCTACATTTTCTTAAATCCCCCCAGATCCTGTGGGGAGGACACATGAGTGATCCCCACTTTACAGATGTGGAAACTGAGGCCTGTGAGACTCTCAGGCAGGTATTCATGCGGAGGATCAGACATGGGTGGAAGAGAACAGGACTGAGTAACTTGGTCCAATACAGTGCGAGCTGGTGGTTGCATGCGACTTTGTCACAAGCAAAAATTAGACCACCCCCACAAAACCACAGTCAAATAAAGAGCTGAAAATAATTCAAAAAAGAGAAAGGAATGCAGGAGAGCGCGGGTGACCAGGTTGAGGTGGCACAGCCAGGCCGTGACAGAGCAGGAGCCGGACACCTCAATTCCGTCCCAGGCAGAGCTCCTCTTTGGAAGGACTAGGCAGGGGCCTCCTCCTCAGGTTTGTGTCCCGCCCAGCGGCCCTCTCTTTGGACTTTATTGGGTCCTTAATGGGCTCTCAGAGACCTGGCACCTGCCTCCTTCTCTGTCCTAATAAAAGGCGAATGCCCTGGGGGTGGACGGGGTGGCGTGGGGGGCGCTCTGGCTCGTGGCCACGCTGGGCGACACATTCCTGGGCTTTGACTCACAGGGAAACGTCTTCGTGTCTCCTCAGTGCTTTTGGACCCTGCAGCTGTGGTCACATTCCTTCTCTTACTCCCCTCCCTCCTGCGGGAGCTGCAGCACCGGGCTGTGCAGGGCCAAGCTGGAAGAGGGCACTTTCTCTGGAGAGGTGGGTGCTCTGACTCCGGGTGGGGCCCTCAACCTGGGGATTTGCCTCACAGTGGACATTTGGCACTGTCTGAAGACACCTTTGGTTTTCACAAGTGGCAGTGTGTGTGTGCCTTGCTGTGCTATTGGCATTTCGAGGGCAGAGGCCAGGGACGTCACGGACCATTCTACCCCCGGCGATGTTGAGAAGCCTCAGTAGTCCAGCGTGGGAACCTGGCTTAGCGCCCCCAGGCATAGGGCCCTGGAGTGGCTCAGTGTCTCCCTGTGCCACTCACTATGGCAGGCCCTGAGCCCGACACTGGACCCTCCGAGATGATGGTTTTAAATCCTGTAGCCCCGGGCAGGAGTCAGACAAGGACCCAGTTTGATCACAGTCATTCCAGCAAAGGGACTCTGAAAAGGTACAAGCAGGAGGCCACTTGTCTTGGAAGACTAGAACCATGGTGCCGAAGAAAGAGCACTAGACAAGGAGTCCACAGACCAAGCTCTGGCCAGCTGGGAAACGTCACCGTCAGGTGATGTCTCATCACTGGGTCTCAGTGTGGACCTCTGGCTGGGGCTGAGCAGAGAGAGCTCTCCTTGTAGGGCCCTTTGAGCTCTGACAATCTGGGATCCTGGATTCAGTCCTTCCCAGGGATATGGAGGGGCTGGGAGCTTCAAGCTAATCAGGCTGTGTCTGTTTTTGCTGAACAGTCTCTCTGGTGCCCACTCTGCCATTTGCCTGTTGTCTACGGCCACTTCTGAGGAGTCCAGTTCCTGCAGCAGAGACTCTCAATTGGCCCTTACAGGACATGTTAGCTGACCCCTTCTCTAAGGGACAAATTGCAGGCTAAAGTCGCCAGACATTTGAGGATGGCTGGAAGGTCACTTCCTTGGGTGGAGGGAGGAGTGGGAGAGGGTATTTTGTTGTTGGTGTCAGTATGGGGATTGAACCTAGGGCATTCACACTGAGCTATATCCCCCTCTTTTTATTTATTTATTTTTAAATTTTGAGACAGGGTCTCACTAAGTCACTAAGCTGCCCAGGCTCAGCTCAAACTTGTGATCCTCCTGCCTTAGCCTCCCAGAGTGCTGGGATTACAGGCATGCACCACTATGGCAGGCAGAAGGGCCTGTCTTAAAGGACCTTCTGTCTACTTCATAAGTCAGAGTCTCAAACCAGGATTCCTCTCTTCAGCCTCAGCTTCTTATGTGTAAGTGGAAGTCGCTGTACCTGCACGTGGCCCACGGGGTGGTGGGTAAGGAGAGGGAGTCTCTTGTGGCCAGGCCAGGCTGGCTGAGCTGGGTTATTTATGGGTTTCCGATGGGAGGGGCCCGAGGGCCTCAGGCTGAGTCTGACCTGAATTCTCACACTTACAGGAGATTAGAGCCCTTGGAAGCAGGTGCACTGGTGATCCTAGCACTCGGGTGGCCGGGTGGCCGAGAGGCTGATGTGGCTGAGGCTTTTGGGGGGGGGGCAGCCAGCTGAGAGCTAGAGGAGGAGCCAGCAAGCGGACAGGCTCCGCTCCCCTCCCTTGGTGGTGACCACTCCTGTGAGGTGGCTTCTTGCTCTGTGCTTTGCCTGTGTTTGCTCAATTTGTCCCCTTCCATGCCTGTGAGGAAGGATTATCTGCCCCACTTTACAGATGGGGAAACTGAGGCTCAAGGAGTTGTACTCACTTGCCTGTGAGCAGAGTCAGGATTGGAATCCAGGAATGCTGTGCAATTCCAATTTTCATGTCCTCATCTCAACACTGGCCACCTGTGGGCAATGAGGAGGTCTCCAGGGAAATTCCAGAAGGCTCTGTGGGTTTGGTGGGGTGGTAGTGGGTGAGCAGGTCCAGGGTGGAAGCAGGAGGGTGCGAGTGACCGTGTGGTTTCTCAAGTGCTGGACACAGGCTGTGAGGGGAAGGTTTGTACAGCCACAACATGAGCCAGGACCTGGATGGGAGGGGTGTGTGTGACGCTGTCTCTGGCTGATAGGAATGCTCTGGGACGGAAGTACATGTGCAATAGCGTGCATGTGCGAGAGATGGGTGACAATGAATAATTAGATGTTGCAGGGATGGCTCGGGGTTACTGAGGCTGAAACGTATTCAAGTTTGGAGACCTTCTTTATGAAAAAGAAGAAAATGACAAATACCGTGTCTTGCCTGTAATCTTAGCACTTGGGAGGCTGAGGCAGGAGGATCACCACGAGTTTGAGGCCAGCCGGGGCTACATAGTGAGACCCTGTCTCAAAAAAAAGAAAGGAAAAGAAAAGAAATCAGAACAAATTACACAATTCTAAGCTAACAAATACCACACATAGGACCCAACCCAGAAAAATACCATCACGTTTTTATTAATTAGCTCCTGGCATGCCACTCCACTGATTTCCATCCCTATTTTTGGCTTTGGCCATCATGTGAACCAGTTGTAGGGGCTTGGAAGGAGCCTGCAGTGTAAGTCTTGGGGTATGAATTGTGGGGTGACTGAAAGTGTGCGTGAGTGTCCGAGGGCGAACAGTTGCAAGGAGTTGTGTTTCATGAGAGAGTGAGAGGAGGGTGATACTGGCACAGCGGACTGGCTCCCTGGGTGTCTGCTGAATGACTAAAAGAGAACACTGTGTATTTGTGTCAGTGTGTGTGTAGGACACATGTGAGTGTAGGTATGTGTGCCTTTGTGACTACGTGAGCGTGCGGTTGTGTCTGTGAGGAAGTAGTGCACGTCTGCATGATTCCTCGGTGTCCTTTGGGATTCTGGTTTTTAGGGGCCCCTCCTAGCTATACCTCCATCCCCACCCTACGCCCTCCCTAGAGGCAGGTGGGCACAGATACACAGTGGCATTCAGTCCAGGCCTTTCTGGGACAGGCGTGGTGTGTGGAATTCACAGCTCCTTCCCCTGCCCCGACTCCCTTCCTCCCTCCCATGACATGTTGGTAATCCAACCCCAGAGAAGCTCAGCATCCTGCTGAGAGGCTGGCCTGGGTGTACATGCTCGTGTGTGTGTGTGTGTGTGTGTGTGTGTGTGTGTTGCTCATACCCGTCCTTGTGCAAATGGGAAGCCGAAGCCCAGGGGCAGCGAGGGAGTGTTTGAGCACATTAGTTGGACCTGGCTAGGGCCCAGGTTCCCATTGGAGTGACAGTCGCTGGGCACTGCTGGGGACAAATGCCGAACCAGGCCAAACCAAGGGGTGGAGCTGGCTGGCTGGACAGAACCACACCTGCCCTGCCCCCGACAGTTCTAGAAAAGCAGAGGACCGTGCCGGGGCTGCTGGGGGCTCACCATGGGGAAGGTTGCCTTGCTCTGTGCAGCCCCGGTAGACAGGTGCAGCCATGGGTTTCAGGACACTCTGGCTTCTGTGGGAGGGGCTGCCAGGACCTAGGACACCAAGGAGGCCAGGGCTCCCCCTGGCCAGGGGTTGCGGCTGGTGGGGTGGGCAGGGTGGGTGGGTGGAGGTGATGCTAGACTGTCCTTCCTCCCGGTCCAGCCATGCCCAAGAGATGCTCTGTGCCTGAGCTCCAAGGCAGCTTCCTTCCTGTCTAGAGGAAGGTGGGCAGGGCAGAGGGGCCTGAACAGGGGCAGCACTGGGCAGAGGCCAAGAACAGGGACTCTGGAGAGGTTGGCTGCCTGGGCTCAAATGCTGACTTCTGTTGCTGTGCACCTTACCCTCCTCGGTCCCCAGATTCCCTACCAAGGGGATGACAAAGGAACAACCTTAGAGCATCACTCAGCACTCTTGAGTAAAAGCTGTGCCTGGCTGATATCCAACACTGGGACTCGTGCCAGGATGGGCACTTCCACCTGGAAGGCTTCCTGTAGCGGCAGAACCCTGGCCCAGTGAGAAGAAGCTGGCATTGGGCAGAGACCGGGGCTGGGACCCTTGCCTGGTCCCTGCAGAAACCCTGGCTAGGCCCCTCACCTGCTTCTTCCCAGCAGACGGGTGAGTGCCACCACCGCAGTCAGCCATGAGCACCTTGGGGATCAGTGCTTGGGGCCTCTTTCCACCCTGGTGTCCCCTGGAGGCAGTCACCTGCCTGAGCTCACAACGTGGCAAGGTTGAACCCAGGTCTGACTCGCTCTGAGTGACTTTGCCCGATGAGCTTTGCTGTCCCTGGCCTGTCCTCAGTGTTCAGTACAAGCTGTTATTACTGAAGAGGTGTGATTGGTGTGGGCCCAGGGCTGGCCAGTGGGGAACAGGTTTCCCCAGGGGAGCCTTGTGGGGGCCCAGGCTGAGCGAGGCAGGGAGGAGACAGGGTCTAGTCCTTCAGTGGCCTGAGCTTTTCATCTATGGCAGGGCACAGTTTGGAGTCCGTCTGACTCCCCCAGGGAGCAGGACCACATGCTGCCTGGCATCTTCAGGAGGCATTAGGTCAAGGCTAAGGTACAAGTGTTAAGTCCCTGGGAGGCCCGCTCACGTTTTACCCATGGAAGCACAGTCCCAAGGGCCCATGAGAGCTGCTTGCCCCTCCAGACACTGCCTTGTCTCCATCTGTTCTGGCGCTGGGTCCTAATGACTGTCACCAGGGCACTTTGGCCAAGGGAGCTCCAGGGGTCATGGTGTGCACCCCCAGATCCCTCTGTGCTGAGTCTCCAGGGGCCACCTTGGCCCCTCTGCTGCTCTCTCAGAGCCCCTCTCAAGGTTCTAGGGCCTGCTCCTTCCCTTCTCCCTTAAGGCTGGTAGTACTGACACCTCCCCACCCGTGCAGGTCCCTGGGAGCAGTGCCATTTCCTGGTACTTCTTTTGCGTCTGCTTCCTGCTGGAACCCTGAGCATCTCCCCAGCCTGTCCCTAGCTGCTCCTCCTTTCATGCCCCCCTGTGGCTACTGCCCTCCTCTTAGCTGGGTCAGGAATGTCACTTTCAAGTTCTCAGTGGGAGGAGAGTCCAGTGTCATTTCAACAAACACCAAGCCCAGCAGCCATGGTGTTAAATAAATATGATCTGGCTGGTGGTGGGGACCTACTCACCCCGGGAGTGTCAGGGAGAAGTTTGTTGCTGTCTGACCAGGCTGGACCACTCACTCACCCATGTCCTGGGCCTACAACTCTCTGGGGGCTTCTGGGCCCACCCTATGCCAGGCCTTCAGCAGCTGAAGCCAGGGTCCTCAGGAGCTTTCCCAAGAGAGGGCACGTTGAGGATGCATCTCTTGCACAGTCAGGAAGTTCTTCCCATGTCTGATCACCTCCTCTCCTACTTTCTGTCTATTTCCTAGGGTTCCTGTGGTGACCATAGGTACAAACATGCTGGCTTTTCTGAAGAGAATGTAATGGGCAAGGGCTGAAGAGGGAGGCCAGCCAGGATGCTACCAAAATGCTCCAGCCAGGAGGCTAGGGCCCGGACCAGGGTGGTAACAGCAGGTGAAAAGAACTGGCTGGGTTCAGAAATCCTCCCATTTCAGCCAGGCCTGGTGGTCCATGCCTGCAAGCAACATTTGGGAGGCTCAGGCATGAGGATCGCTGCAAGTTTGAGGCCAGCTTGTGCTACACAGTGAATTCAAGGACAGCCTTGTTTCAACAAAGCAAAACAGAAATCCTCCCATTTCAGCACAGGCCCCATGTAGGAAACATCCTGGGATCCCTTAGTTGGACCGAGGCTCCTAAATTTGGGTTCTGGGTTTTGCATCCTGATACTGCGTTTCCCTGTGGGTAGTGGGTGGACTGAGGCCAGGGCGGGCTGTGTGTGCAGCCACTTGGTGCACATGTGCCCATCACTATGTTGTGTCATGGCGTGGCTCCCCGGTGCTGCCAGCTCCTGGAGTGTTGCTGGTCACCAGAGACCTTTCTCCCTGGCCCTATTTTTCCTTATTTGCCTTCTGCGAGGGATCTCAAGAGTATCCAAGATGTGGGCAGAGTTGGTAATAACTGGCTTCCCCCTGCTCCAGGTACGTGTCACCTCCCGAGTCTTTCATCTGCCTGGAAAGTTGGGGGTCTTGCCACTGTAATTCCAGAACACAGAGGCCCAGGGGCTTGAGGACTGATTGCTGGGTGGTGGCAGAGCTGGGATTTGAGCCCAGGCTCGCCTGACTCCCAGCCCCAGCCCTGTCCTCTCCGGGTCTGTGCCCTTCCTCCCAGCCCCTTCTCCCCTCCTGCCAAGTGGGGCTGAGCCAAACTGGGGTTCCAAAGACTTCTCCTCCAGAGATAAATATTTGTTTCTCCCAGTGTAAATACCCCTTCGTGTTTAATGAGGCGATCGGGCCGTTTCCTGACACGGCTCAGTTCCCAAAGTCTCTTTCACTCAGAGAGAATAGGCCTAGGAGGGGAGCCTCTGAGAGGGACTCAGTGTCTCTCAGCAATTCCTCCCATGCACAGATAGGAAACTGCAGCTCAGAGAGGGCAATTGACCCGTCCAAGGTCACACAGCCAGGATTCAACCCCAGGCAGCACAGCTCCAGGCTCTGTGGCCTTTTACTGTAGCTTCTCATTACTCCTGGACACTTTGCCAGGCCTCCCAGTGGCTGTGCTGTGACTGCAGGCGGTGAGCACAGAGATTCTGCCCTTCCCCCTCCCTTGGCATCTCAATATGGCACTCACAGCCCCCCAGGCATGAACCTCCTCCTGCCATCCCCACTTAAGGTGATACTTTAATAAATTATACTTTTATGTTATTACACGTGGAGCTATAAAAGCAGAGAGTGTGCAGCGGGGCTGAGGTAAGGCGCCCTCAACTTTGCAATTTCCTGGTCTGGCCCGGCTCTGCTCCATGCCGTGAAGTTTTCATTAATGTGCTCAGGTGACGCCACAGGGCAGCCCCAGGCCAGGTATACTCCCACGGTGGCTCAGCGCGCCCCTAGACCTCACCCTGCCGGACTCAGGCTCAGGCTAGCACAGCGGTTCATACCAGCAATTAGAAATGCGTCCCTCTGGGGCTGCCGGTCAGATCAAGCTAGGAATTCGAATAGCAAGTGACAGGCAGTCTTTGGCTGAAAGAAGGGACATCTGCTGGCCTCAAGCCAGGCCTGTGTGGGACCCTGGGCCTGGTGTTGGATGCACACGGCCCCTTTTCATTCTCAGGAAGCTGTGCACTGGCACTGTGAGCCCCAGTGACAGACAGGGAGAGGGTGTTCTGTGAGCAGGTGGTAGTGTCGGCCTTGAACCGGCTGTCTGATTCAGGAATCTGCATTCCTAGCTTCTGGGCTGTGCTCATTTATGCTCCCGCCTCCAATCTGTGGCCCTTTCCAGGTGTCATAGTTGCAGAGCCAATGGGAGCAGTGAACAGAGAAAAGAAAACAAAAACAAAAAACCAACTTGGAGTCTGTGGGGAAGTCAGCCTTCTAGGTGCTGGACCTTCTCTGTCCACAGTGTCAATGTACCTGTTTGTGAAGTGGGGCTAAGATGTCCTGCCCACTGCCTTGTGTGTCTGCTCCGGGGAAAGCGCTGCCCTAGGTACCATGTACCCCTCGCTCCCACTATGGGCCTAGGCACCTCCTTGAACTGGCCAGGCATCCATGGAGTACCGGGAAACAGGGCCCACAGAGACACACTGAGGCTCTGTGTGCTTCTTGAAAGATTCTAGAAGGTTCTAGCACAAGATAGGCAGCAGGAAGGGAAGAGTCCTGGATGGGGAAGTGGACAACTTGGATGCTTGTCTGTAAAGTGGGCGCAGTGATCTTTGTGAGGGTCAAATGAGAACAGTCCCCCATACACACTCACACTGTGCGCAGGCCTGGGGCCTCAAGCTCCTGGCTCTTTTGGGAAATCATCCCGGGAGCTGAGGACAAAACCGAAGCTGAAATCAACACCCACTGCTCTGGGGGAGTGAGGCTGCTCTCAAGCCACTGGCTCCCATGCCAGGCCAGACGAAAACACGAAGCCACAGGGGTGGCTGGGCCTCTCGCACAGCGCCAGCAGGATTAGCTGAGAACCGGAGCTCAGCAGATGTCCCCTCTCTGCACTCAGTGACTCACTTGCCTCCCTGGTCGAGAGAGGGATCCAGCCGGCCTGAGCCTCGCTGGCTGGTGGGCAGCTAGACAGAGGTCAGGGTAAACACAGCAGTCGTGGCGGGAGGTAGGGATGAGGGTGGGGACAGGGAGGACAGACATTTCCGCTCCACAGGAGGAAGGGCTGTGGAGGCTGCCTGCAGAGGGGGTGAGGCCCCATCACGCAGTCTTTGAAAGCAGGAGGAATCCAGACAGCAAACACCTGGGGGTCCCAGGTGGGAACCAGTTGGAGTCCTCTAGAACACACTGTCCTGAAGACCGGTGAGCACTTTCTGAAAAGGGCCAGTTGGTATACAATTTTGGGTTGTGCAGGTCATACTATCTCTGTTGCAAGAACTTAGCTCTGCCGCCGCATCCTGAAGGCAGCCCCTGACAATGTACATGTGAATGGGTGGCTGTGTGTCAATAAAACTTTATACACACAAACAAGGAGTGGATCAAGTTGGGTTCATGAGCTGCAGTTTGCCAACCTTACAGAGCCTGTGGTCTGGGGCTTGCTGGAGTTAGGAACTCTCCAAGAAGCGTGTGGGCAGGAGGGCACTGACCTGCTCTCTGCACTCGACCTTGCTGCTGGTGCCCCTCCACCTGGATACGCTCTTCCATTTCCCCTCCCCTCCCCCTCCCTCTCTCTTCTCTCTTTCCCCTCCCCACCCTCTCTCTGTCCCTCTTTCCCTCCCTTTTTCTTGCCTTCTCTCCCTTCCTCACTACCTCCTTCCCATCCATTCACTTACTCACCTATCTCTTCGTCCATTTACTGCCTTGTTCCAGCACGTCTCTGCTCAGGGTTCTAGCTAATGTGTTTGCTCACCAATTCATTCCCATATTCCTTGATCCTGTCCTCGGAGCTCAGGATCCTATCAGCTGCAAAAGGAAGCTCAGAAGGAATGGGGATTGTTTATCTGAAGAGGTTATGGAAAAGCACAGGACTTGGTTCTGGTTTTGGGCTCTGCCAAATCTCCAAGACCAGAACTGAACAGCTCCTCACTAGTAAAGTCAGCCCTGCCTGTCTACAGCCCACAGCTGGAAGAGGAGAGCACAGACTGTCTTCCGGGGTTGGTGTTCCATCGTCGGTCAGACTGGTAGATGGGCTGTTCCAGGTGGGGAATAGCATAGGCAGAGACTCCAGGTGAGTCAGAGTGAAGAATGTTCCAGAAACAAGTTCCGCTTGGTGCCTAGTGTGTGTGTAAGTGTGTGTGTGAGCTTGCTGGTTCACAGCAGGTGTGGGAAGGGAGCTAGGTGTTGGCTGGGGACCTTGGCCTTCACCCTGAGAACAGTGAGGAGCCCCAGTGGAGGGCAATAGCAAGGAGGGCAGGGAGGTTGGGATTCCAGAAGCACCACTTTGCCCCCGGTAGAGATGGATAGGTCATTTAGATGTGGGTGGAGGGGCCCTTGGGGAGGCTTCCTAGGGGAAGGGGGGCCTTGCAGTTGGGCTCAGACAGGTAGTGTGGGCCATTTCCAGTGTGGACCTCTTCCAGCTGCTGCCCCTGCCCACCTTAGGCAATGCAGGTGGGGGCAAGGAGTGGCTGTGGCCCTCAAGTCCAGGCAGGGGGCTGGAGGGAGGTGTGAGGAGACACCCCTCCCCACTTCTCTTCTGCCTTCCCCTCCCCTCCGCCACTTGTCCCCTGCCCTCTCCTTCCCTCCCTCCCCTTCCCAGCAGTCCTATCCTGGGCTTCTGGTCTCACCATCCTCACCTGTTCCTGTCTCCTAGACTTTCCCCCTGGGCTGTGGCTGTGGTCAGAGCTGTTGGTCCTTATGCGGTCACCCCCAGGACCCCCACCCTGTCACACCACAAGCAGGCAGGCTCAGCTCAAACACCAGCTTGCTGCCCCTGAAGGAGCCTCTGGCCTCCCTGGGCCTCAGTTTCCTCACTTGTGTCACAGTTGTGACCTCAGAGGGCTGGCCAAAGATTGCAGAGCACCTGGGTATGCCCTTGCTAGTTATAACCAAGAGCTAATAAATATTAGTTACTAATAATTGTTATTCATTTTTATTAGAGGAATTTAAAAGATGAACCCCTGGATGAAGACTGTGGTGTTGGACGGTGAGATGGTCTGTGGGGAGAGGCTGGAAGTCTGGGACCAGTCAGCCTGTGATGAGTTCAGCCAATGAGCAGTATTAGCAGCTACCTTCTGCTAGCCACTTATAAGCTGTGCTATTTGGGGAAACTCTAGGGTTCTATAAAATGCAGATGATAGGGTTGGGTATGGTAGATCACCTCTATAATCCCAGCACTTTGGGAGGCTGAGTCAGGAGGATGGCAAGTTTGAGCCCAGCCTGGGCAACTTAGCAAGATCTTGTCTCCGAAAGAAAGAAAGAAAGAAAGAAAGAAAGAAAGAAAGAAAGAAAGAAAGAAAGAAGAAAAAGAAAGATAGAAAGAAAGAAAGAAAGAAAGAAAGAAAGAAAGAACTTGGATATAGCTCAGTGCAAAGGCCCTGGGTTCAATCCCCAGTCCCCCCCTCCCCTAAAAGCTGATGATGGCAAGGCCACATCTCTGGCTGCCATGTACCCTGAATGAGAACAATGAACGTTAAGACTTGTCCTCAACTAAGTATACACCCATATCCAGTGATCCTTGCAGATTTGTGTCCTTACAACTGCTGCTGTGGTTCCCACTTGGCAAAAGAGGAGACTGAGGCCCCGAGAAGTGGAGTGCTGTGCCCCAGGTCACACAGCCAGCGGGGGCCAGGGCTGGATGAGGTTGGGTGGACATGGAGGACCATGACGACTGCTGCCTGTCCCCAGTCTCAGGCCTTGAGTTTCAAGTCCCTTCTCAAGCCACTGCCCAGAGCCCCTCAGTCTGTTCCCACGCCTTCTGGCCTGCCCTTCCCGCCCCACTGGGCTCCTGGTGCCCTGAGTCTGGAAAGTTCCCGGGCTTGGAGAGATAAGGGATGCTTGCCCAGGTCTGTGGGCAGCTCCTGCCTGCCGCCCCTTTGATCACAGACCAGATGGTGCTGTGGAGGGAGGTGGCAGCAATAAGGGCCACCTAGGGACGGCCAGGCCATATCAGCCACCTGGAAGGGTACCTCCCTTTGCCACCATCCCTGCAGACAGGAAGCTGTCCCTGTGCCGATGCTGGGACCGATGTGTCACAGGCCCAGCCCTTCCATCTTCTGGGGAGTGGTCCAGGGGACAGGACCCATTTCCCTGGTGGAATGGGGGTGGGACACAGCACCCATGATCCCAGACCATACAGAGACCTAAGTCTTGCCTGAGGACAGATGTGGGGAAACTTCCCTAGGCAGCCCAGAAGCAGGGCACCCCTTTGCTAAGTCAGGTCCAAGCTGGATACTTTGGCTCTAGTCTCCTGCTTCCCCTAGAGGGTGGTGGCTTTAGGTCCCTGGACCCTGTGACTTGCTGCTTGGTCTCAGGACATCTCAAGCCCAGTTAGAGCCCTCTGACCTGTGAAGGGGCCGTGAAAGCCAATGCCTTTGCTCTCGGTGGGTGACCTGGAGCAGGTCACATTTGCTTACCTGAGAAGTGTGGATCCAGACTCTTCCTCACAGGGCAACCAGGAATGGAATGTGTCCAGAGCAGCAGCAATGCAGACCTCACACGGGGTGCCCCCACCCAAGCCCCAGCACCAGTGCCATCTGCGAAGCCACACAGGGCTGTGAGGATGTGGCAGGCTCATGGGGTCGTCCTGGAAGCCCCGGCCTGAGTGGGCACCTTCCCTGCTGTCCTCGCCTCACACCACCCCCAACCCCTGCATCCACCCTGAGGCTCTGGCATCCTGACATCCTCTGTACATCCTGGGAGCTCAGGCGGAGGCTCAGTTCAGCTCCTATAGAACTTGGGGACTTGGAGAGAAGGTATTCCTTTGGTGGCCCTGTTGTTCTCCAGCAGCTAGGATGGGGACAGTAGCACAGGAAGGTCACTCGGTTCATCTTGGGCCCTGTCACAGTCTTCTCTGGTGGGCAGGTGAGATATGGGCATCACCCTTCACCCTCTGAGGACTTCCTTCCCGCCATCCACAGCACAGAGCTTCTCTAGGATGTACAGGTTCCCGTTGGGGTGTGGAGTGGAAAGAGGAAAGACAAGAGTTGTGCTTTGGAGGACAGCAAGATCATGTGAGTGTGTGTGTGTGTGTGTGTGTGTGTGTGTGTCTGCAGACAGGGTGGTATCAGAGTTGTGCCAGGATGGTGAAGGCAGCCATGTTGCTGATCATGGTACCACAGGTGGCAATGAGGCCATCATGGAGGACCGTGTGTTGGGGATGGTGCTGGTCTTGTGGGTAGTGAGCAAGGCCTTAGTGATGGTGCTGATGATGCTGCCAGTGTGGCAACAGAGTAAGGACATGTGTGAGGTGGAGGCAGCCTCGCTGTTTTTGCTTCCATCTGAATGCCCTCAGCTCTGATGGTGGCACTGGCTTGCACCCAACAGTGGCAGGTCCCTCTGGGTGCCCCGCCCTCCCATGGGGTCAGAGTGGCCACACAGCCCCTCTGAGGCCACAGGGGTGGCAGACCAGAGAGGCTGAGTGACTCGTTCAGGTCATAAACCAGCCTGCTGTGTCACCCACCTTCCTGGGCCTGGCTCTGTGGTGGATACAGCGGCATTGCTGCGCCTCCTGCCCTTGTCCAGCCAGGGAGGAAGATACCTGAGTGGATGAGCCAAGGGCAGGCAGACTGTGGTGCCATCCCCGGCCCTCGGGCGTCAGGGTCATCTGAGTGAGGGCTTGAAGATTGTGGAGGAGTTCGATAGTGGGGGAATGAGGGGAAGGCGCTTGAGGCAGAAAGCCTGGAAGCTTGAAAAGGATTCCAGGGAGCTGAGGCTGGAGCCAGTGCGGAAGAGGCTGGAGAAGACCCCTGGTTGTGGCACAAGTAATTTGGAGGCTGCCCAGTCCTGAAGGGGGGTCTGCTGTCCCCTCCACTCCTGAGCCCCCACCCCACAACACCCTGAGAGTCTCAGGCCCACCCCTTCCCCAAATAACTGGAATTGTTTGAAAATACCCAGCAAGAATTCAGTTCAGCAGGTTATACTGGTCAGGGGAAGCAGCCTCCTGGGGCACAGGGTGGGGGACTCAGCAGGACTTCCTGGGAGAAGGTGAGAGGTCCTGACCTCGGGCCCCAGCCAGTGCCCCGGTGAGCACTGATCAGGGGCAGATTACAAGGAAGGCTGGAGCCAAATCAGCTTTGAAAAGGAGCCAGTAGAGCCCAACTCCTGACCGGCGAGGGAGATCACTGGGCAAAGTCTCTCCGGGCCAGAGGCTGTGTGTGGATGATGTGTGCACTGTGCGTGTGCCTGGGGGCGTTGGGGTGCATTTGCACGTAAATAGGGTGTGTGAGTGATCTGTATGTCAGGTGCTCCCATGCACTGTTCATTTCCCCTTCCGCTCTCCACCCTTTTTCCCAGTGATCAGCGTTATATTAATGTTCCTGCCTTCCTTCATTCCAAAAAGAGCAATGACTGGGCTTGGTGGCCCATATCTGTAATCCCAGTACTCTGGAATGCTGAGGCAGGAGGATGAGGAGTTCAAGCCCAACCTGGAAAACACAGTGATTTAGCAAGACTCTGTCCGAATAAAAAATCAGAAAAAAGGCTGGGATGTGGCTCCATGCAAATGGCAGGGTTCCAGTCCCCAGTATTGCAAAAAAAAGCTATCAAGGGTCTGCCATATGCCAGGTGCTGCTCGAGGCTCTGAGCATGAGTGAGCAGAAGAGTCCCCACTCTCACAGGTGCCACGTCCTCCTGTGATGAGATGAACCAACTGGTCACCCCTGCATGTTGACAAGTGCTAGGGGGAGTTAAGCAAGGGAAGGGGGCAGGGGCTGGGGATTGGGAGGGCTGCTGTGGCAGCATGAGTTGCTGGGAGGCTTCTTTGAGAAAACACTGGGGCAGAGACCTGAAGGGTGACAGCCAAGAAGATGTGTGTCCCAGCCCGAGGGCACAGCAAGTGCAAAGCCCCAGCGTCGGGGTGTACTTAGGGTGTTCTAGGATCAGCAGAGAGGCTGGCAGACCTTGGAAGGAAGTGAATGAGGGATGGAGAAATGTGAGCAGGGACCCTGAGGTCTGGAGGGCTCTGGTGTCTGCCCTGAGTGATGGTGGCTGGAGTGGGACATCCAGGCAGGACTCTGAGCAGGATCATTTGGGAGCAAATGGGAGGTGGGGAACCCAGTGAGGAGGATATGGCCAGCGCCCGCTGAAGTTTGGTGAGGGAGGAGGAGAGGCAGGGGAGCCACCTGAGTTTGCCATCCTTGCTGGACATCGGGGCTTCCATGACCGGAGCCTGGAGCTGGAGACACAACTTGCTGGCCGTGTGCGTGTGGACACATTTAGAGTCACACTGCACAGTGGCTCGGGTATGTTGCTCTCATGTGTGTGGAGAGTCCCAGTTGCCGGGAAAGGTGTGGGGTGAGGTGGGAGCAGAAGAGGAGAGCTGGAGGCAGTGAGGGGTGATGGGGGGCACGAGGGTGCTGGCGTCACACACACCTGGGTGTATGCATTGGTGTGACCTGCGCGAGTTCTCAGCTCTGTGCCTGCATGCCCTGTGTGGAGGGAGATGTCACGGCCCCACCGCAGGGTGGTCCCCGGGGCTGAATAAGACACTGTGAGCTGGGGACAGATGGGGGCCCGGGCCCTACCTTACTCATGTTAACCCGGAGATAGGGTGGGAGCCCTTTGGACCCTCCGCTTTCCTCTCTGGATGGGGTTTAGGATGCTGGTATTTACTCTGGGCCTACCTCCTCGACAGTCAATAAATGAGGAGGCTGAGGTTCAGAGAGGCCAAGCGACTTGCCCAAGGCCAGCAGAGGGTGAAGCGGTGTTAGAACCAACTCCATGCTGCTCCCTAGCTTCAGGCTCCTGTGGCACAGGGAGCAGAAGGAGGGTGGAAGGGGCTGGGCCCTCAGGCTGACCTTCGCCCTGGCACCCCTGCCTGGGAGTGGCTGGTGTGGCCTCATGTGTCCCTGTTGTCCTGCTGGTAGGGCACTGGCACTCATTTTAATTCAGTTTCCTTAGGACGGAGGTTGGCTTCCAGGAAGAAGGTGAGGGGCCGGCCCATGGGACACGAGTCCAGGCACTGTCCCTCTGGGGTGGCCACAGTGTGGGCAGGGATGATGGGGTGGTCATAGCTGGCAGCCATCCTTGCCATGCGATGTGTGTGTGCTTCAGTGTGCTTGTGTGTGTGCTCCCACACGTGTGGTGTCGAAAGAAGGGGAAGTCAGGCTGGTACAGGTGGAGCCCAAGTCTAATGCAAGGCGTCCCCCGCCCCACCTGTCCCCTTCCTGGCAGAGGGGGCCAGGCCCAGCTGGAGGGAGCCGGCCAGGTGTAGGGCATGGAGGCTCCCTGGTGTGTGGAGAGCAGAGGGAGGCGCCTACTGTGATTTATTGGCCCCCTCTCCTTCTGATCTTGCTCCCTGGAGAGACACCCTCCTCCGCACCGGACCCCGGGGAGGTTTGGCCAGGGGCTTTCTGATGACTGGGGCCAGCAGGCTGGTAGGAAGTGCCAGGACACGGGAAGTGTCTTTCTCAGCCGTTCTGGGCCTGGTCTCCCTGACCATGTCGCCAAGTGGCCTGGCTCCCCACATGGCAGGGACTGTGAGGGTTCCCTGCTTCCCTTCCTCTAGGGTCACTCCCATTGTTGCTCTGTCCCTCTCTTTCTGGCCAGACTCCCAGGGGTCGCCCTCCTGCCTCTCTGCCTGGTATCCCAACCCCGCTCCAGGTGTCTTAAGGACCAGGTGCCCAACAATGTCAACTTTCCTTCTGCTTCCCGGTGGTGAAGAAGCCTGGCTTGCAGGCAGAGTCTGGGCATGGCCTGTGGGTGGTCACCAGTGTGCAGGCGCCCAGCAGAAGGAGGGTGGGGCTGGCAGAGCTGGACTTGAACCTGGTTCTGCCACTCACCGGAGATGGCCACCAGGCTGAGTGAGCTGCTTGGCTGGGGAAGGCCTGGCAGCCTCAGGCAAGGCAGGGACAAGTGATAAAGTTCTACCTCCTGTCTCAAGGTCAAGTCCATGGGCAGCATGGAGGCAAAGGAAGTGAGGGGCTGTACAGGGGAGCTGTGTCCCCTGACTGGGGAGCTGGGGCCGAGAAGGTGGAGTGGGGGGGTCTCAGCCGCTGCCCTGGAGACCTGTCTGGGGCTTGGGCGGATGATACGGGGCTGCTCAGAGTGGGGGGGCAGTCCCGGAGCAAGTATGGAGGTGACGGGGTGCAGCTGTGTGCAGGGCACCCTGTTCACCTGCCCACGGTCCAGCAGCCTCCCTTTCGGTCCTGGTCCATCCTTTCATCTCCAATCCTGGCTCCTGCTCCAGGCCCTCCTGCTCCTTCCAGCTAAGCAGCTCCATGTTTAAAGGGCCAGTCTCCTGCTTGATTGCTTCTGGGGCTGCTAGGAGGGCATCCCTGTGCAAGATGGTGACTGTCTCCTGTCTGGGCTTAGGGCTTAGCTTCCCTTTGCCGTGTCCCTCTGAGCTGGTTACTGTCCCTGCCCTCCTACCCCCTGGTTGTCCCATGCTTCCCGGTTTGTTCCCCAACATCCCCCTGGGAACAGAGGCCCCTTGAAGACGGGCTTCCTGCCTGCCCTCCTTCACTGTGTCCTCAGCACTGTTATGTGGGAGGACCACAGTACGTGGGTGCTGAATGAGAGGCCAGGATAGATGCAGGGTTCCCTGACCCAAGACTGATGGGGTATGGAGTGGAGGAACTGTCCCGGGGCTGTGCAAACAGGCTGATCACAGTTAGCCCAGGCCATGAATTTTGAGCATTTTACCTGTGTGTCCCCATCGCCATCTCCTGCTCCCTCCCTGAAAATTCTCCAGTCCAGGGACTCTACTCCAGGTGGACGACAGGCCCTCTCCTGCCTGGAATTCCTTCTCCCACCTCTTCTCCCCAGCCCCCCACCAATTCCTCTCCTGCCTGGTGAGGGGTGGATGAAAGAATGTTGGAGGAATCCACTCAGCCAAGGCTTGCTGGGGGTCTCAGCGGTGCTCAGAGCTGGAGTGGAGAGACCAGGAGCCACACTTCTCAGAGGGAGGTGAGGTACCCCACTGCTCCCCATAACTACCATCTGTCCATCTGAAAGCCATAACATGGGGAAGGGTGTGATGTCCCGGATGCCGGCCAGCCAACCCATCTGAAGAGATGCAGTTTTATTTCTCACCACTCGTGTGCAATTGGCCCCCAAATGATTGCTTCGAGCTCAATCAGATGAAAGTGGCCATTAATTCCCATTATACTTGTTGGTGAATACCAGGGGGTTCCCATTCAGGGATGAGAAAGTGCCAGCCTCCAGCTGCTCATCAATACAATGAGTGCATAATTACATACCAGAGAGTGCTACCAGCTCAGTCATTAAGCTAATAAAATAACAAAGTCCTGAAGCAACCCCAGGCCTCAAGGCTCCACCAGTTGTTCAGAGCTGATGACAGTCATCCCAGAACATGCTTGGGGAGCCCTTTTTCTGTGCATGCAGGATGGTGGGATGGAAGACATGGACCCCGTGGATCCCATGGACTCAGGCTGTTCCCATGGGGGTTGAGGGGGACAGGGCAGCAAGGACAACTGGCAGGTGTCTGGCTTGTGTGGTGGTCAAGACAGGAGAAAAGGGCCCGTGGCAGCACAGACAGAGGAGGGTGAGTACCTCCGAGTGTCTGCAAATCATGTCATCTCTCTGAGCCTCAGTTTCCTCATCTGTCAAATGGCATTCAGAATGCCCAGCCCATAGCACCTCTGAGAGTGTGAGCATGCATTTGGAAGTCCCCAACACTAATTTCAGGTATATGATTTTAATACATTCCGTCTGGCTCAATGGAAGTTGCATGGCTGACCATTAGGCACTTGGCAGAGAAGCAGGCATTGATTCAAGAGGCTGTGATTTTGCTCGTGTAAGAAACAGTGCTTTGGGGTGAAGCGCTTGCCTACCTAATGCACGAGGCCCTGAGTTCTATCCCCAGCACTGCAAAGGAGTGGGTAGGTGAGGGGAGAAACAGCCTTGAAATATTCTTGGGGAGGCAACCAGGCCCCAAGAGTGCTTAGATGCTCCCTGTGGGGACAGAGCTTGGTGGACCCCAGAGCCTTAAAACCAGCACCTGTGTTCCCTTCTAAACCAGCCTGTGGAGGGGCACTCCTCGAAAAGGTCAGCCATAGGTGGTGCAGGATGAACGTCACTCTGAGCAATGGGCATTAGTGCAGGCTTCAGGGGGAGCCAGAGGTTCAGGAGTGTGGGGGCTTCACTTGTGCGAAGACCAGCTGCAAAGTGTCATTGGCTGTGCAGAGTCCAGGTCTCCCAGGAGGCAGCTGCAGTGGAAGGGAAGATACTCAGGATCTGGGCTCAGCCATGGAACATGGTCCACTCTCTTCACCCTATAGTGGAAATAGAAGAGTCTTTGCTTCTGTTTTTGAGACAGGGCCTCACTACGTTGGCCAGGCTGGCCTGAACTCCTGGTCTTAAGCCATCCTCCTGCCTCAGCCCCTCCAGTAGCTGTGACTACACTGTGCACCACTGTGCCCAGTAGGATTTTTTTTTTTTTTTTTTTTTTTTTGTGGTACTAGGGATTGAACCCAGGGCCTTCATATTCCCTAGGCCTTTTAAAATTTTTATTTTAAGATAGGATCTTTCTAAATTGCCCAGGCTGGGGTCAAACTTTCAGTCCTCCTGTCTCAGCTTCCCAGATTGTTGGGACTACAGATATGCAGGAATCCATTCTTAATAGCCTCCCCAGTGACTGGGATTTTCCTTCCAAAGCAGAGTTCGCAGAACCACTGACCTCTCCAGCTGAGCTGTAGCATCCTCTAAGGCCAGGGTCTTGTCCATTCCTTCATTCACTTATTCATTTCCTAACTCTGGTTAGTTAGGGCCAGCAAAAAACAAGAAACAGATAAATCAAAAGAGAATACATTCCTCAAGTGTTATGAGGAAAACCAACCCGGGGTTGAGGTGGTGATCAGCAGTGTCTTAGCTTTGGGCGAGCTGGCCAGGGAGGTCTTCTGAGGAGGTGGCTGTGGAGGACCGCCACAGGAAAGTAGGGGTGGAGGGAAGAGCAGGCATTGGAGGGGCGATGTCCATGGCTCGCAGTGATGCTGCCTGTACAGCTGAGGAGGACAGAGTGGGGAGCCTGAGGCTGGGGAAGGTGGGGCCAGACCTGCAGGAGGGGAGGAGCTGGGGACCTAGCAGTGGACTGAACAGCCCACGCTTCTCCAGCTCTTGGGTCCTCAGTGCAGGAGGTTAGGTCCCCCCAGAAGCTGTGCCCTGACCCCCAGGCTTGCCAGACAGAAGCCTCCCTGTTGGCCCCAGCGCAGGACCCTGCAGGGCCTGGAGGAGGCGCAATGCCCCAGGGCCAGCACCATCTGTCCTCCCTAGATGCCATTCCAGGCTGGTTTGGTGACAGCAGCAGAACCAGGACCTCCAGTTTGGGCAGCTGGGGTGCACAGGGAAAGGCTCGGATCCCTCGACAGGGTGAGAACTCTCGGACTCCAGGCAAAGGCACTGGTGGGAAATTGAGAAAGAAATCCCGCCTCAAACCCACAACCCGAATATTTCATCACCTCCCCACCCCCTTTTGTCAAGTAAAGGATACACACGACCTTTCTACTTGTAACCTGGCCAAGAATAATTTGTGGCAGGAAAGTTTGAGCATTTGTCAAAATAAAATAAAAATGTAAAAAAAAATTGAGAGTGCTTAAGTGTACATTTGGGTGAAACTAAGCAGAGGGAAAGTTAGTTAGGTGGTAAAATGTCTCTGCATCCCCCTTACAGCCCCTGTGCTCTGACACGCGGCCCCCTCCCCGAGTGTTGAAATCGAGATTGTTCAGTATTTGTTTTGTTAATCTCCCGCCAGGGCCAGGGGCTGCAGGCTGGGTTTCTTCTTGTTCACACAGGGCTCCGGCTGCCAAACCAGGTCCCCCTCCCCTAGCCCAGGGCCAAGAATCCGTGCACCTGTTCCCTGCCTGGCTGGGAGCTTCGGCTGGAGGGAGCTGCTTGTCTTCCCTCGAGAACGTAGCTTTGGCCCACCTGAGACCCCACCCCAGTCCCAGTGTGAGCCCTCACCCTCTGGGTTCCTCCCACAGCTACAGAGGGGCTTGGCTGGGACCCTGGCAGAATGCTAAGACCTCACAAGAGTACCAGTCTCTGGTAACCAGTGCAGCGGTTAGGGGAACCAGATGGAAAAGTCACTCTGCTGTGGGTTCGAATCCCAGCTCAGCAATTTGCTGACCGAGTAAGTGACTTTACCTCTCTGTATCTCAGTTTCTCTCCTGGACCACAGGGACCATGCTAGTAGCTACTTCACAGGATTGTGGGGGAGGATTGAAGAGGGTGACACAAGGAGAGATTGGAACTGTCCCTGGCACACAGTAGCTGCTTGCAGAAGTTAGGTGATTAATCACTGCCCTTGGGCTTGGAGCAGCGTAGAAGGCTTCAAGGAGATGGCATTTTGCTTCTGCACCCCTCAGTTTCCCTCCTTGTAAAATTGGATAATGGCTCCACCCACCTCCTCATGTTGTGTATGAGGATTAAGTGAGTTCATAAGTCAAACCCCTGCCGTCATCGGGCATGTGGTAACCGCTCATTAGCTACCAGCTGAGTGTGACCTCGCGTCTGCCACCTGTCATCATGGCTTCTATCGACTTCACAGAGATGGAAGCATGAGGGTCTCACGGGCGCCTTCTGCAGGCTGGGTGTGCTGCACGGTACACCGTATCTCCACTACCACACTGGACTCCCCAGCAGCCCTAGGAGGTGGGCTTTTCATCCCGCTAGGCAGATAAGGAAGCTGAGGCACAGGAAAGTAGGAAAGGTTGTGTCCCTGGACCTGAGCCTCTGGAAGCGTCTGCCTGTGGGCATGTGCCCTAGTCAGCAACCCAGGCGTGGGCCTGGCACATCACAGACATGCCATGCACAGCTCTTCACTCGCCCTTCGGCTTGTCTTGCCCTTGCCCTTTTCCCTAGAGGAGCTGAAAGGCCAGACTCAAGCCCAAGTCACTTGCTATGCAGATGGGCAAACTGAGTCCAGGTTAGGGGGGGAATCTGCCCAAGGTCAGGCAGAGGAGGCCAGACCTGATAGGTAGGGGAGGGAGGGGGAGGGGTGAGAAGAGGGCCGGGGAGGTGTAGCTGGCTGTGCTCTGACGGAGCAGGTGGGCTGGGGGAGGAGAACAGAGTCTAGGGGAGAAGGAGCCCCATTGGACCCCACCTGCACCCCTGGGGTGACCCCGCACCCCTCCCTGTGCCCAGCCCCGCCCTTCTCCCTCCCCCTCCCCTACATGCTTCCCAGCCCCTCCCCCCAGGACTCCAGGTCCAGGAGCTTCGACCTGGGCCCAACAGTCTAGGAACTGGGGTGAGCCCTGGGTCTTGGGGATCGCATAGACAGGACAAAACAAGGGACAGAGGGACATCGAGAGGCATATCTCACGGGTGAGAGGACACTGCAGTAATGCAGGTGAAGGGCTGAAAACAAGACAGGAACGGGGAGTTGTTGTTATTTTTATTATTATTGCATCAGATAACTGGTTGGACCGCATTTTTCTCCATGTGCCCCGGGCCCTGCAGAAACAGCTTCCAACTGCTGCGAAGGGCTGAGGATACAAATCAGGGCATCTGGGCTAGGCACAACTCTCATTGGACTCGCAGGGTCCTCTGGACAAGATCCTGTCCTCGTTCTCATCCTTCTCTTAGCCTCTGTCTCTCATCTGGACCATGCAGGGTGGCTGAGAGGGTCTGTCTTGGTCTCTGGAAATTTGAGGGGCAGCTCTGGGCCTTGCTGGGTTTGAGGAGCCTCTGCTAGGGCTCAGGAGAAGGGGAGATGGGCAGGACACTGCCTGGCAGCCCCTGGGGTGCCTGGGTCTACGACACCACCCGGGTTTGCCCCGAATGACAGTCAGTGGGTCCTTCCCACGCCCTCTCCCTCAACGCACAGCTTTTTGGGGAAACGAGTTGGCCCCTCCCAAGCCCTGCTGTGGTGACAGTGTCAGCCGGGGACAGAGGCTGTGTTGGTCCTGAGGCTGCCCGGAATGGAAGCTGGGGACAGATGCGCACACCTTGAAGGCCCTCAGAGGTGGGAGAAGGAGCTGGCTGCCCGCAGAGGCTGAGAGCGGAGTGTGCATGTCGCCCCCTAGGCCCCGTCGAGAGCAGTGCAGCCCTACCAGCTCCCACTATCTCTGCGGGCTCCCTCTCCCGCAGAGAGCCCACTGTGTGCCTTGCTGTGCAGGGGCTGGGCAGAGCCCCAGTCCTATGTGACCCGCCATCCTGTGTTCAAGGCCTTCCCAGCATGGAACATGGCTGACCTCAGAGTGGGGCTGGTTCCCTGTCCCTGCTTCCTCACTCACTAGCTCTGTGTGACCTTGGGCAGGAGACTGAAGCTCTCTGAGCCCATTTCCTCATCTGCCAAAGAGGTAATTATTTGCTTCCTTTCAGAGTGACTGAGAGCCTGAGTATTGCCAATGAAGTACGTAGCGCAGAGTCTGGGCAGTGAGTTTTTAGTGGGTGGTGGGCCCCTGTCTCTCTCCTCTACGAGAAACTGTGGGATGCTAGGAGAGTGTTGGAGAAGTGCCTTACTGCTTGGGGGGATTCAGGGGACATCACAGAAAAGACAGGGCATTCAAGTAGGGTTTTGAGGGATGTACAGGAGTTTCCTAAGCACACCAGGACTCTGTGAAGGCAGGAACTATATCTACCATAAGTTATGCTTGTTTCTCCCAATCCCTGGTGCTAAATATAATAGAAGCTCCACAAATATTTGCGGAGTGTCCAGTGGCAGAACAGTATAAACAGTGGCACGGAGGTATGCACAGTCCCTGGTGCATGAGAAGATTAATTCCACTTCAGCCCCACAGTGCTTTGCCACTTTGTCTCTGAAAGCCCATGGTATCTGTGGGGTCACTTGCTTGGCACCCCAAGAGCAGTTTGTCTGCTCACTTACCCTCTCCATGCTGTCTCCATGGCCAGAGGATGGGACCCTGTGCTTGACGTTAGTGCGGGAGAAGGTGTCTCAGGGCACTGTCAGAGTCCTTGTTTGGGCTGAGGGTGTACGTTGTGGGTCTGTGAGGGGCCTTCAGAGACCCTCGTCCTCCTGGTGCTGCCCTGTGCCCTCCATATGTCCCTTTTCCTGGCTCCAGTCTGCCCAGCCCTGCCACATTTTAGCTACATGATCTGGACAGTTTGGCCATTCTTTGCCTCAGTTTTCTCATCTGTTAGATGGGGGTAAGCAGTGCCTGTTTCCCAGGTGGCTGTGGGACTACAGCTGAAGGCTTGAAGTGGACTTGAGTGGATGAGTGTCCTGTACATGGGCATGTTAGTGGGCAGTGTGATTGCACCGATGCCATTTCTGTTGGTCTGGATGTGACAGCTGTGGAGTTGGCTCCTGTTCTCTGGGCAGGAAAGGAGCTTCCCAGGGAGCGTGAGCAGGGCAGAAGGCTGAGGATAAAGCCCTGCTGGCCTTCCAAGTGCTGGACGTGATGGCGACCAATCAGGCCCAAGGTTATGTGCCAAGAGGCGCTCTGGCCTTTGTGTGTGTCATTATTCACACCATCCTCACGACACCTCTGAGAAGGTGGCCCTGCCCTGTGGATGAAGAAAGCCCCAAATCAGGAGCTGGTAACTTGCTTCTGACTCACAGGGGCTGCACTGGGATTTGAACCTAGGTCAGGCCGAGTTCAAGTTAGCTTGGAGGCCCAAGCTCCAAGGTTGGAGCTGGCTGACAACTCTGGCCACCCAGGAAGCCACAGTCTTTTTAAGTGGATTGGAGTTGGAGCAGGGCGGGGGTTGGCCATATGGGGGCTTTCTCAGGAAAAGGCACGCAAGGTACACAGTGATCCTGCAATTCGACTCTAGTCCTTCAGGGTTGTCAGAAAAGAGGGAGGGAGGAGAGGTGGCTGGAAGAAGAGTCCAGGGAGAGGACCTCTCCAGGCAGTCTGCTCTGGGTGCAGTTGGCATGACTGAGGGGCAGAAGGGAGCTGGTGCAGCTAAGGTGGTGAGCAAGGGAAGGAACTGAATGATAGGAGGGCAGTGGAGGTGAGCAGGACTGGTGGTGCTCAGCAAGGAGAGCCCCCGCCCCACCAGCAGGCACCCCCGATTATCAGGAGGATGGGGAATCTGCTCTTGGCATTTTGTGCTGGGTGATGACAAATGTGCTGTAAGACACAGGAGTCCCACACAACACCAAGATTTCTCCATGAAGAAACATCAGATCCCACCTCACCCAATCCGGAGGGCTACCTCCAACACCCCAGAAAGTGCACAAGGTGCCGCTGGTGGGAATGTGAGACAGTGTGGTCGCTATGGCCACAGTATGGCGGGTCTCAGTGATCAGACATAGAATCACTGGCAATGTGATCATATGAGCTGGGCCTTGAGCAGATATCTGTACACCCGAGCCCATGGCAGCTCTAGTCACAATACCCAAAGAGAGACAGAGGATGGATGGATGGATGGGCAAAATGTGGTCTGGCCATTCCCTGCCTTTAAAAATAAAAAAGGGAAATTCCATGCTACACGATGGGTGAAACTTAAGGACACCATGCTAAGTGAAATGAGCCAGTCACAAAAAGACAAATAGGAATGATTCCATTTATGTGAGGCATCTAGAGGAGTGGACTCACAGAAGCAGGAGGAGAGATAGTGGTGAAGGGCTGTATAACGGGTACAGAGTTTCAGTGAGGGTAGAGGAAAAAGCCCTGGAGATCGTTTGCACACGAATGTGAGTTACTTAACAATACTCAACTATACTTAAAAATACAGTAAAGTTCATGTCAGGCGTATTTTACTACAATGTTAAAATATCAGGTTATCTTTTCTTCTTGATGAAGGATTTGGGTACATTGCTAAGAGCAACAGGAAGTGGCCAGAACTGTGTAGACAAAACAGCCACGTGCTGGTTTGTGTCGTCGCTCTGGCCACCTGTAGGAAAGGATCCCAAGGGTACAGGGCATTTGCAGGTACCAGTGAGTGACAGTGCAGTTGTATGGGATAGTGAGGGTAAGGAGGGCCGTGGCAGTAACTGTGAGGGGCAGGGGAACTCAGACCACAGAGGAGACTGGGTGGGAGGGCAGGAGGACGTGTCCCTTGGGGGCAGCTGGGGAAGACCCCAAGCATGTGGTCTCTGGCTCATCCTGGAGCTCAGCACGACCAGGTAGATGACCTCGGGGACTGGGTTCAGTCATGGTAGAATTGGGAGGAAGTCTGGTGCCTTCCCTCTCCATCCTGGCACACTCATCCCTGTCCACACTCCCTACCTCTTCGAGAGAACATGATGGGGTCCCTAAACCCTCCCCCAGGCACCTGTGCAGACCAAGCAGTGTCCAGAGCCCTTTGGTCACCTTGGAATGCTGAGAGTGGGCGAGGGGCTTCTCCTCCCTCCAGGGCACAGCTGCCTTGCCCACGGAGTCGGGGGCCGCTCCCTTGATGGGACCTGTCCTTGACTTTCCAGACCAGAAGAGGAGCCAAAGCAGGGAGTTAGGGGGTCCCTCGCAGAGGGGAGCCAGTTTGGGGGACGTGGGGTGAGGCAGGATGATCGCTGTGAAGCACCCCATATCCTTGAAGTGCCAGCAGAGTGCGCCCCTCTTTTCCTTCAAGCCCAGAGCTGGAGTTTCTCAGCCCCACAACTGCAGCCTCTTGCCAAGAGGGCCTGGAGACCCTACCCTCTCCCCTGGGACCTAGCCTGGGTGTTGCCACCTTCTGACAACCAGGAAGCTACTGGCTCTCTCCAGGCTGCGGGCTTTCCTGGTCGCCCATGGGGCTGGCGCATGCGCAAGTTTGGAGGCTGCGGACAGACGTGGGAATCAGAGGTGCACCGGGTCCTGAGTTTCATCTCCGCCTTTTCAGCTGAATCCAGGAATGTGTCTGGCTGCAGACAATTGGCGTCACAGCTGCAAACCAGAGACTTCCAGGGCTGGGAGGACCGGAGAGGCCTCCATCCATCCTCTTGCCTTTGGAGTAGGGGAGGCGGGGGACTTCTGCCCTCTCCCAAAGTCCATCCAGCCAAGGGAATGTTATTTTCCCCCAGAGAGCGCCTTGCTGTCTCTGAAGATTCCTTTGTAGCCACTTCCAGCCAGAGACCCCTTCCCAGAGCCTGCAGACATCTTCCATGCTCCCTGCTTCCACTCTCCCTCTGCCCGACTAGAAGGCAGTTGGTGGGCTAACCTCACGGGGGCTTCTATTGCCCTGACCTGGCCAGTGACAACACTGGTTTTAGGGTTGGTTTGAGGGCAAGCATGTGACCTAAACAAAGTCAATTGAATTAAGTTCTAGGATTTTGGTGCAACAATGGGGTCCTCTGTTTGACGATGGACCTGTCCCCAAGGAAAGCACACTAGTGGGTTGGATGAATGGCTTTCTGACAACAGCAGGTGAGTACCTGCTGTACCAGCTGTACCTGAAACTAAGAATCCATGGCCTAGTTAGATATCTGAGCCAAGGGATTCTCCTTCCTGCTTAGAAGGCCAATTTGAGTTGGGTTTCTGTCATTTGTAGCAAAAGTACACTAGGTCCACCTTAGGTTCTTTAAGCGGCACAGCCTTGGTTCATTGGTTCTGCCCACAGTGGGGCTAGAGAGTCTTTGGTTAAGAGGCCCTCTGGATGTGAGCTTCCATCATCCATCCATCTACCCATCCATCCATCTACCCATCCATCCATGCATCCAGTCCACCAATTCCTCCATCCATCCACCCATCTATTCATCTATCCATTTGGACATCTCTGCATCCATCCATGCGTCCAGCATCACTCTGTACCAGGCCCTGAGTTCAGACCGTGGTCTCTAGCTCCTGCTAGTGCCTATGGCCTCACAGATGGGACTCATGTCCTAGTTCAGCCTAGAAGGGAAGAACATTCAACAAGCCATTGCATTCCCCTGGGACAAGAGCACTGATGGGGAACTGTAAGGCACCCAGACCTGGGCCAGCTAATGTAACTTTGGAAAGGTGGTCTGGGGGGCTTCTAGGAGGAAGTGATCCCTAAGTAGGGACCTAAATGAAGAGTAGGAGAAACCTAGGTGAAGAATAAGAGTTGCAGGAGTTTCTGACCCCTGGCATCCATGGTGATGTGGGAAGACAGGACATTACCCTTTGCTTGTCTCTTCCTGTTTCCCCTCTCACCCAGTAGGTGTTAACTGGGCTGGGCTTCTGGACTGCAAAGGAGACAGCGGTGGCCCATCCCCCACCCAGCTCCTAACCTGGGTGAAGCTGGGTCTGGAGGAGAATGAGGCTCCAGGAAGCAGGTGAAGTCTGCCACAGGAGCTCAGTAGAAACACAGGCTCCCAACCTCAGGGCTGGGCCTGTCATGCACTGGCTCCATAACTTCCAGTCTTGGGGTGTCTGAGTGGTACTCTTGGGCTCCCTCACCCCAGAAGAAGCCTCGCACACAGCGTTGCTCGGTCAGGTCAGCCTGGTCCTCTCTCCCGTGCTCAGGGGGAGCTGGGGAGCCAGCTCTGGGTGCGCTGAAAGCAGGTGAGGAGGATGGGAGGCAGAGATGGTCAGGGTTGGGGCTCAGGAGATGGTGGGATTTTGGTCCTACTCAGCCACACATTCACTGTGTGACCTTGGGCAAGTCTCCGCCCCTTCCGGGCCTTAGTTGACCCCTCTGTTTGGATGGGAGGAGCCCATGGGTCTTGTCCAGGCACCATGCTGGTTTTGACATGTCCGAGTCCTGGGCCCTCCCGCCGTGGCTGGTGCCCCTTGTCTCTGAGGACCAGGAGGGAGGCTGGAGATGAGGCTGCCCCAGGCCCCTGGCTCTCGGCCACGCTGCCTGCAGCCCACAGGTCCTGAGTCATCGTCCAGGCAGCGGGTGACCTCTCCATACCCCTGTCTCCCCCAGGCCCCATGACCCTGGGTAGTGCTCAGGGCCAGGCTGTCCCAGGTGGGCAGCACAGTGGAATCACAATATTGACCCACCGCACAGGAAGTGGGGAGGACAGGCCGCCGGGGTCCCCGGCCAGGGAGACAGCTCAGTGAGTGATGAGCTCGGAGCCAAGCTCTCCCTCGTGGGTCACTGCACGCTGCCCGCTGGCCGCCAGGCTGCTCCTCTAGCCTCTCGGGCCCCTCCCCGGACCTCCCTCCTACACATTCCCGGAGCCTGGCCCAGGGCAGTCCAGTTGAGGACTAGGCTCCTTCTCTCGGGCCCTGCCCCCTTCTAGCAGCCTCCCCTGTGCTTCTTAGCTTCTTCAGAGCCTACACCAGAGCCGCACCCCCACAGGCTGCTGCCCTTTTGAGCTGTCCTTCCTCTCACTTAACAGAGGGAAACTGAGGCTCAGAAGTTACTTGGCTATTGTAGCAGAGCCAGGATTCACACTCAGATCTGGCCTACTCCAGGCCAAGGCTCTGCCCATTCCCTGGGAGGGAGCTCTCATGGGTCATAATAATAGTGTGAATAATCAACGGCCTTGATCTCCATGGGTTCTTCCAACTGCCCATGGGGTTGGTTAGGTTATTAAATGACTACCACTCAGAGGAGGGGAAATGGGCTGGGGTCTAAACTGAGATTGGCCTGATCCCACAGCACATGCTTTGTCTTGCCAAGCTATGGGGCAGGAAGGGCCTGTCATTGAACCTCCTGCTCAAATGTAGTCTCCCCATTTAGGCCTTAGGATGACACCTGGGTCTATGTTTCCAGCGATGCTTGTAGGGACAGAGGGGTTGTTTGGGGGCAGCCCAGGCCAAAGCCATCCTCCACAAGGGGAATTCTCAGTTGGGGCCACTGGGGGGCTGTGTCCAGGATCTGGAGGTGGCTGCCCCTCCCACTGCTGGCAGGTCAAAGTGGACCAGGAAGTGGTCAGCAATGTCTAGGGAAGGTGGGGGGAGTGGAAGTGCTCTGGGGTTGGGGAACTCGAGCCCCCTGCCTGCCCTCCCAGGAGCCTCATGTCCTTTCCCATAGGAGGAGGGTGTGGGGTCCATCTGGGGGTCTACTCCCCATGCCAGGGTAGGGAGAGGTTGAGCTCCTGCTCCTCCCAGCATCCTTCCGATGAGCTGATGAAGGAGAGGATGGGGTTGTACAGGCTCTCCCTGGGCTCTGCTTGGGATCTTATCCCCTGGGCTGGCCCTCTCAGGGTCGCCAAGTGAAACCTGCCCAGGCGCTTGCTCTAGAGCTGTGGCTGAGAATGTTTACATCCTGAGGGCCCATGATGGGGAACCACAGGTGTTTACACACCAGAGAGCTCAAGGCTAAAAATGGGACACACAAGAGCACAGGGCTTCCTGATCCAAGGTGGATCAGGATGGGATGATGGGTCCCATCGATTAGCAATGTCTGCTTGGGGCACAAGAGGGGAGATCTGGTGTACAGGCCTCCTCTTCGCCTCTCTTGTGTCCAAGGTATAATAAATTGTGTGTTCACATTTCCTTTGCATTCATGGGTAATTTCATAAGTGCTTTTACACCTTTTTCAAAGAAGACTTTGTAAAAACAGTAGTGATTCATCACAAATAGTTGTTAGGTGCTTTAGCAATGGGTAATAGAACTATGTACTCACCATATCTCTTTAGGAGAAATGGGTGGGTTATTATAGAGGCAGTGACTAGCTTCAAGTTCAGGACCACTGTTAGCTCACAGAGCACTCCTGAATGTATTAGAAACATGTGCCCCTCTGGGCAATCATGGCTCAGTGAACAGAGCACAGGATGGACCATAGTCCTATTCATCCCAAGTGCCCTTGTACAGTGCATGAGCTGAACAGTTGTACACAGTATTTAGCAGCCAGCCAAATCCCACAGTTATGTCCTTCACTACAAATCCAGTGCCCATTTTACTACCTGCAGTACACAGACCACAGTCTGGGTGTTGGACACCTACTCAGGCTCCAGGATACTGGACTAAGTGAAGGGGTAGAAGGAAGAACAGCTTTAACAACTCAGCCTGTGTGGTGTCGCAAATGGGCAGGATCACAGTGGTGCCTTTCCCTGCCTGCCACGCCACATGCCATGCAGGTCCCGGACTGGGAATCGTCCTGGTGAAGCTCTCTTAGAGACCTTCTGGGCTCCCCCAGCCCCAGCTTTGGCCTCCACCCCACTCTGCCCACTAGAGAATCAGGTCACAGCTCCTCCCTGGCACCTCTGTTCTGCACGTCGCTTTGCACACTTTCCGGCAGGACACTGCCGGGCATAGGCTTCTGCGCACGGTTGTTGCCTGGGCCCCACAGGAGGTGCTTGGAAAACATCTCCCTGAAAGCAGAGAAAGTGTGAGCCTTCAGGATGGAGGGTGTAGAAGGAGGGAGGCCTCAGAGGAGGGGAGATTTACAGCCTTCATCTGGCTACTCCTGAGGACACTGTGAGGCCTGTGTGAAAGCCTTCTGGAAGGAGCTTGGGTGTTCCAGGGCTTCCCACAGACGTCAGCACCCCGGGCCTTGGAGACCACTGCTCTGGCAGATGAGGAAACTGAGGCATAGGATGGAGAATGACTTGCCTAAGCCCAGACAACTGGGAGAAAAATCCTGTGCACCGGCTGTGGAAACGCATGTTGGTTCTTGGGCGTTAGGTCAGGGGCAGGAACATGACCCACTGGCTCCATGAGCCATCGGACTTCTGTGTGCCAGGCTGTGCCCTGATCCTGCATAGCAGATGAGAAAACTGAGGGTCTGAGAGCCTGACTCATTTCCTGCAGGGGGCCATGGTGAAGGAGAGAGCAAAAGGATCATGGTGGTTTCCATATCCATGGTCTTGGGCTGTTAGTATCATGCACAGGCTCTGGAGGGGGGGTGCATGAAATTGTCCCCCAGGCCTCAGTTGCTTCATCTCTAAAATGGGAGTCATGGCTACTGCTGTTGTGTAGCTTCAGTATGGTTCCTGGAGGTGCTTGGCGCAGTCTTGGGGTGCATTTATGCCCTAGCCCTAGTGACACAGTACCAACGCCAGGCTGGCTTCACCACCAACATTATTAGGAGGTTCTAGCAGATATGGGCTGGGGTGACTGCCAGGGTCCAAGGTGTGGGATCCTTGGGACAAGTGGCCCCCGGCCTTCATGTGTCTTTGGGGTGGCGATGGTGGCAGTGGGAGGAGGTTCTGGAGACTCCCCTCATGCTGGAAAGGCCGAGCCACTGCCCTCTTCCCCTGCCCCCCAGCACAGCGTGCACCACAACTCCATGGCTGACTGTGCTCTGCTGGGTCTTTGAATCTCGGTGGGCTCAAGGTCAAAGGCAAGCCACTGGGGATTTGCTATCCTCGTTATCACCGTGGCAGTGACATCCTGTTCTGCCTCTTCCTGCTGCCAGTTGCTCATCTGTTTATTCAAGCAGTGGCTGTCCCAGGAGCTCTGCTACTCCCAGCTCCCTTCATTCCAAGCCTTTCAGAGCAGCTTGGGACCCGCCTCCATCTTCCTTCTAGAATGTTCCTTCTGCTTCCGGTAGCCAGGGTGATGCAGTTGGTGGTCATGAGGAAGCCCTGGCCTGTTCCAGGCCATGGGAGGACTAAATCTCAGGTTTCTCTGTCCCTCAAGTCTGGGTTTTTCCCCTGGACATCCCCCTGCCACCTGGTACCCAGAGTTATCCTTATGCCTGAGACCTTGGAGCCCAAAGACAGTCCTGGGTAGGACTACCCAAGTCACAGGCTTTGTCTGGACATAGCAGAGTCTAATCAGCTTTGTGGCTTTGAGATGTCACCAAATCGCCTACCAGCGATTTTCAAATTATCTCTGTTTGCCTCAGTGGGAGTCAGGATTTGAGAGAGATTGTGGGATTCACCTCCCCTCCCTGGACTGTGCCTGTTTTAGCCAGACTGGCTTTATTTAGTGCATCATTTGAGAAGCTTGGGCCTGAGGCTGAGGCAGGCAGATCTCAAGTTTGAGCCCAGACTGGGCAACTTAGTGAGACCCTATCTTAAAATAAAAAATAAAAATGGGCTGGGGATGTAACTCAGTGCAAAGACCCTGAGTTCAATCCCCAGTGCCATAAATGACTGCATAAATAAATAAATAAGATAAAAAAGAAGCTTGGTCCTAGAGCAACACTGCCTGGTTTGAATCCCATCTCCTGAATTTGGTTGGTGTGACCTTGGATAAGTCACACATATCCCACTGTGCCTCAGTTTCCCCCTCTGTAAAGTGGGAATGATGCTACCCCAGGATGCTGGTGTGAGGGTGGAAGGGATGTGTGCCCCAAAATGCTTAGAAATGGATGGCCCATTGTGCCATACATCCTGGCCACCGTCACTGCCCCAGGAGTGGAAAGGCGAGACCGGCTGAGGGTTCTGTCCTTGTCCCAAGTACTATCCCTCGCTGGGCTTCTGCTCTCTCCTCTGAAATATGCCTGTCCCGAGCCTGGTGTCGGGGTGCAAAGACCTGTAACCTAGGCCCCCCGCCCTCTGGGCTCAAGGCGAGGGGATGATTGATGTGTAAGCGTCTCTCTGCCAAGGACAGTGACACAGAAGGGACAGCACGGACTGAAGAGGAGAATGAGAACCATGTAACTCCAGGCATCTGGAGGATGCGAGAAGACACAGGGTCTGAAGTGACCCATGAGGAAGCATGGGAGTGGGTCAGGCATGGGGATGGAGGAAATGACCAGAACTAAGACAAGAAATAAGGGGACCCATGACTCACAGGGGCGCCTTTTACTGCCAACGTCACCTTGTAAAATTGGTGGAGGCAACTGGCCCTCCAGACACACAAACATCAACGCAGGGTACGGAGTGGCATGAAAAGACACGGTGACCCGTCATCTGCAAAGAACCCAGCGGTTCTCCAGCAACAGACCCCAAAGAGAAAGAAATCGATGGATTATCTGAAAAGCTTCCAAAATAAGGACTTCAGGAAACTCAGTGAGATACAGAAGACAGACTATCCCAGGAAGTCAGGGAGGCGGCACAGTCCCTGAATGAGAAATCCAGCAGAGAGAGGAAGAGCGGTCAGCCCCAGAGAGCTCATGTGGGCCGCTCTGAGCTCCTGTTACCACAGGGGCTGTTACTGTCATCCCCATTTTACAGAGGGAAACTGAGGCACGGAGATATTAATGGGTTTGTAAGGGGTGGAACAGGATGGGAGCCCCAGGGGTCATGACTCGTTGGGTTCTACGCTTTAGCCACCAAAGACCAGTGCTCTCAACACTTCATAAAGGGTTCCTGGGGGATATTTGGGCTCAAGGTGTGAGGTGGAAACCAATTATTTCCTTTTCTTCCTCTTTAAACAAGTAAACAGTGAAAAGCACTGATTCTGGAGTCAAACAAAGGCAGCTTCTGTCCTGCTTGTCATACACTGGCTGTGTGTCCCAGAGCAAAGCACTTGATGTCTCTGTTCCTGTCTCTTCATCTGAGAAACAGGGATGATGAGAAGCTAGCAGGAGCACCATGGATGGGAAGCATGGAGCCCAGGGCCTGGCTGGAGTGAGTGCTGCATAAATGAAAGCATCATTGACCCTGGGTTCAGTGTGGCCCAGGGGAAGGAGCAAATCCAACTGAAGGAGCCAGGAAGTCTTCTCAGAGGAGATGGGGTTTGACTGGGTCTTGAAGGATGTATAGGAGTGCACCTGGTGGAGGGGTAGTTCATACAGAGTGAGCCGGCAAGGAGCGTATTATTCCAGAAGCCCTAAGGGTGGCATAGGACCTGGGAGGGAGCTGTTCCACATCACATAGGCCTTGCCAGTGAATCATATTTATCCTGAGTGCAGTAGGGAGCCATGCTGGAGCGGGGGAATTAGCTGGTTAGCTTTAAATTGCAGAAGGACGCCTCGGCTACCACATGGAGAATGGGCTGGAGGGGACCTGGGGCCTGTCGCTGTCATCAGCAGTGGGCCCAGAGGGGGTGGACATTAGCAGTGTCCTCGGCCCTGGCCCCTGCAGTCCTCACTCTGGTCCCCACTGGCCAGGTGGTCCAGCTGACTCCACCCCTGGCTCTGGCTTCTGCTGTGGCTGCGCTGGCTGGAAGGGAGGTGGACTCCAGCCGGCAAGGAAAGGGGAAATATTTGCTCAGCTGGAGAGACCACCTCTTCTCCGCTCCAGGGAGGGACAGTGGCCCTGTGCAGTTCACTCGTGTCCCCTGTCTCCTCAGATGGCCTCTCCCCGCTGCCTTCGAGCCACCCAGAAGAAGCATCCCTTCCGCTTGCACAGTGACCGTGACCTCTGTTTCTTCTTCCTCTGCCATCAAACACACCCCGTTCTTTCATCTTCTCCCCATATGACAGGGGCTGACCTTGATTTTTATTTTTAGAGAAACGTCCGGGTTCGGCAGACACTGATTTGAGTTTTCCCCCAGCTGACCCAGACAGTCAGGATTCGGAGCCAGGACTTTGATGTGAGGCAGCCTGGGCGTGGCCACGGCTCTGCGGTGTGACCTTGGGTGAGTCACTTCACCTCTCTGAGTCTCACAGGGCCCCTTCTATTCATGGCTTCTCTCAAATACTTGTGGAGATCCAATGAGCAAGTCTTGCAAAATGCTTAAGACTACGTTGGGCACACAGCAGGTGCTCAGTACGAGGCAGTGATGATTGTGTCCTGGGACCCCTCCCACAGCCTCAGCTTCTTTTACTGTCACAGCACCATCTGTCCATCACCAGCTGCCATGCCTGATGACGTGATGAAGCACTTCTGTGGTGCTTCATATCCCGCCTCTTGCCATCATGCCTGCGTCAGCCCCTTCCCCTGGATGGGACAAGCTCTGTGACCTGTATCAGGTCATGGGACATCACCTCTGGGTCACATTTGGAAGATGGCAACTGCCTTGTTGCTAGTGGTCCTTCACTAGTTCTGCTGCGGTGGCTGTGTTGTCTTGAGTGGACCAGGGAGAGGCCTGTGGCGAGGACCTGAGGGTGGCCACTGACCTGCACCCAGCAGGACGCTGCTGGGGACTGACTGAGCCCTTTGGCGTTAAAACAGATGCACGTACACACACATGCACACATTTGGTCTCTTTATAGGCAATGCCCATGGCTGGGTCCCCAGGCAGCTTCAGGGTAGACACTGGTTGCTAGAAAGACCCAGGCAAGACCAGGAGGAGGTTGGCTTGAACTCCACCTCACCCAGACCTGGGGCTCGAGATCACTCACTCACCGGTGGCCAATGGCCACATCAGGACATCCCCAGGACCCCGAGTGACATGTCTGGAGATCTGGGTGGTGACTGCAAGGAGGTGCAGGGAGGGTGGAGGAGGGGAGGCTGTGGGGGCTGCATCACCCTCCCCCTATGCTCCCCATGTGACTCTTCCCTCATACGGATCCTAAGTCTTATCCTTTATTCAAAGCTAGGAGTAATAAGCGAAGTGCCTCCCTGAGTTCTGTGAACTGTTCTAGAAAATGAAAGGAGTCAAGGAGGGAGTTTTGGGGATATCCAGTTTATACTTGGTTGTTCAGAAGCACAGGGGCCTGGGACCTGGGCTTGGAGTCTGAAGTGGGAACGATCTCAGGGATCTGACCCTATGGCACTCACATTACCTCAGTGGAGTCTGAGAGTGGAGACTGGGCTGTGGACATGGAGAAACCCCACACATTTGGCCACGACCACAGGAACGGGGAAGGCGATCCCTCCCCAGGTCACCCAGCAGACGATCACAGTTTTACGTGACACGGGAGCCTTCCAGTGAAGACCCAAAGTTCCTAGGGAACTGCTAATTTCTATGTTTGGATTCAGTGAAGCAGTGACAGCTGTGTAAAAATGTGATTGGACAACTCCTTTTTTTTTTTTTTGTACCTGGGATAAAATCCAGGGTTTTGCACTAAGCTACAGAACTAGCTCCCTTTTTTGAGAGAGGGTCTTACTAAATCACAAAGTTGGACTCAAAACTTGTACTCGTCCTGCCTCAGCCTCCCAGAGTGGTAGGATGATAGGCGTGTGCCAACTTGCCAGCTCCTGACCAACTCTTCCAGACAGAAGTGGAGCCATCAGAGTAAGATCTTTAGCTGGCACTGGGAAAACGAGATTCTGATTTCTATGACTCACCCTGAGGAAAGGGAATTCTAGTTTCTCTGGTCTGTTTCAGGGGAGAAGGAGGAGTAGGAGACAGGAAGGCAGGGCAAGGCCAGAGAGAAACTTCACTTCCGGAGCTGCTCCTGAGACCGTCACTGTGAGATGTCACTTTCTGAGCCCCCAAACTTGGTGAAAAGTGACCTAGCAAGTGCCCTGGCCAAACTCAAAAGAGGGAGACAGAGTTTGAAATGTTTTCTGCATCCTCCAATAGAGGTTCTGCAGAACCCCTGCCACCCCCACCAGGAGGGGAGGGAGAGAGTGGTTTCCGGTCGGTTCCTGTCCAAGATTACTTCAAATCCCCTGCAGGCTCTCACACACAGGGCCATTTACAGGCACCAGGAAGCACTCCCGGGATGGAAACTAGAGTTAGAGGAATGCAGGGCACCACACTACCCCCCTGCACTGCTGCCCCTCAAACAACTACCAGTTCAGTCCCTTCAATGCCCAAGTCAGAGCCTCTCTCTCACAGGAAGGGCATTTGAAGGTCATCTAACTCCTCCCTTTCTCTCCACCCCACCAAACATTTACTGAGCCTCTCAGCGTCTTCAGCATGTTCCCTGGCCACAGGAATAGAAAAAAAAAAAAAAAACCCAAGCTTATTAGAGGAAAAATAAAGGGAAATTTTATTGGTTTATGTCACTTCAAAGTCCAAGGAAAGTTTGGTTTCAGGTATGGCTGGATTTAGCAGTTCTAGACATGTTATCAAAGCTGAGTCTCTGAACATCCCTCAGCTCTGTGCCCTCCACAGTGAACTTGTCTCCATATTACAAAGAGTTATGGTGTCTTCCTGCAGCCATAGCCCCTTATCTTGTCCCTTAGAAGATCTTGGGATGTGATACATACTCTGCCACCCTCGCCAGCTGGAAGTGGAGTCAACTCTGCCTGAATTTCAGAGATACCACTCTTACCCAGCCCTCGTGCTCAGACACCAGAAAGCAAATGGTACCTGTGTTCTCTGCTTCTGCCTCCCCAGTGATGGAGAACTCATGGGGCACACCTGTCTTCTGGTAACTGTATTCAGATTTCCATAGCTAGATTTCCTACAGTGCTTCCATGTAACCTAATGATTCACCTGTGCCTTTTACCCAACTCATTCCTTCTCAGCACCTACCAGAGGGACCCCACAGAATATGTGCTCAATGCATGCTTATCAAAACCCAAAACTTCACCTAGAGTTCTATACCCAGAAAGTCCATACTACATGCTGGGCATTTGATGCATAATTTCATTGATCCTTATGGCCAATCTCTTAGGTAGATTCCACTGTCCATCTTTTTCTGTATGAAGAACAAAGGTTCAGAGAGGTTAAGAACTCTCCTTAGCCACAGTCAGCCATCAGAAAGGGGCTGTCAGGATTTGAACCCAGGTCTTTCTGACTTCTACCTGAGGGCAAGGAAGAAGAAAGAAGAGCAAAGAGAGTGAGGGAGAAGAGAGAGAAAAATGGAAGAAAATGCCACAGAGAAATCCATAATATTGTTCAATTAATATATGCTAATAATTAGAATAAAAAGGACAATTAAGTTGAGTAGAAGAAGAAAAGAGATGCTATACATTTATTTGGGGCACAGTTTAAAAAGAATTTCAGCTTCAGGGAACTGATGGTGGGGCAAATTGTTTCTCCTTTGCTGTCTACCAGGAGATTGGTATAATTTTTGGTTAACAAGTCCCAAATCTTCACTGCTCTACACAGGCTCCTCATTTTAATAAAACTTTCTGTGAAGGTTCATAATATTAATAGAATAATAAGGGAGAAATATAAGACTGAAATTGCTGACCAAGGATTATACCTGGCTGGTCTGTAGTGGCCCTAATTTGTAGCATGGTAATTGGATTTGCTTTAAAATTCACAATAGGTGTTGGGTTGGAGTTTGGGCTCTAGACCTTCATTGTAGAGATGCTTGGAATATGGAAAAATATAGAAAATAGGACGGAGGCTTTGGATGATTGGTGCATATGTAGGGGTCTTTATGTATGTAATTTTAGGACTTTAGAAGACCCCCTAAGTCTCATGACCATTTATACTTGTGAGGAAATTAAAGGACATGAGAAGAACCACCCAAAAAATAGCAGAGGAAGCAGTATCCATCATTCATACAGAGAATGGGACAGTGCCTACTCCTACCCACAAGACTGAAAGACCTCATAATTCACAAGGCACTGGGTAGGTAGATGGTCTTGCCTCAGTAATAAGTATAATTATTCCTATAACCCAGTGCTTCTTTAGTCCTGCCTATTGAATCCATCAAGCAAGACCTGAAAAAATAAAGCTACTTCAAGGCAATTTAATTGTGTCCTAGGACAAAGATCATTTTGCAGAAATACAAAAATATGTAGCACCCAATAAGGCAAGATTCACAATGTCTGGCATTCAGTCAAAAATTACCAGGCATGAAAAGAAGCAGGAAAGTGCTACCCATAATAAGGAGAAAAATCAATCAAATATCCTAGAACTGACACAGATGTTTGAATTAACAAACAAGGATATTAAAATAGTTATTATAAATATATTCCATATGTTAGAAAAACTAGAGGAAATATTAAACATATTAAGTACAGTAATAGAAGATATAGAAAAAACGGAAATCAAACATAGGTACTAAAATGTAATGTCTAAGATGAAATATAAACTGGATATGATTAACAACTGACTTGTGCTGACATGGTGGCACATGCTTGTAATCCCAGCATTCTGGGAGGCTGAGGCAGGAAGATTGCAAGTTTGAGCCCAGGCTGGGCAACTTAGCAAGATCCTGTTTCAAAAGCAAAAAACAAAAAATGGGCAGGAGTGAAGGGATGTAGCTAAGTGCAAAAGCCCTGGGTTAATCTCTAGTACTGAAAAAAATCTGACTTGAAATTGCAGAAGAAAAGATTAGTGGACTAGAAACAATAAAAATAACAATAAAAATTATTCCAAATGAAGCATACAGAGATAAAAGGCTCAAAAAATAAAAATGAACAGAATATCAGTGATCTGGAGGATAATCATAAGTCCAACATATGGGAGAATACACAAAGGAGAGGAGAGAAAGAAAAATACAATAGAAAGAACATAAGTCAAAGAAATAATTTTAAATTTGAGACAAGTCCTACTGAATCCCAGCACAAGAAAAGCAGCAAAGAAAACTACACCAAGTCCTATCAGAGTGAAAATTCTCAAAACCAAAGAGAAAGAGAAAAATTTTATAAAAATCAAGAGAAAAAAGACACATGATATGCAAGAGAACAATTGTAAGGTGACAGCAGATTTCTCATTAGAAACAATGCAAGTAAAAAGACAGTGGAGTAACCTCTTTAAAGTAAAGTACAGTAAAATCTTGGCTTGGGAGGATAATTCATTCTGAAAACATGCTTATAATACAAAGCACTTGTATATCAAAGTGAATTTCCCATAAGAAGTAATGAAAACTCAGATGATTTGCTCCACAACCCAAAAAATCCATATAAAAGTGATTACAACATTGTAATAAAATGTGAAGTAATTTTTAAAATACAAAAGATAAAGAAAAATAAACTAACCTGTACATATCTTTGAAAACCTTCATGACTGGTGTGAGAGAGATGAGAAAAGAGTTATTGTGTAGGATAAATTTCACTATAACTAATGGAATCGTTATTGTCTATTGGCCCAATGGAATCTTTTTCTTTGTGCAGTTTTAACAAGGAACCTATCCAATGACTCTTGCTTTTGCCTCCTTTTGAGGAGTTCGTGGAAATGTGACATTCCACTGTTGTTAAGCAAATTCATTACTTGCACTGCTACAGCCTTGTCCAGGTGGTGCTTTTCTCAAAAATTTTGCACTGTTTCCCACATTTTTACACATCTGCCTAATCTCATTTGAAGTAAAGAATTCTTCCACCTTTTTGTCCTCCTCCTCTGCAGATGAGATCTCCTCCATAACCTCTTGCTATTGGGAGATGATCACCTACAGTCCTGCAACGAGAGACAGAAGATAGCTGGGGATTTAGCTCAGTGGTGCCTCGTCTGTCTGACAAGTGCTAGGTCCTGAGTTAGATTCCCGATACCCCCCCGCCCAAGAAAAAAAGAGGGAAAGAGGAGAACCATTGGCTCACTTGTGATTATGTGACATTTGTGACATTTGGCATCGCATGCTTCTCATGTTGCAAGACATCACTTATTTATCACGTCAAAATTTATTAGAAATGTTTACTTGTCTTGCAGAACACTCACAGAACAAGTTACTTGCAACCCAAAGTTTTACTGTATTGGAAAATCAAAGCAGTTGATCTGAAATTCTATGCCCAGAAAAAAAATCTTTTAAAAAACAAAGGTGAAATAAAGGTATTTCAAACATAAAAATCTAAAATAGTTCATTATCAGAAGATTTACACAGCACGAAGTGTTAAAAGAAGTTCTTTAAGCAGAGAAAAATCATACCAGATCAAATATAGAATTATAGAAAGGAATGAAGAGCTCTGGAAATAATAACTCAAGATTAAAAATGCAAGATTTAAAAATATTATTTAAGTATTTAAGTATTTAAAATGATAACTGACTATTCATATGTGTTAGGATAGATACTTTCAAAAAAGTGAACAATACTAAGTGCTGGCAAGGATATGGAGAAAAAGGTACCCCTGTATAATGTTGGTGGGAATATAAATGTATATATGCATAATGGAAACAGTATGGAGGTTATTAAAAAACCTAAAAAGAAAGCTATCATATTACCTGGAAATCTCACTTCTGGGAATACACCCAAAGGAATTCAAAGTACATTTTCATTTTCATTACAGTATTATTCACAATTCACAATATTGCAGCCAAGATATGAAGTAAATCTTAGCATCCATCAATGAATAAATGGGTAAAGAAAATGTGGTATATAAACACAGTAAGTGCAATACTATTCAGCTATTCCTACTATTACAGGAAATATTATTATGTCTAACATCATGGATTAACCTGGAGGACATTGTCCTAAGAGAAATAAGTCAGGCACAGAAAGGCAAATGCTACATGATCTCACAAACTCATGAAATATTTAAAAAAAACAACAACTGACTCCACAGAAGCAGAGTTGAATGATGACTAGGGCAGAAGAATGAGGAATGGGGACAAAGTTTTAGACTGGGTAGAGAAATAAACTTTGGAAAGCTATTGCCTTTTATGGACTATAGTTAATAACAATGTATTGCATATTTGAAAATTTCTAAGAGAACAGATTTTAAAAGGTCTTACCACAAAAGAGTGAGGTGATAAATATACTATTTAGCTTGACTTAATAATTCCAAATCTATACGTATATAAACACATCACATTGTACCCCATGATTTGTATTGGTTGTTAATTAAAATATTTTAAAAATATAATTGACTGGAGCCGGGGATTTAGCTCAGCAGTTTCGCCACCTGCTGCGCAAGTGCAAGGACCCGAGTTTGATCTCTGGTACCAAAAAAAAAAAAAAAAAAATATATATATATATATATATATAATTGACTAAGCAAAAGCAACAATAAAGTAGTATGGAATTGATAGCATATGTACAGGAAAGATGTATGAAAACAACAGCACATAGCTGAGAGAGAAGAAATGAAAATATACTATTTTAGGCTCATTGAACGCGCCGGCAGCTTTGGAGGTGTTTGTGTGATTTCTTCACCAGTAGAACCGGGCCTACACTCAAGCAACCATGTCGAAGGGACCTGCAGTTGGCATTGATCTTGGCACCACCTACTCCTGTGTGGGTGTCTTCCAGCATGGGAAGGTGGAGATAATCGCCAGTGATCAGGGAAACCAAACCATCCCAAGTTATGTCGCTTTCACCGACACTGAACGACTGATTGGAGATGCCGCAAAAAATCAAGTTGCAATGAACCCGACCAACACAGTTTTTGATGCCAAGCGTCTGATTGGATGAAGATTTGATGATGCTGTAGTCCAGTCTGATATGAAGCATTGGCCCTTCATGGTGGTGAATGATGCAGGCAGACCCAAGGTTCAGGTCGAATACCAAGGAGAAACAAAGAGCTTCTATCCAGAAGAAGTATCTTCTATGGTGCTGACAAAGATGAAGGAAATTGCCGAAGCTTATCTTGGGAAGACTGTTACCAATGCTGTGGTTACTGTGCCAGCCTACTTTAATGACTCTCAGCATCAAGCAACCAAAGATGCTGGAACTATTGCAGGTCTTAATGTACTTAGAATTATCAATGGGCCAACAGCTGCTGCTATTGCTTATGGCTTAGACAAAAAGGTTGGAGCTGAAAGAAATGTGCTGATTTTTGATTTAGGAGGTGGCACTTTTGATGTGTCACTCCTCACTATTGAAGATGGGATCTTCGAGGTGAAGTCTACAGCTGGAGACACCCACTTCGGTGGAGAAGACTTTGACAACTGAATGGTCAACCATTTTATTGCTGAGTTCAAGTGCAAGCATAAGAAACACATCAGTGAGAACAAGAGAGCTGTCCGCCATCTCTGTACTGCATGTGAATGAGCTAAGAGAACCCTCTCTTCTAGCACCCAAGCCAGTATTGAGATTGATTCCCTCTATGAAGGAATCGACTTCTATACCTCCATTACTCGTGCTCGATTTGAAGAGTCGAATGCTGACCTGTTCCGTGGCACTCTGGACCCTGTAGAGAAGGCTCTTCGAGATGCCAAACTGGACAAGTCACAAATCCATGACATTGTCCTGGTGGGTGGTTCTACCTGTATCCCTAAGATCCAGAAGCTTCTACAAGATTTCTTCAATGGAAAAGAATTGAATAAGAGCATCAACCCTGATGAGGCTGTTGCTTATGGTGCAGCTGTTCAGGCAGCCATTCTGTCTGGAGACAAGTCTGAAAATGTTCAAGATTTGCTGCTCTTGGATGTCACTCCTCTTTCCCTTGGTATTGAAACTTCTGGTGGAGTCATGACAGTCCTCATCAAATGCAATACTACCATTCCTACCAAGCAGACACAGACGTTCACTACCTACTCTGACAACCAGCCTGGTGTGCTTATTCAGGTGTATGAAGGTGAGCGTGCCATGACTAAGGATAACAACCTGCTTGGCAAGTTTGAACTCACAGGCATACCTCCTGCACCCCATGGTGTTCCTCAGATTGAGGTCACCTTTGATATTGATGCCAATGGCATCCTCAGGGTCTCTGCTGTTGACAAGAGTACAGGGAAAGAGAACAAGATTACCATCACTAACGACAAGGGCTGTTTGAGCAAGGAGGACATAGAGCGTATGGTCCAGGAAGCACAGAAGTACAAAGCTGAAGATGAGAAGCAGACGGATAAGGTGTCCTCCAAGAATTCACTGGAGCCCTATGCTTTCAATATGAAAGCCACTGTTGAAGATGAGAAACTTCAGGGCAAGATCAATGATGAAGATAAACAGAAGATTCTTGATCAGTGTAATGAAATCATCAACTGGCTGGATAAGAATCAGACTGCAGAGAAGGAAGAATTTGAACATCAGCAGAAGGAGCTGGAGAAAGTCTGCAATCCCAACATTACCAAGCTGTACCAGAGTGCAGGTGGCATGCCTGGAGGCATGCCTGGGGGCTTCCCTGGTGGGGGAGCTCCTCCTTCTGGTGGTGCTTCCTCAGGGCCTACCATTGAAGAGGTTGATTAAGCCAACCATAAGTATAGATTTAGCATTGTTCCACACAATAAGACATTGAAGGACCTAAATTTGTAGCAAATTCTGTGGCAGTTGTTAAAGTTTAACTGTTACAGTAAAGTACTGGGCATTCTCAATACTTGAACATGGAACATGTGCACAGGGAAAAGATAACATTGCACTTTATAAGCACTGTATTGTAAGTGGAAATGGAATGTCTTCAATAAAAGTATTTAAAATTGGAACAAAAAAAAGAAAATATACTATTTTAGAGTTCCTATACTATACATGAAATGGTATAATATTGCTTGAAGGAAGAATGGAAAGTTAAATATGTATACTATGGAGCCTAATGCAACTACAAAAATAACAAAACAAAGAGATATAACAATTAAGGAAACAAAGATAAAATGAAAGCAATTAGTCTAAAAAGAAGGCAGATATAGACATAGAGGAGAAAGAGAACAAAGAATACACAAGACAACTAGAAAACAAATAGTAAGAAGATAAGAGTTAAATCCAACTATATCAATAATCACATTACATACAAATGATCTAAATACCTCAATTAAAAGACAGAATTTTTTCTTGCATGCACAAGGACTCAAATTCGATCCCCGGTACCAGAAGAAAAAAAGATGGAATTTAAAAATTGAACAAAAAAGCACAACACAGCTATGTACTTCCTACAAGAAACCTCCTTTATTTATTTATTTATTTATTTATTTATTTGCTGTTTCTATGAACTTTTTTATTCTGTACATAGGACATTTTGTACAAAATATAAAGTCCACATTTTTATTACTTATTACCATAAAACAAAGATACAATGTACGTACAATATTAAAAGGAAACCATACTAAAGTCACACTAAAAAGACACTGGGAACTGTGACATTTCTGGTGCACAGATGCATTTGGAAAGAGTGAAGATGCCATGCAGGACTCTATGAAGAAAAACAGTCACCAGCTTATTTTCAATGTAGTACTTTTGAGATCAGTTTGGTACAGAGTAAACAGTGTCTCTCTATAATAATATGGAAGTCGAATAATCAGCACAGGGAATCCGAGTACTAACGAGGAAACTTTAATAGACCAAAATAGTAATAATACTCTTTTCAAAGAAAATTAGTTTCTCTCAAAACTGTTTTTCCTTTTCCCTTACTGGTGAACATTTGTCTACAATAAAGAGTAGAAATAAAACCTAGACCAAGATGTTCTTACAGGTGGAGCATTACACAGTCACCCCAACACTGACAGCTTGCTTTTTCTGAGGGCAGAAGGACAGACTTCCCAGAAACCTCTCTCATCACCACACCGGACATCCGGGTCAGGGATATCTGAGAACCTACCAGCTAAGACCGAAGTTCAAACAATGGTATGTCAAAATACAGAAGACGCTGCTTTATACCATAAAAAGCACCATTTTTCCTTCAAAAGGAGAAGGCATCTAAATGTTTTTTAAATCACAGGAAGAAACCTACTCTAAATGTGAAGACACAAATAGGTTAAAAGTAAAATTATAGAAAAAGATATACCACATTAACAGCAATCCAAAGATACCTGGAGTGGCTATGTTAGTGTCAAATGAAGTATATTTCAAAGCAAAGAATTTGACCAAGAATAAAGAAAATCATTTCATAGTAATAAAGGAGTCAGTTCATTAAGAGGACATATGAGTGTGATAAAAATATTGTAAATGTTTAAATTTTAAAACTCATTACAGTAAAATACATGTTGCCATTAATCCTCCTCAAAATATTTCTCCTTCCTTCAAACACACTTATCCCATCATTCTTGAGTCATACTTTTTGAAGGAATTTTGAAAGTTCTCTTTCATGTTTTTAAAGTTGTGCTTTAAAAACATGAAACTTTAAAAAGTTGTGCTTTTTTTCATGTTTTTAAAATTTCATGTTTTAAATTGTGCCGCCATAGCTGCCTCAATGTCCTAAATTGATTCAAAACATCTATCTTTCGTGGTCATTTTCACTTTGGGAAGATTCAGAAGTCATGTGGTGCCAGATCCAGTGAATAAGATGAATGAGGACACACTGCAATGTTTTCACGAGCCTGCTTTTCTGTTGAATGGTATGTGGCAGCAGCATTCAACATGTTTTTGATTACACTTAGTAAAGACAAAAAAGACTTCCAGAACTGCTTCAGAAAGTGGCAAGAAAGATGAGGTAAGTATGTTAAAAACAAGGGAGAATATTTTGAGGGGGACTAATGGCAATTTGTCTTTTACTGTAATGAATTTTAAAAATTTAAGCATTCACTACATATTTCAATCACACCTCATAACAAAATTAAATATTTATGTACCTAATAACAAAAGAGGTTTGAAATAGAAGAAATGAGAACTGATAGAACTGCAGGGAGAAATAGCCAAATGTACAATTATACAATACTCCTCTTTCAATGATCAGTAGAAGTAGAAAGAACATCAATAAGGATATAGAAGATCTGAGCATTATCAGCCAACTTGATCTAACTGACATTGATCTAACACTCAACTCCAGGATAATCATATTCTTTGCAAGTGTGTATAGAGTGGTTGCAAGATAGACTATATTCTGGGCCATAGAACAGTCAATAAATTTGAAAGGATTCATACAAAGTATATTCATTGACCACAATGGAATGAAATTGGAAATCAGTAAGAGAAACATCTCTGAAAAATCCCCAAAATGTTGGACATGAAATGTATTTCTAAATAATCCAAAAGTGAAGCAAGAAACTAAAATGGAAATAAAATATTTTATCTGACCAAAAGTGAATAGAAAATATATCAGTTTGTGGGATGCCAATAAAATAGTTGTTATACTACTATCTGTATTGAAAAACAAGGCAAAAGGTTCTGAATTGATCTCAGCTGCCACCTAAGGAACTAGAAAAAGTGTAAATTAAAACCAAAGTAAGCAGAGGAAGGGAGATGACAAAATAACAGAGGAAATGAATGAAATAGAAAACAGACAAATAAGAGAAAAAGCAATAAAACCAAAAGCTTCTTATTAAGAAGATCAATAAAGTCCATAAATCTTGTCACAATGGTCAGGTAAGAGAGAAGACACAAATTACCAACATCAGGAATGAGAAGTGATATCACTACAAATTCTATGGATAATAAAAGGACAATAAGGGAATAACATGAATAACTCTGTGCCAATGAATTCAATGACTCTGATAAAACAGCCAAATTCATTGAAGGATACAAGCTACCAAAGGTCACTCAAAAAGAAACAGATAAGAAGAGACATAAACATATATATATAAAAATATATATATATAAGTATATATATAATAAATTGAACAATAGCTATAAACTTTCTCATAAAGAGAACATCAGGATTCACTGGTGAATTCCAAACCTTAAGGAAGAATATTATCAATGCTGCACAAACTCTTCCAGAAAATTGAAGAGGGAGAATAATCCCCTACTCATACTAGGAAGCCAGCACCAGCCTTATACTGAAACTAGAAAATAACATTACAAGGAAAAAAAGAACTGTAGCTAATAACCTTTGTGAACATAGATATAAAAATTCTTAACAAAATTTTATCAAATTGAATCCAATAATGCATAAAAGCAAGCACAGGCTTATCCCACAAATGCAAAGTTTATTTATTAGCTGAAAATTAATATAATTCACCTTAACAAAAGAAGAATTCTGTGGTCATCCAGTAGGTACAGAAAAAGCATTTAACAAGATTCAGCATTCATTCCTTATGAAAACACTTGCAAACTAAGAAGTGAGAGGAATTTCCTCAACTTGATGAAGGCCACCTACAAAAAAAATGTAATGAAATTAACATCATACTTATTAGTGAAAGACTGAATGTTTTCTCCCTAGCATCAAGAACAAGACAAGGATATCTGCTCTCATTGCTTTTCTTCAAAAAATGTACTGGGGTTCTACTCAATGAAATAAGGGAAAATTAAGAAATAAAAGGCATCTACATTGGAATAAAACAAAGCTTCTGCAGATGACATGATGTTGTGTGTAGAAAAATCAATAAGGACTAGAACTAATCATTGAGTTTAGCAAGATTTCAGGATACAAGATCAATATACAAAAATATATACAAAAATATATTTCTGTATATTAGCCATAATTAAGAAGAAAATGAAATGAAAAAAATTTCCACCAGCACCAAGAAAACATGAAATATTAAAAAATGGTGTGCAAGGACTGTTCACTACACAACATATCTGAGAGAAATTAAGAAAAACAACTAAATGGAGAGCTATACTCTGTTCATGAACTAGAAGACTAAATATTGTTAAGACACTAATTTTTCCCAAGTTGATCGATGGACTCAACACCATCCCAATAAAAATATAATAGTCAGAATAACTCAACACAAGAACAAAGTAAAAGATCTTAACACCACCTAAATTCAAGACTTTTAAAGTTGCAGTAATCAAGGCTAGATGGTATGATCATAAAGATAGACAAACAAATCAGTGGAATAGGAAAAACACACATACCTATAATCCCAGCACTCAGAAGGCTGAGGCAGGAGGATTGCCATAAGTTTGAGGCTAGCCTGGGCTACACAATGAGTCAAGGCCAACCTGAACTATAAAGTGAGACTCTGTCTGACAAAAACCAAATGACAACAACAACAACAACAACAACAAGACCACAGAAATAGGTCCACATGGATATGGACAGCTGATTCTTGACAAAGGTGCAAAGGTAATACAGTGGAGAAAATAGTCTTTTCACTGAATGGTGCTAGAATATTGAATATTCAGAGTGAAAGGAAGGAAAGAAGTAGAGAACTCCTATCTATATCTCATACCATTTTTTTTTTTGGTACCGGGGATCGAACTTGGGACCTTGCACTTGCAAGGCAGGCGCCGGAACCACTGAGCTAAATCGCCGGCCCTCTCGTACCATATTTAAAAAATTAACTTAAAATAGATTATAGATGTAAGGGTGTGTGTGTGTGTGTGTGTGTGTGTGTGTGTGTGCATGCTAGAGATTGAACTTGTCTTGTCTATGGTAAGTCACACTCTGCCACTGAATTACAGCCCGAGCCCTTTTACAATTTTGAGACAAGGTCTTGGTCAGTTGCCTAGGCTGGCTTCAAACTTGTGGTCCCCCTGTCCGAAACTCCCGAGTTTCTGAGATTATAAATGTGTGTGCAGTTTAGATTCTAGATCTAAATGTTTAAAGCTATAAAATTCCTAGAAGAAAACATAAGGGAAAATTTTTGAAACCTTGGGTTAGGCAAATATTTCCTACACATGACAGCAAAAGCACAATTCGCTAAAGAAGAGATAAATTGGACTTCATTCAAATAACAAATTTGTGTTAAGAAAGTGAAAACAAGCCATAGACTGGGAGGAAATCTTCAAAAATCCTTTATCTGCTAAAGGACTTATATCCAACATATATAAAGAACACCCAAACCATTAATAAGAGAATATATAGCCTAGGTTTTAAATGGGCAAAAGATCTGAACAGTCACTTCACTAAAGCCAATATAGAGATGGCAAATAAGTACTTGAAAAATGTTCAATTCATTTCTATTAGTCATTAGAAAATGTAAAATTAAATGAGCAAACACTATGGATCAATTAGAATGGCTAAAAATTGGGCTGGGAATGTAGCTCAGTTGCACTGCACCTACCTGGCAAGCTCAAGGTCCTGAGTTTGATTCCTGATACCAAAAGAAAAAAGAAAAAAGAAAAAAAGAAAGAAAGAAAGAATGGTTAAAATCTAAAAGACTGACCACATCAAAAATTGGTGAGATGAGAAGCTAATCCCATACACTGCTGGTGAGAGTGTAAAATGGTACAATCACTTTGGCAAACAGTTTGGCAATTTCTAACAAAATTAAACATACACCTACTATATAATCAAGCCATTCTTCTCTAGAGAAGAATGAATATGTCCCATAAATCCATACAAAGACTTGTACATGTATATTCCTCTATTGCTAGAGGATTTTCATATCTTTTTCCCAGGAAGCAGCTTTATTCATGCTGGCACTGATTCAGCAGATTTGTATCCAAAGGCTGAGTGCTGAACATGGGGTAGTTGCAACTTTTATACAATTTTTGTGTCTTTGTCTCCCTTATATGGGCATACACTAACATTTTACAGTCTAATTGGGTATACATTAACATTATACAGTCTGGTTGGGTATGATTTATGTTACAGAGTTACATGAGAATTACAAATGCTACACAGAGGCTCATATCGCTACATTGTAAAAAATTCCCAACTTGACATACAGGGAGGGGCCCTACCACACTACCATAGTAGCCACAGACTGGAAACAGCCACATATCCATCAACTGGTGAATCGACAAATTATGGTATATCATCTTAGAAGGGGTTACCATTTGGCAGCAAAAACAAATTCTGATATATGAGGCAACGTGGATAAGTCTCAATATGATTATACTGAGTGAAAAAAACCGGTATTATATAATATATGATTATATTTATTTAAAATTCTAGAAAACACAAACAAATCTTTGGTGAAAGAAGACAAGTCAGCAGTTGCCTGAGTAAGAGTTGGAGGAAGACAAACAACCATTCCAATTTTAGTACATGTGCTGCTGAAGCAAGCACAGAAGAGGACAACCTACGAAGGACCACTTTGGTTTGTAGCGTTGGCTTCACAGGTGCCTACACAGGTCAGCACCCCTCAAACTGCACAAGCATGTAGCTTACTAAAGCTGTTTTGATAAACCATATACATTTACTGGCTATTCACTGTTCACAGACTATTATTTACAAAGTATTTTTAGAACCTCAGGGGTACATTCATTGAACAAATTTTTTTTTAAAATTAGGGATTCAATCGATTTTGCTCTGAGCTACATCCCCAGTCAAATTTTTTAATTTAATTTTAAATTTTGAGACAGGGTCTCACTAATTAACTAAGTTTGCCTGGCTGGATTCAAACACATGATCCTCCTGCTTCAGTCTCCCAGGGTTCTGGGATTATAGGCGTGCACCACCATGCCTGGCAACAATTTCTTTCTTTCTTTTTTCTTTTTTTTTGGGGGGGGTTTGTTTTGGTTTGTTTTGGGGGGGGTACCAGGGATCAAACCTGGGACCTTGCGCTTGTGAGGCAGGCGGCAGAACCAGCAACAAGCATTTCTGAGTACCGATTATGTGTTATAAACTGTTCAAAGGTCAGGAAATACTCCAGTCAACAAAAGATGTGAAAATTCCTGACCTCTTTGAGCTCACATTCTTGGGAGCAGAATGGTAGATGGGGAAACAAATCTTAATATACAATTTAAATATGTAATAGATTGGATAAGTACCATGAAATGAAGAGAAGCAGGGTTGGGGGTGTTGGGGGTGAGTGAGGTTATAATTTTAAGTGATGGGGTCAGGGAATGCTTACATGATAAATGGGACTTTAAGGCAGAAACCTATAGAAGTTGAAGAAGCCAGGCATGTTGGTGTCATGGAGAACAGACTTCTAGATAAAAGGGTGTGTGCAAAGGTCCTGAGGTGGGAATGGGCTTTGGGAACCTAGAAAGAACAAGCAGTCCAGTGTGACAGGAGCAGAATGAGCAAGGAGGTCAGTAGTGGGTCAAGGTTGAGGCAAGTAAAGTTCAGCTACTGGAAAGACTGACTTTCACCATTGACCCCTAGGATGAGAGAAAGAAAATATTTTGCATTTTCTGTAGGCCTACCATGTACCTCCTGCTCAGAAGCCAGAAATGACGGGGATTTGCTCCACTCTGCTGCCCTGAGGGCCTCACACCCTCCTGGCACACAGCACCAGGTCTGCATACAGCTGGCATCATGAAATGTAGGCATCTGAGCTGGGCTTGGAAAGTTTGTTAGTGTGGTCTAGAAGCCATGGTTGACAATCTTAATTTCTGGAGGCAACTAGAAAAAGCAGTAGGTCGAGGGTCTGCGGACAGCATGGTCCTGGGTCTATCTGCAGGGCCACACACAAAACCTGGCCTGGCTGGGGATTTAGCTCAGTGGTTTCACTGCCTGCTGCGCAAGCACAAGGACCCGAGTTTGATCCCCGGTACCAAAAACCTGGCCTGTAACAGGCACTCAATGGATGTTTGTTGAATGAATGCATAAACAAAGAAAGAAACAAATGAATCAGAAATGGTACACAGACCTACCTTTCCTATCAAAGACTGTCTAGAGACCAGCAAGACTCCATCTCCTGGAGCCAGAGAAACCAGGATTCAAATCCCAGCGGCACCCTTTTCTTGAAAGATAGCGGTAAGGCTCTCTGTTCGAAATCTGTTTTGTCCTCAGCAAAATGGGAAGAATAATAATACCTACTCCATAAGGGCCTTGAGAGGATCAAATGAGAAAATGGATGTGAAGAGCACTGCATGGTGCCAGTGTATACAAGGGCTTTTCCCCGGTTAACTGAGTATGAGTCACAGCAGCCCTATGAAATAGGTCCATTATTATTAATCCACTAACAAATGAGGACTCGATAAAACCTCAGACAGGTTCAACAACTTGGCTGAAGTCACACAACTTGTAAGTGTAGAAGCTGGAGTTTGAACTAGCGTCTGTGCTCATAATTGCTATTCTGTTAGGTCTCTCTCTCGCTCCCTTTTCCTCTAACCAGACTGCAGACCAGAGTTCTGCTCTGTACGCAGCAGAGAACCAGGCATAGCTCCGGAAGCGGAAAGCGAGGGTGTGGTCTTGGTCTCCTCCCCTTCCACCTAAGAACCGGAAATTGAAGGCTTGGGGCGGGGCTTGTGCAAGAGCGCTCACCCCTGCGGACCCTGCTGGGCGCTCTCGCACCTGGAAGGGAATAGGGCACTCCACCGGATACCCCACCCAGCGCAGCCCTGCTACCCCAGAGCGGGACAAGAACCAGCAGGCCTGTGGGGTTGCTGGGGGGCCTCTGGGTTCCTCAGCCTAACCCCCAAGAGGGACTCTTGCTGGGTGTGACTGCCTGGGCCGGGAGGAGACTGAAGAGGTGCCTGGGGCTGGTCATGTGGGCGTGTCTGACAGCCGCTGTAATTGTTGGGCACCAGAGTCCAGGCCGGGCCTGCAATGAAGACATTTATAGCCAGCCGCCCTAGGGGACCATTCAAGTGGTTTTCTCCCTTTTGTGTCCCTTTAATAAACCGAGAACAGACATCAAATTAAATCTGATTCTGGGGAAACTTGGCTTTGCTTCCAGGCTCTGGAGAGGTCAGGGGAAGGTCAGTGTACTTGCTGACCTTGAAGTCTGGATTTTTTACCACACACTTGTAAAATGTAGACTCGGATGTGAGGGCTAGTCAGGCCTCTGGGGTCACTCAGACCAAACCGACCCTCAGGCTTGTGCAGGGATCCCCTCCAGAACATTCCTCATCAGTCTTTGTTTGCAGCCTTCCAAGGACCAGAAGATCAGTATCATTCAAAGCAGTGGTGCCATAGATAGACAGCTCTCCAGGGTCTCTTCTTGGGAACTTTGTTTTAAATCCCAGACCTGATACGCCCCAGCATCACTGAGGACTCTGAACAAAGGCTCTCATCCCTCTGAATCTCAGCTTCCTCCACTGTCAAATACCATTCATTCATTCATTCATTCAACACATTTTGCCTTCGGCTGGGCTTTCTCAGAAGCAGATTTGAGACAAAGATTCAAATGACTTCATTTGGAAGGTGACCCCAGGAAGAACCATGGGCAGAAGAGATTGAGACAGGGAGAATGTGGAGGATTGAGTTATGTGTCCCCCCAAAGATAAGCTCCACTCCTAAGCCAGGTACCTATGAACATGGGAAAGTCTTTGCAGATGTAATCAAGTTCAGATAGGTCACAGTAAATGAGGGTGGGTCCTAACCCAATGATGTATCTTTATAAAATGAGGGAATGGAGCATGTAGATGCACAGGAGGTAAAATGGCTACGCAAAGACCCAGAGATATACATGGGGAGGTGAGACCAGATTTATGCTGTCACAAGCAAGGATGCCAGCATCTTTGGAAGCTGGAAGACCTTCCCTCTGCTCCTTCAAGAAGGAACCAACCCAGCCACCATTTTGATTTTGGGCTTCCAGCCTCCTAAAGTAAGAGAGTACATTTCTGTTATCTTGAATCACCTAGTTTGTGATGTTTTGCTACGGCAGCCTTAGGAGAATAATATAAAAGGGACAAGTCAATAAACAATAAGGCAGTGTGTCTGTCTAGCAGTTACTACAGTGGGGAAACTGAGACTTGGTCTCTCTGGAGACTCAGGGAGCTTTAGAGTTACCCCAGCCTGTGGAAGAGACAGGAATTCCTCCACAAACTCTCCTCTGTCCTTGCCTGAAGGACAGGCAAGCACAGCCCCCAATGCTGCAGGGCTGGCCCTCATGTGGACATGGAAATTCTGGGGCTCAGGGTGCACAGGAAAGGGGTGCTGAAAGGAGGTGAGTGGGGCACCAACAGAGTTTGCTATATCTTTAGTGAGCGCCTAGTATATTCAAGCCCCCATTCTAAGTATGTGGACTTCAGCTTTCAAGCCATCAGCCCAGGCCCTCCAAGAGGAAAGATGACAACTTAGTGAGTCCAGAGGCACCCTAATGCCCAATGGAGTAGGAAGGGGACACACAGCAGCAGGTGGTCGGCCAGATCCAGGAGGATCTGGGGTGGCACTTGTTTATTCCAGATTGTCACACCAGGAGGAAGTAGCATCTGGAGGGAGACCTGAATGTTGAGAAAATCCACCATGCAGCATCTGATGGAAGAGCGTTCTATGCCAAAGGAACAGCTGGTGGCGGTCTCAGAGGGGACAGGAAGGGGTGCTTCTGTGAAGAAATGAGCTCCAGGCCCCAGCTCTGCTGGGTGTCTGGGAAGCTGGCAGGAACCAGTCTCCTCCCTAGTGGCTGGCTTTTGTTCCCAGTGCTGGGCAGCCCTTGAGAGGCTCCTAGCACAGGGGTCAGATGGAGGGATCTGGGGTCCCTATGCTTGCTCCTCACAAGCCCTTTGACCTTGGACAAGGCCTCACTTTCTTATGTTGTAACATGGCCATGACTGTGTCCACCTTGTGGACTTGGTGCGCAGTTCGCAGGTCACCTTGTCCCTGATGTGTGACACTCAGGGCTCAGGACTTGGAAACCACCCGGCCCGCCTGTGTGCCCTTGCAGGGTGACAGCGGTCAACCAGTGGTCCTCATGGCAGAGACCTCGGGGGTCCAGTTGATTGCAGTAGCGTTGGTCTATCTTGATGCAGCTTTAAGTCACTGGGTTTAAGAAACAAACAGACTGAGAATGAAGGAGACCCTGACAGGAAAAAATGGGAAGAGGAGAGGGCAGGGCGGGCTGAGCCTTCTCCCGTTTCTTCTTTTAATCCATAAAACAAGAATGGGAAGAAAGGGCAGCAGATTTTCTAATGCCATTTAGAAAAAAATTCTTTCTATTGTTTGGTTGGTTGAGTTTTTTGTTTTTTGTTTTGGTACCAGAGATCGAACTCGGGACCTTGAGCTTGCAAAGCAGGCGCTGGCATCGCTGAGCTAAATCCCCAGCTGCCATTTTTTGTTAGGAAATTAATACATGTTTAAAATTTTTCAGGTTTAAAACTTTTCAGGTGAGCCAGGGATTTAGTTCAGTGATGCTGGGGCCTGCTTCGAAAGCGCAAGGTCCTGAGTTTGATCCCTGGTACCAAAACAAAACAAAAAAAAACTGTTCAGGTAGTTTTAGGGGTATTTAGAGTATGAAATTAAAATCACCACCTAGTCTACTGTTAGGGGCATTTCCTGCCAAACTTTTCTATGCATAGAAAATAGAAATACAGGCTTTGGGTTTTGTTTTGTGGTTGTTTTTAACAAACATGGGAACCCATTTGCCCTTTTATCTTATCCGGTGGACAGCTTCCCTTACTAGGGATCTGCAGGTAGTCATGGTTGTCTGTTGTATTGATTTTGCTCAGGGTCACATAGTGGGGCGAGGCACAGCAGGGGCTGGGATCTGGGTTCCTCTAAAATGTTGCCACCCACCATGATCATATCAGCTGACCTGGGCAGACAGATTAGAAGCAGGCAGAAATTGGTCCATGTGGGATTTCAGGAGTAGGGACCCAGCCAGGGAGGCTAGGTGGGTACCAGGGGCGCCCAGCATCAAGCCCCACCCAGGTAGGCCCAGCTGCCCACTGCCATGTGTGCCAGGCTCCCAGCAGGCTCATTTGCCTTCCTAATGTCCTCTTTGCCCTGGTCTTTGTGAGCAGGTTTAAAGCTCTGAGTCCTCCTGGGATCTGGCTGACATGTAGCACCCCTAGCCCCCTGTGGCTCAGCCCCATGCAGGCACCGTAGTGAGTATTGCCAGCCCACCTTCCTGTATTTGCTCAGAAGCATCACTCTGCTCCTTCCCTTAGGGATGCTGAGATCCCCCAAAACACTCCAGCAGGTGGTCATTGAGTATTTTCTTGGTTGACTCCAGAGATGGGCAGTTCATTACCTTCTAAGGAAGCTGGTTCCACCTGGGATGGCTATAATGGTTGGTGGGAAATGAGCTTGGGCCTTGGAGGCAGAGCCAGGTGGCTGTGAGAAGGAGAGAGGAGATGACCAATACGTGTAAAGTATCCTCTAGTTGTAGGTGAGGGGAGGGAGCCCAGTTTCCCCATCTGGTTTCCTTTGGCTCAGTGTTTATCAAACTGCAGGTCACCAACTATTAGTGAGTCATGATATTAATTTAGTAGGCTTTGACTAGAATTTTAAAAGAGGGACAGAATAGCATAGGATAGGAAAAATAGGTGTGTATTTCAAGGGTAACTATTATGTGAAATTTTTGCAGCTGGCTGGACGTGCACGTGTGGTGGGCACTGAGGGCCATGCAGGCCTGGTGGGGGCAGGGGCCTCTAGCAGCTCTGAGGGTGGCCTGGAGGGGCTTGAGGCTTGGGCGCCTCTTCCTGCTCTCCCCACACCAGCACCCGAGTCCCAGCAGGGGCCCCAGGGGTGGTGGGAACAGGGAGACCCTCTCGTCTCTCCCCACTGCATCTCCTGGGCTCTCTGCAGCCCCATAAATCGTCTGCCCTGAGTCAGGGGCATAGAACTCCCTGATTTATGCCCCACCGGGACCGCCCCCTCTGCCTCCCTCTCTGGCTTTGTGGGGCCAAGGCCTGGCAGGCTGCTGGCTTCAGACAGCTCCTGTGGTTGCCATGGTGACAGGTTCAGGCTGGGCCATCATCCTCTCTCTCCCCCTCCAGCTCTCACTGGGGCTGGCTTTCCAACTCTGCTTCTAGTGGGCACATGTGTTGGTTTCACACAAAGTGCATGCAGACTTATGTTAGAGCAGGGTGGCCATTACAGCAGGGTGGCCTGGGCGCTGGTGAGTGCCTGGCCCTAGTGTTGCTGACCAGGTCTGAATCTTGTTCCTCCATGTCCAGGCTGGATCACAGGACTAGCCTCATGGCTGTGTTACAAAGGACCATCAAGGCAGGGACAGCACCAAGCCCTTCCTTTGACTCGGACTTTAGGTCTCCATTGTGTCATCTATAAAGTGGAAGTGATGACATTCACATTTATTGTTCTTCCAGGACCCAAAGCAGCCTCTGGCATATAGTATGTGCTTAATAAATGCGAGTGGATAAATGAATCTCCTAGGTTATCGCTGAAAGAATCTGGAGCAGGAACATAAGCATGGTGCCCAAAGATGGCTGCAGATCCTTTGACAATCCTAGGGACTCAGTTGCCTCTCCTTGAACCTGGCTTGGCCTTGTGCTCATGTCTAACCAACAGGATGTCACTCCCTCTGCCTCCTTCCTGGGCTGGGTCAGAAGCACCCCACTGTTCCTGCTCTGGGAGGCCCCAGCCACTATGTGAGGAGTGGAGGAGCCAACGGCGCTGTGCTGGAGCAGCCGTGGGAAGCTGCAGGCCAGCAGAAAGAGAGGAGGGAAGTGCCACCCAGGTGTGAATCCTCGAAGCTCCTAGGGGTGGAGAGGGGAGCAGCCCCCCAGGCCCCACCCACACTGCACCTTCAAGAGAGAAGCAGTCACACCTTGGTACTTAGCTGCTTTGAAGCTCATCCAGTTTGGTACTTGACGCATTTTGACATGAAAATTTTCCCCCAGCACTGGTCATTTGCTTGGTACCTAACAAACGAGCTGGGACTTGTCAGTGTTGATTGCCTTGTGATTCGCTGCCCTTTCCAGCCAAAATAATGTTTTGGTACTCATAGTTTTTGGTACTCATTTTGCCTCCTGGAACCAATTAATGATGAGAACCAAGATACCACTCCACATAACTGGCATTGTTTTAAATAGTAAGTTTTGGGTTGATTTCTTTTGAAGCTGTGTTTGTTAGAACAAAATGTAAAACCCAGTGCCTAGCATGTAATATGTGTTCAGTGAAGGCCAGCAGCAGTAGTAGGAGTTGTTGTTGTTGTTGTTGTTGTTGTTGTTGTTGTTGCTGGGAAGCAGCAGAGCCTAAGAATTCAGGATTGGGCCTTTGGAGTCAGACTTCGTGGGTCTGAGTCACAGTGGCTGCCTCCTAGCATTTGGGCCACCTAGCATTTGTCTCCAGACCTTGGTGAATCCATCCCTACAGTAGGAATGATGTTGACCATGCTGCAGGGCTGTGATGAAGAGCAGAGGTACAAAGCCTGTGAAATCCTGTGCACAGTGCCTTGCAGAGAGCAAGTGTTGGTAGGGTTTAGCCACTGGGCACAGCCCCACACTCGGTGCTCCCATCGGTGCCAGGATCTTCCACTTGACATTAAAGTGTGGGCTCTCACTCCATGGACCTCAAGCCAGCCAGGGCTGAAGGAACAAAGCCTTCTCTGCTGGGTGAAACCCTTCAGCACATGCATGGGATTGGGCTGCTGGGGAAAGGGAGGGCTTAGAGTTATGATATTTTTATCTTTATAAAGAGCTCTGGGTGGCCTATTTGAAAGCCAGATAAATAATAACAATGACAGTGGGGAAGGAGGAGGAGGAGGAGGAGGAGGAAGAGGAGAATTTGCTCGGTACAGCACACCTACTCATTGCTTCTAGAAACAGCCAGGGGATGAGTTCCCAGCTGCCGCTCAGTTCTGTGAGCTTCTGGGAGTGGGGATGGAGAAGCGTCTTCCCTTCTTTGGGTAGATCCATTGGTGCCTGTTGGTCACTTAAGGATCTTCCAGATCCACTGGGCCATCCTCTCACTGTACGAATGAGAACCAAGGAAGGGCAGTGACTTACTCAAGGTCACAAAGAAGTGCTGGGTCAGAAGTGGGACCAGAACCTCCAGGCTCTCCCAGCCTTAGAAGCAGTGGAGGATACACCACACACCAGGCTGTTGGGAGCAGGGTTTGCCTTTTCCCTGCCTGCCCAGACCCCTCCCTCTGCCTGCCTCGGACTTCCTGGCATTAAAATTCTCATTGTGGGAGCCTCCGCTCTCAGTCATGTCTCGCCCCTGGAATGCTAGGGTCTGACAGGGGCCCTGGCGAAGGCACTGTGTTATCTCTGAGCCCAGCGCCAGCCTGGGTGGGAGCAGCACAGGGCTGGTTTCCTTGCTCCCCTTTAGCAGATTGGGAAATGGAGGCCAGGAACAGGGGGATGAGCCTGAGTTTATCTCAGGAGGCCACTGGGGAGGCCTCTTGGAGAGTAGCAGATGTCTGTCTGCACAGTGCATTTAGGCGGGCCCTCGGAACACCACAAGCAGCTCCCTGCTCACAGCCCGTCCCCTGGCCTCCTTCCACCCATCCAAAACCTCCCCACTGCTTTAATTAGAAAGCGAGTCATCAGCAACCTCCTGTTGTCCTGCCACGGGGCTGGTAGTAAGAGGGTAGGATGGGAAAAGCACAGAATCAGGAGTCATTTCAGCTTGCTCTGTCATTCATTACCTATGTGACCTTAAGAAAGTCATTTTCCTTTTCTGAGCCTTAGTTTCTTCATCCCTAAAATAGAGCTCTTTGTTGGGTCTGCCCTGCCCCATGAAGATGGCACATGGTCTTGTAGTTGTCTCTTGCACAACAAGCCTCCCTCAAACTGAATGGCTTAGGGACGACTGTCCTTTGTTTTGCTCATGAATTTGTGACTTGGGCAGGGCTCCACCCTGTGCCAGCTGGGGTGGGATACCCTCCCTGAATGCTGGCCCTACCACTGCTAAGGTGGTTTCTCACCACATGGGCCTCTCTACACAGGGCAGCTGGGGATTCCTCCTACCATAGCAGCTGGGTTCCAAAAATTTCTCTTTCCCAGAGAGAGGATGTAGGTTAAGACAGCATGACAGTGACATGTCCATTGTAATCTGTTGGCCAAGCTCAGGCCGAGCTGCAGGAGAGGCTATGGAATAAGCTCTGACTCTGGTATCTGAGGCCTGGGCTTGGGCCCCATCTCTGGCCCCCAGGGTGCTGGGGGACCTTGGGCAAGTCACAAACATCTCCATGGGTGTCAGCAAAGCTAATAAAACCAGACCCTGGCTTTTCAACTTGTGTCATCAAAAACTCTGCATCTGACTTGCTTTAATTAAGATAAGAGCACAGCAAAATGTTTGGACTTGCTGTTAGTCCTTTGATGTCCGGCCTTCTGCCTTGTTGTTTTTGATGTCCAGGGCTTGGGGAACAGGCCTGGGTTCTTGGGGCTGGCTGGCGGACTGCCTGCCTTCTGCTGTTTGCCTTGTTAAAAGCACTTACGACCTAATAAAGCAAGATTGATGTGGCCTCCCTTGGGTGGGAGGAGCACTTTCCATTTCCCACATCTAGTGGGTTTCTCAGCTGGACTCGCACTGATGTTTATTGAGCACCAACTGAATACAAGGCTGAGTTTCACTGGCTCCACAAAACAACTCTTTAAGTGGGATCTTGTTATTGTCCCCATTTGGAGAAGAGGAAACCGAGGTGCTGAGAGGCCAAACGACTTGCCCAAGGCCACTGATCAGTGAGCTGGTAAGTTGAGGCACAAAAATATGGGCTCCTGACCATAGGTCAGTGTGGTCTCCTGTGGCTGCTGGTGGCCCAGCTTGGATGGGGATTTCACAGGAATCTGAGAGGCACACGAGCTTGGTTTCTGAGTCTGCTCAGTGCCATGGTCGGGCCTTGGAGGAGACAACAAGTTTGTGAGGTGCTGTCTGTATGGCCCCCACTTTACAGGGGAGAGAACTGAGGCTCACAGAGGTTGCATTAAGGAGACCAGAAAGAAGGAAGCCTGGGAGAAAGAGGCGGGGCTTTGGGGCCTTCTGCCCTTTGTCTAGCTCGTTGTCAAGGTTGGGTTAGGCTGAGATGTGGAGCCATTGGTGCAGGGAAAGTAGGGAAGGCGGCAGCCTCTCTGTGGGCAGCAGTGCCATGTAGAAGATGAAATGCCCCAAATCCTTGCTTCCCAAAGTGGAGTGAGGAGGCTCTGCTGGTGGGGTCCTCATACCCAGTCCCCAGCTGTGAGTGAGGGCCCCCAAGAGTGTAAGAGGCCCAATGACATCCCTTCCTTCAGTCCATTATGGTGCCAGAAATCCACCATTAACCTCCCTCCCCCAAGAAAGTCCGCCCTGGTTGAGGGGAGAGGAAGTCACGTGATTCTCTGGCAGACTAGAAGCTTTGGTTCCCTCATCTGGAGAACACCAGCCTGCTGGGTTATGAGAAGCCCTGGCACCATGCCAGCACTCTCTGGCAGAGAAGACTGGGCTGTGGTGAACTGAGGCCCACACAGCAGATCTTGAATGCCTGGCCTGCTGTAGAGGGAAGGGTGCAGTAATTCATGGGAACAGAGCCATTCCCAGGACACAGCGTTGGCAAGTACCACTGAGGTGGCACTGACATTGATGCTCAAACAAAGACCCCTCCTTCTCCACCCTGAACCAGAGTGCCAGTTACTCCCAGCACCACCTCACCCACATCTCCCACTTGCTTTTTCTTTGTTGTGTGTGTGATACTGGGGATTGAACCCAGGGCCTTTGCACTGAGCTGCATTCCAGCTCTCTTTTTATTTTTTATTTTAAGACAAGGTCTTACTAAGTTGCTCAGTTGCTTGAGCTGGGCTTGAACTTGCAGTCTTCCTGTCTCAGCCTGCCAGAATGCTGGGATCACAGGCATGCACCACTGCCCCTAGTTTCTGCACTTCTTGATGCAGTGGTTTGGCCATAGGCATCTCCAAAATGCTTTGGGGGGGTACCCTCCATCTGGGTAGCCTTGAGTATCCAGTGCCACATTTGCCCTGGAGTCCAATGGGAGGAGGTCAAGGGGTGGGCTTAGGCCAACTCCATCTTGGAAATTGTCACCTGGACCCTTAGGCAGCCTAGCTTGGCCCTGACTCTTTCATGGTCCCTGTGACAAAGGCTTGGGCAGCATCTTCCCTGCCAGTCTCCATCAAGTCTCAAAGATAGGCTGGGGCAGAAGATAGTTTCCGCCATTCCCCTTCTCCCTCATTTCCATCTTCAAGAGCCCAGCTCTTCCTCTCTGTGTGAGTCCCCAATGGGAGAGGGCTCACCAGGGCCAGCATCCGCCAGACTCTGAGCCACAGTGCAGGCTGCCAGCTTGGGTAGAGGCGGGGTCTCCGCACCAGTGCCCCAGGCAGGTGCTGGGCTTGTTCTTCCATCTTCGGGTTGGCTCATACCCAGGCCCATCCAACTCCAAGGCTTGGTATTTTTTTTTGCCTGTGGCCGCTAGGCCTCCAGAGCAGCCAGAGGCCCTTATCACACGCTGCTATCTTCATTGTTTGCAGAGCGCTCCTTTCTCCTGGCTAAGAAAACATGCTTGCAAAATCAGATTTCCCTGGAAAGCCGGCAGGTTAAAAGGAAAGGAAACAGTTTGAATTCTGTGAAGCGAGGATCTAAAGGCAGGGACGACCTCTGGGATTGCCCCTTGATTACAGGAAGTAGGGTCTGATCCCAAATTCCAGCCCCTAAGCAGCAACCCCCCATTCCATTCCAGCATCTACAGGCAGCTGAGGCCTGGAGAAACTTAGAGTGGAGATTCTCCTTCTCCGGAACCTGCTGTGACTCCCCACTGAGGGCAAGGCAAGCTCACATGCAGCCTGGTGTTCAGGGTCCTCCTTTCCTTCCCGTGGCCCTTTGGCTCCAGACATCCTCCTCACAGGCCCAAGCAGGTCTCTGCCATGCGTATACCTCGCACCCTGTCCCTGTCTGTCCAGCTGCCTCCTCCTCTTCCAGATGCCATTCAGAGCCGCCTCCTCCAGGAAGCCTCCCTGGCCATGCCCTCATGAGGCCTTGCTGAGAGCCCTGGCCACACCACAAGCATTGCCTGCTTACTTCTCACTGGCATCCACCCTCTCCTCTCCCCACTTCCACCATCATTGGAACCAAACCCAGCTGCCTTCCTGGTCAGTCTGGTTCCAGCCTGCTCAGAGCCATTGTGAGCCACCTTGGAGAGAACCAAAGTGTTTTCTTACAGGGAAAATGATGTGAACACTGGCATCAGGCTGCCCCAAAGCCTCATCCTGAGTCCTTTCTTTAGCTTTTTTTTTTTGGTACTGGGGATCAAACTCGGGACCTTGTGCTTTCGAGGCAGGCAGCAGCACCACTGAGCTAAATCCCTGGCGGGTCCTTTCTTAATAGTGACTTTTCCTGCTATTAAAGCAGACAAAGTCTTTATGTGGGTGCACAGCAGGTCTGAGGCTGTGACAAAGAGCTCAATCTACCTGTGCTGCCAAGCAGAGCTGTCTGTGATGGAGACAAGGGCGGCAGAGAAAGATGGACATAGGGTCCTGTTTGTTTCTAGTAAAAAAAAGAAAGAAAGAAAAGAAAACTGAGCACTTGATGCTCTCCTGTGCTCAGCACTGGACTAACACTTCATATGCATCAACTCTTTCCATCCACATAGTGACCCAGTGTGGGAGGTGCCTTGCTGACCCTCCTTCATGACCAAACTGAGGTCAGAGGTGAGATTGGAGTGCAGCGGCTAGTAGGCTCCGGGCCTGTGTGCTCTCAGCCCCTCTCTGGGCCGCCTGGGTGATGTCCAGGCTGCCCTGTGGTTGTGTCTATGTCCACACAGCCCGCACTGCAGGAAAGTCGGGAACAGTGTTCCTCTGAGCCTCAAGTCCAGCCAGGTTTGGTGGGAGAGGAATGGGGAGACTTTTATTTCCTCTTCTATTCTGTGCTGTTTGGTTATCACACACAATATAATTTAACACGAGCATTAAAAATAGGAAAAGCAGCACATACTCAGAGTTGAACATTCCGAAGGGGAAGAGAAAGGTCCAGAAATCAGAGTCAGCCTGGATATCTTGGAGATGGCAGGGAATGCATTCAGAGTCAAGGGATCTAGAGTGATCACCAGGGAAAAGGATGATAATAGGGCGATGCCAGGTCCTCTGGCAGCAGGAGGGAGGGCAGACCTCAGCTCGATGGTAGAGACACTTTGGAAGCTCAGAGCGATCCCTCAGTGGAGTACACAGCCTGGTGTGGCCCCCAGCTACCCATCGGTAGGAGCAGGCAAGCAGATGCATGCCAAATAATGTGGACTGTTTGCTGAATAGCTCACATGAGTTAGTGTGACTATGAGTCACGGAGTTACAGTAAGGACAGTACAGGGCCTGACTGTACCGGGTAAAGAACAACAAACATTCTGAGAACAGGATGGAGAGACTTGTCCAAGTCTAGCAGCTCCCAGAATCTCGGCCCATACATCCCGGGGGACTCAGGCACCAGCATCACAGGCACCAGAACACTTCGGACCTCATGCCAGAGGCTCAGACAGGCCTCTACTTGCCCCAGGTCACCCAGCTGGTCCAGCATCCCTGGCTGTAGCCTGGTGGGCCATCTGCCCCTGGGCATTTCTCCTGGCAATCTTCCGCAGTTGTTCTGGTGTCCAGCACCTGGTAGGTACCTGGACCTGGGTTCTAGTCCTGCTCTGGCTGAAGGTGCTCCCAGTCCCTCTGGTGCTGGCTGGAGATTTCCCAGCTGTCTTCCAGTGCCCCAGCCCTGTCCTCTGCTTGTCCCTGTCAGAGGCCCCAGGAGTCCTCCGCTGGACAGGGATGTGGGGGGTGGGGTGCTATGGGGTGTCAGGCACCCCGATGTCTGGACCTTGCCTTCATCCCGTGTGGATTTATAGATGTGTGTTCCTGAACTTTCATTCACTGTCCACAGCCCAGTGCATGGAGGAAAAACAACAGAGATGATAAAAGAGATCTTGCCTGCAGATGAAAGCAGGCGGAAACAGGCCTCCCACAGCCCGCCTGGCCCCGGGCCCGTTGTGTGCTCTGGTCCAGGCTGAGGCTGCAAAGTCTGGTGACACCCAGGAAGGCTCCTGCTCACCCTTGGGTCTGTTGCTGCCAGGCGCTCTGGGTGCTAAGCCTGGGATGAAGCACTAGGGGAGAAAGTGGGAAAAGAGTCTGTCCTGGGGCCAAATGGGCTGACGCGCTGGTCAGGAGGACTTTGTAAACTCCGAGTCAGACAGGATGAAAGCAAATGAGCCCAGGATCCTCCAGAAGCCTGTGTCCTCTCTTGGTCCCACGCATTCTGCCCCAGCTATCAGGCCTCCTTTCTGTTCCTTGAAACTCAGCAAGCTCATCTCCCACCACAGGGTCTTTGCAAAGGCTGCTCTGTGTCTGGGACACACTCTTCTATGCTTCCCAAGTCTGCCACATCCTTCAGGTTACTGGTTAAATGTCATCTTCTTAGAGCAGCCTCCAGTGATGGTCCCAACCATTCCACAGGCCAGGACTCTGTCTCCCTAATGTACTTGGCACAATTCATAGTCCTTGTTTTCATGATTATGAGTGATTTCAATTATCATTTTTATTATGTTGATTCAAACGGATTATTAATTAATCAGAGTGGTTATAACCTGTAAATTACTTAATGTCTTCCTGATTATTTGTATGCTCAAGTGTAAGGTGCCACTTTTGCTACCAACTTGCTGCTTACTGCTTGGGGTTCAGGCAGCAGCTCCCATGATCCTAATAGCAAATGTTGTTTAGCTCGCATTGCCTCAAAGCACTTTCCATCCATGACCTCATCTAATCCTCAAAGTAACCCAGAGGCAAGTGCGAGTACAGTGGACCCTTGACTTACAAACTCAACTTGTTTCTGAGGGCTGGTTGTAACTCAAGTTGGTCAGTTCAGGCCTCAGGCTTCTCTACACAGCCTTCAATGTCTCTCTCCTCTATCCAGGCAGATCTCAGTGTCCTCAGAGAGACATTGGCCCAGGATTTCTCAGTTAACTCCACACAGAAAAGGACGTTGTAATGTTTCTTCCAGAACTGTTTAAGGGTTAAATCTGTATCTGAGACCATCTGGAAGCACAAGTGGCCGGCATTTGGGTCGAAACTCATTACTTTGTTCATAAGTTAAAACTAAAATTCCAGTCGTAACCCACGTTGCTTGTATGTCAGGCTGGTTGTAACTTGAGGGTCCACTGTATCATCCCATCTCCCAGACAGGAAGCCTAAGGCTAAGAGATGAATGCATAATGCCTATCCTGTGGCCAGATTCCCTGGGCTTTGCTCACTTGGGGACCTTGGTGCCTCACAAGTGAGTACTGTGACAATGAAACTGGGAGTGGAGCTTGGGGCGACTCTCAGGAGGGGACTTGTAGTCTTGTGCCCTGAGCAGATTGGAAGGTGGGAACAGCCAGAGCTATGGGCCACTGTGGGAATGGGATACTAAGGGGCAGTGGGGAGGGTCCACTTTCTCTGCTCGGCCCCTTCCAACCCTTCAGGGCTCTGCAGAGTGACCGGGCCTCCTCCTGTGAGCCCCTAGAAGGTGGGGGTGGGGTGGTAAGCAGAGCCTTACCCTGGAGGCTGTGGCTTTGCCCCTGGGGTGGGTGCTCTCCTGCCGTTTGCACTCCTGTGGCCGAGGTGAGAGGCAAGGACAGCGCCCAGCCCCTGCCTGGGCTTGGGGGACCAGAAAGGGGTGTTTAAAACCAGTTGGTAGAGTTGGGGAGAAGGGGAGTCAGAAGGCTAGAAATGGCCATGGAGCCCTTAGGGCCCCAAGGAGACAAATCCCAGCCCCACGTGTACTTGTGCTCGATCCACGTAAGTGACAGTCCTGGGTGTGGCGCACGTGGGCAGAGCTGCACCAAGAGTCACACTGTGAGTCTGCGCCATCTTACATGAGTGACAGGAGAGAAAGGTTTTAAAAAGGTGTGCTGGGTGTTCTTTATTTTTGTATATGTTGAATTTTATATAGTAAGAAGTAAAAATAGAGAAAAGAAGAAAGGAAGGAAGGAAGGTAGGAAGGAAGGAAAATTCCACTTTGTAATAAGGCAAGTGCGTGTATGATTGCATGAAGGAAGTCCAGGAGATCTGTGAAGCTGATAACAAAGCTTACCTCCAGTGGAATTGCGGGTGATTTTCATTTTCTTCTTTATACTTATTATTTTTCAAGTTGGGAAAAACCTTAGCACTATTCAAAAGAAGAAAAGGAACACCTTGGGTTTGGGACTCCCCACCAGCCACTTAGTGAAGCCCCCTCTCTGCTCTGGTCACCTCACCTTGTTGAACCTCATCTGTCTCCTCAGCAAGATGGGGTTTGAGGGTTGTAGTGAGGACAGAAAGAGGAGGGACTGAAGGTGCAGCCCAGCATGTCCCACGCATGGGTGGTGCTCAGTACCCTGCATGTTGTCCCGAAACAGACAGTGCAAAGCCTGGAAAGACAGTGAGGCTCCCTGGTCCAGCACACATGCTTTGCCTGCCCTGTGCCCTTGTGCGTATGTGCACACACACACACACACACAGTGCGCACATGAGCGTGCTGTAACCTGCGTGAGGAGAGAAGAGAAAGCCCCACCCCCGTCCAAGATAAACACAGGAAGTGAGGATCCCAGAGTGTCAGGGCGAGGTTGGGAGCCGTCCATAAACTCTGGGCAGAGATGGAGGGTGGAGGGGGCCAGAGGAAGGAGGGAGGGTGTGGGAGTCTGGGCAGGGGCCTGAGTTTGACATCCGCTGTCTTGAGTTCAAATGTGAAAAGTTGAAACAGTGACTAAGCTTGGGGCCCGTCCCGGCTCTGCCTGCCTGCCTGCCTGCCTATCTGTCTGTGAGTCTGTCTAGGACAACACCTCCACCCACCCACCTCTCACTTCCCAGCCCTGGGATCTGTGAGGCCTCCATGCTTTGGGAAGCCAGGTTCAGCAAAAGTTTGTCACAGGAATGCACAGCTGACAAGAAATAGTAATCTGGGTTCCGAGATGCTCCTGACCCAGCGCTTGCTCGTGTGTAGAGAGATCACAGCAGGGGCAGTGGCCAGGCCCAGACGCCTGGCTTCCTTTCTGGAGTCCCAGATCCTGCTTCCCCCGAAGCTCACTGGGTCCCTGGGAATGGTGTGATGGGTCTCCAGCAGGCCAGGGGTGGGAGACCCTGGGCTGGTCACACAGGGGCTGCCGGAGGATGTTTTTGGATGGATGAGCACTCAGTGTGTGCCACATTCTTTACCTCAGCCCTAAATCCTTCTCTGAAACAAAGCAAGGATGGCCGGAGGAGGAGGAGGAGGAGGAGGAGGAGGAGGAGGAGGAGGAGGAAGAGGAGGAGGAGGAGGTTTTCTACTTTTGTCTTGGCTGCCCATCCACCCTCATTTTGCCCTGAGGTTCCCAGCTCCATCAAAGCACATAGCCAGAGCTAGCTGCATCTGGTCCTAAGCTGGAGCCCTTCCTCTGGCCTCCATGCTATCCCACAGTGCATGCCAGGCTGGTGCAGGGCCAGAACCTTGCCTTCAGGAGGCTGTCCACCTACCCCACTGGGTGAGTTGGGGCAAGTGTAGAATTTCCTTTCGGAAGGTAACCATGGGCTGCTCACCTCTTACTGTCATGGCTGGGCCCCTCGGAGTCCTCTGGACACATTGTCCACACTTCGGGTTCCCTGCTCCAGCTGCTTCAGCCGCTTGCCCCTCCTGCTTACCCAGGACAGAGGAAGACTGCGTCCACTCGCCAGTGAGCCAGTGGAGCCCAGGAAGGCCACACAGACAACCAGAGGCAGAGCCCAACCCAGACCCAACTCTGCTGCCGGGGCCATGACAGAGGGGCCTCAGGGCCGTGGGCTTCCTGTGGCTCCTGTCCTCCTTGTCTCTTCCACCCTGCTACTGGCTTGGCCTCAGGCCCCAAATTCATCCCTGTGCCAGTAGCCCATCCAAAAGCATACCTGGGCCTGCACTTAACCCCAGCATCTTCTCTTCCTATTATCTCTCTACTCACCACCTTCAGCCTCATGGTTCTTCTTTGAAATCCTCCAGCTCCCTGTTCTTTCCCACCCCAAGGATCCTATCATTACTTCTATTTTCCTTTTTAAAAAATGCATTCATTGGCTACATGGATGACTGGATGGATGGATGGATGATGATGGAAAGAAATGGGGGATTCGTGGGTGAATGGGTGGGTGGGTAAATGAGTAAATGATGGACTAGATAGGTGAATGGTTGGGTGATTGAGTGGATGGATGGGTGAGTGACGGATGGGGTGGACCGCTGGGGGGTGCATAGATAGATGGATGGATTTGGTGGCATGAAAAGGTGAGCAAATAGATGGATGACTGAGTGGATGGACAGACTGGATAGATGGAAGGGGTAGGTGGCTGAATGGATTTGCTGGCTGGCTGGCTGGGATGAGATGCAGGAAGGAGATGAGGGGATGCTCTTTCAGTTCTGCGAGACTTGGTTTTTTCTGTCCCTATTTCAGCGACCTGGGCCTATAGTGTTTACCCCCAGCTCCACTTTGCCCTCCCCGCAAGGATTTTGGGAACAACTTAGAGACACAGCACCCTTGACCCTTCAGGAAAGCAACAAATGCAGAGCAGCCTTCTGGGTGCGGGGTCAGCCTCTGTCTTCCCAGCCATTCCCTGTCCCAGCAGCCCCCTTTCTGAGGGTATTTCTTTTACCTCTTCATTTGTCCTAAAACTAAAAACAGAACCATTCTTGTCTTCAAAAACAATGCAATTTAAATTTAATTAACGAAAATTACACATTGATGACTAATCTTAAACTTTAAAAGACTGGAAACCTTGTCTTGAAGAGTTCCAGAGTAACATATGCCTCTATGTATGTATGTAGTTTTGGAGACAGAGTCTCACTGTGTAGTTCAGGCTGGCCTTGAACTCACTATGTACTGGCTTTGAACTTGAGGCAATCCTACTACCTCAGCCTCCCGAGTACCGAAATTATAGGCATACACCATCATGTCCAGCTTTCGTTTTGAAGTAATTTGTCACCCCCAAATTATGCCGGAGGGTCTTTAGGCTAATTTACTAAACAGTCATTGATGTACAAAGGAAAAAAAAGAAGCAAAACCATCAGGTGCTCAGTGGGTGCAAAGACACTGAAGGGGGAAATATTTTGCCCAAATACAGGAAACAGGTCATTGAATGAAGAGAGCTTTGGGGGATATGCCCCCTCCCTCCTCAACCCCTTGTCCCAGTGCAGAGAGACCACTTCCTTCATTTCTGAGCCTGCCCAGGGCCCTGCTGGGCTGCGGATGACCCCGTATTTATCGGAGCATCAAGAGGGAATCCCTAGCCCCCATGACATCTCTCCTATCCTTGCCTTTTGCATAAGCACTGACTCATCCTCACACAAACACTGTGATACCCATTTGCCAGAGGCAGAAACTGAGGTTCAAAGACAGATGACAGATCTGGGATCAAAATCCATCTTCAAGATGATCTATCTCCCATCTCTGTGAAGTAAATGAAGGGTCTGCAATTCGGTGTGGTCCTGGCCACACAACCTGTGAGAACAGACCGGGCTTCCAGCACACCAACTAGTGCATGGGTCAAGTGAGAGGGACAGGCAGTGGATGCTAGTCCCTGTGGTATGGCCAAGGGGTGGCTGGCCAGGGGGTGGCTGATCAGGGAGGCTTCCTGTAGGAGTGAGCATTGGCCAACACAGGATCTGGCAGGATCATTGTCTCCCTGAATTGCCATAGAGATGCAGAAAGGAAGGGCCCCTCTTCTCTCTCCTCCTGGGCTCTCTTGTGTAGCTAGGATCAACAGAGAACTTCCTTGCCCCTCATATTTGAGAAAAAGAACACACTTTTGCAGGGCCGAGGAGGTAGAAGTAGCCAGCAGCCTTCCATCAAGTCTCAACAGGAGTTGTCAGAGTACAGAGGCAGTGGGGGAGGGTGGCCCTCTCTGGCCCCAGCTGGTTGTTTACCTGTCTGGGCTATTGGTGAACCATCCATCTCGGTGACGGATCATGCAGAGTCCCTCTTTCCTCCACCCCTAGGCCCCTCTTCAGGCATCCATGTCTGAGCCCTGTGGAACACCTCAGGCTTTCAGCCACCCCTCCCTATGTGCCCACTCCTTCCTGGCCAGCTCCTGCCCTGGGCCAGGCCCTTGTCCTGCCCTGGCACCTGCCTCCGCCTTTTCCCACCGACCCACCAAGGGCATCAACAGCATTGGCAGTGACGGTAATCACCACAGTCCTGTGCACCAGGCCCTGAGCTAAGTAAGCACCTTGGGGTCATTTTCTCCTGACCCTTCACTTGTGTGGTGTCCATGGAGAGAGTGGGACCAATGACCACGGATCTGTGTGTTCAGTGAAGTAGGGAGTTCATCAGTCCAGGATGGTGAAGCCACCAATCCAGCCATCAGAAGTGGGGAGGGGTTGAAAAGCCACAAAGAGGGGACCACCTAGGATACTCTTAAAGGAGAGGTTAGTGTCTCCAGGTAGCCAGGGAGACTGTGCTCCCAGCAGGCCCAGGGTGCCATGAGCACCCCACGAATGCTGGGCCATCAGGAGCAGCCGGAAGGCAGCTGGAAACCCTCCCAGCCTTTCTTGAGCTCCTTTCTTCCAGAAAGTGTCTGGTCACTGTGCCCATCAGCACCCCTTAGAGCTCCTGCAATGTTTGCAGAAGGAGCTTCTGAGACATTTAACCAAGTCCCCTTTGGTGTAATTTTCTGAGCAGCCAGGGGCTACAGGCTGGTAGAGGCAGGAGCTAGCTTTGTGCTTTCTTCTTCTCCCACCCCTCACCTCCACCCTACCCTGGCCATGTTTAGTGCAATTGTGAAAGCAAATGAGATGCTCTATAGAGTTAGCTCAGTGAATCCTTGGGAGTCACTGGTGTCTCTGAGGGGTGCAGGCGATGAGATCCCATAGGGTGAGAACTCAGTGCATGGCAGGTGCTCAGGGATGGTGGGTCGGGTTGACATCCCCTCTTCCTGCATCCTCTTGAATTCTCGAGGTACAGAGGGAGGTGGGGGCACTACCCCTCCCCCTTTCCCCATCTGTGCTGTAGGTAGGTGAGGATCCCTTTCAGCCTGGCCTGCCTTTGAGTCCCAGCCCAGCTTGGCACCTGAGGCCACAGGGTCTGGCTTGGGTAGTTGTGTTTTGATCATCGCATCAGTGGGCTCCATCAGATGAAGGACCCCAGGGAATGGGGAACACGTGTACAGATCACCCAGGAAGGCCCCTCGGGATGTGGGACACATGGGGTTCAGCTGTCCCACGCTGGCATCTTCATACTGGAGGCCAGACAGACTCATAGGTTCTGACACTGTCCACAACTGTGCCTGCACCCAGGACCTCAGGCCCCAAGCCCAGTCCCTGTGGGGACTGGGGCCCCTCTGCATTCACCAGTGTGACACTCTCTGACCTGCTGCACCCTCTGCATGACCTCTGTCCTCTGATCCCAGCCGGAGCAGGGGACGCCTTCCCCAGTGATCGTGGCAGCATAACTCAGATGGCAGGCTGGGGCAGGAGGAGGGGACAGTGGGAGAGGAGGGAGCCTGAAGGAGGACACTTCTCCTATGGCCTCCTGGCCCAGAGGCCTGGCCAGGGCACTTGTGGGTGTGAAGATGGAGGAGGCCAGGAGAGCTGTGCAGGGGCAGGGGCTTGGACAATTTAGGTGGGAAGACTGACGGGCAGAGGCCTTCCCTGGCCACTCACCCCACATCATGCTTCTTCACAGCCCTTTCACAGTCCAAAGCCCCTCTGTGATGGAGGTGCCCCAAGACAGATCCTGTGTTGCTTTGTCATTGTCCCCAGGACCTGGCCCACACAGTAGGTGCTCAATAAATTTCCATTGTATTACTGGCAATATTATCTGCATCATCTCATTTAACCTTTATAACCACCCTTAGATAGAGGTAGGCAGCAGCAGTCCAATTTTCTGATGGGAAAACCCAGGGTGAAGAGGGAAACTGGTCAATGTATACTCCCAGTAACTGATGGAGATGGTGCTCTGCACCATGGCTGGGTGTTTGAGGTCACCACTTTGCTTGGTTTAATACAAAGAACAGACAGATGCACACTTTAATTGTTTGGTTTCTGCTGTCCCTTCTTTTCCAGGGAGACTTGTGCCACCGTGCATGCATATGTGCATGTATACATGCGCGCATGCGTGCATGAGTTCATGCATGTGTGTCAAGCCCAACATAGGACGAGCAGCTCACCCAACATCACACAGCTGGAACCTGGCACCCTGGCCCTCAGCCTCCCATCCAGGGACAGACCTAGCCCTCAGAGCTGGATTCCACCAGCAGTTCCACTACATGCAAGCGTGTGATCTTGGGCCAGCTGTTTACTCTCTCCAAGCCTCAGTTTCACTGCCATGGCCTATGGGCTACACTACCCACTTGAAGGGTTACTGTGGGTACTCAGTGAAGCAGTGGGCGGGAAGAACTTGGCCTTAGCTGGCACATGGCAAGGGCGTGATAACTGATGGTGATGCTTGTATTTCAAGCCTAGTGTGCAGCGAGTGTACAAAATTGACACTTCCACACCAGTCTCACCTCTGGAAAACAAAGGGTTGGTCAGACTTCAGTGACACCATGCTCAGCCCACCCCGTCCTAGATGGTGCCTGACTCCAGCCCTGGGGATGGAACTTCACATCCTCTGGTTCTGGGCTTTGTTCCTGAGCCAACAGGGTCTTGCACTTTCTAAGCAAGTACTCTATCACTGAGCTACATCCCAGCCCTAATTTTTGTTGCTTTGTTTGTTTGATTGAACCTTAGGCTTCACAATGAGCTACACCCCCAGCGCCTTTTGTTTTTTATGTTGAGACCAGGGTCTCACTAGGTTATTAAATTGCCCAGGCTAGGCTCAAACTTGTTTGAGATCCTCCTCCCTCAGCATTCTAGAGTGCTCAGATTACAGGGGTGTGCCTGGCTCCTAATTTTTAAATTAATGGTGATAACGACACTCTATTTTGTGTGGTACTCTATAGTTTACACATGCTTTTCACTTCATTTCTCCTGTGTAAGCATCACACCCCATTTCACAGGTGAGGAAACTAAGACCCCAAGAGAGAAGAGGCTGGCCCAGGAGCAGCCCCAAAGCCTGGGCTGAGAGCCAGGTCTGGGGTTTTCTCAGGGCTTAGGCCCAGTGTCCACTCTGGATGCCTCCCACCCTCTGTCCCTGTTCTTTCCCATCAGAGGCCCAGACCCTGGGCCAGGCTGGGAATGTGCCGGGAGGCCGCTGGTGTGTCAAGGCTGTGTGTAAGTGTTTTATTGTTTGCCCGCAGAGGTGTGAATGAAGTAATGGGCCTTCTCTGGCACTCCATCTGTCTCGGCTGACAGCCGCTCCGTGCGTGGGGCTGCTCTGTGTAAATGCTGTCACCCTGCCATCCCAAGCAGGCAGCTTCCTCTGGGAAGCCAAGATCGGGGCCTCCCGCACCCGCAGCTGGCCCTGTCCGCAGCTCGTAAATCACCACTGCCTTCCTGGAAAGTGGAGGGAGAGACAGACAGGGTGATGGGGAGATCAACAAGGCCGAGAGGAGAGGAAGAGACGACCACCGGCCGTCAAGGACAAGCAGGACCAGAAGAGGAATCAAGAAGGGCAGAGGGACAGGCGGGGGAAGGACCACTGCGTGGAGGAGAGAAGGGGAGAGCATCGCGGGAGGGGTTGGCAGGTGTGTGAGAGAGAGGTGGGAACAGGAGATGGGCCAGAAGACAAGGGGACAACAGGACAAGGAGCAGTGGGGGAAGAGGAGGAGCGGCACAAAGCGTGAGGCGCAGGGACAGAGGGGCTTCGTGGGACCCAGGGCCTGTCCGCTGCAGGAGGAGTGGGGGGCAGTGGCCTTGCCCCTCCAAGCCCAGGCCTCCCCTGCCTCTGCTCCACAGCTGCCCTGCCCCCCAGCGCCAGGCCTCTTTCCCTCCACTCTGAGCCCACCAGAGTCTGCAGGCAACCAGACTGGGGCTCAGGTGGGTGGGAGAGTGGAGGAGGACAAAGCCATAACCTCGTGACTTGGTTTCCCTGACTTGTCCCGTGGGCTCCATCTCAGGCCCACTCTCACCCTGGGGGGTCACAGGGATCCTCTGGGATGAGACCTTTGTGTGACTGACCCAGTGGTCACAGGGATGCCTGGGCCCCGTGGCCCCCGATGTGCTCCGTGTGCAGAGCATGCAAGGTCAGAGAAATAAGGAGCAGGTCATGTGGGATCTCAACAACCACCAAAAGGACTCCGAGTCTTGATGTGAATGACAGGAGTTGTTGGGGTAAGGGTGATCTGTCTGGACACATTTTCAAAGGCTCCTCTGGCTGCTGGTTTGAGGATAGACTGAAGTTGTCGGGCATGGTAAGGTCAGATCGGGGGGATCCACAGAGGTCATTGGATGAGGGCCGAGCTCCTCTGCAAACGCTGAGCATGGAGAATTGGCCATGGGGCGGAGCAGTGTGGAGGCCACCAGAGACTTCGACAGGAGCCATTCTGGGGACCCCTCAAACATCGGGAGGAGCGGACCCAGAGACACTGCGTATGGGGGGCTTTTTGAGGGAGTTTTGATAAAATGAGAGGCAAAAAAACAGGAAGAAGGTATGGAGTCAAGAGAAGGCTTTTAAAAAACAATTATTTCTATTTTGTAATAACAGTAGATGTGCAGAAAAATTGCAAAGGTCCTTAAGAGATTTCTCACTTGCCCCGCAGGCAGAGCTCCCTAAGGCTTCTGACTTCCATAGCCACAGTCCATCGGTCAAAACTAAGGCATTAGCATCAGCACGACACTATCAACCTCGCTACAGATGTACTTAGATTTCTGTGGTTTTCCATAAGCATCCTTCTTCTATTCCAGGATCTGGTCCAACGCAGAACACCACATTGCCTTTAATTTAATTATATATATATTTAGTTTTTTGAAACAGGGTCTCACTATATAGTTCAGACTGGCCTTGAACTCACTATGTGGCCCAGGCTGGCCTCACAATGATCTTCCTGCCTCAGCTTCCTGAGTGCTGGGATCACAGTCATGTGCCACCATGCCTGGCTCCTCACATTGCCTTTGGAGAAGAGGGTCCTTATTTGATTTTTTTTTTCTTTCAGTACTGGGGATTGGACTCAAGGCTTTCACACTGAGCTACATCCTCAACTCTTTTTAAATTTTTATTTTGCAATGTGGTCTCACTAGGTCACTAAGTTGCTCAGGTTTGCACTTGAGATCCTCTTGCCTCAGCCTCCCAGAGTGGTAGGATTATAGGTGTGTGCCATCATGCCTTGTACTTTTTTATATATGCATTTAATATGAGGACATTGTCACTGTATGTATGCCAAGGAGAATGGCCTGCGAGACAGGAGAGACAAGTAACAAGGAAAAGGGGATACTTGCTGAGTGACAGCCTCAGATAGGTGCAAGGGGACAGGAACCAGGACACTGGTGGTCCTGCTGGCTGCTGACTGTTCTGTGGCACACAAGGACCATCCACAGTAAGTATAATGGAGAGCATCTTGGGGACGTGCCACTTCCTAACTCCAGACTTCTTCCAGGTACAACCTCACTTTGGAGCCCCTCCCCTAAGAGATAACACCTGAGAGGGGTGCAGAGGCTGAAGACAGGGGCTTAGGAGCAAGGGCTCCCCGGAGGCCACAGGTGCCAGCCCTGGGGCTGGGACTCCAGCCACGATCCCGACTCTGGACTGAGGCTGCCCGATCTTTTGCTCCAGCGCAGCCTGTGCATTCTGAGTGTTTGAAAGAATGACTGCAGGAAAGACTAGGAGCTCCCTTCCCCCAGGATGTCATCTCTGTTCGCTCCTGCGGCATCAACTCTGGGCCCTGGAAGGTGCCAGGTGCGCATGGGAGAGCACAGTCTACCCTGAAACAAACAAGTAGAAGTGGCAGGCCAGAGGGGTGGAGCCAGGAGGGGCCACACAGGGGACTTGGCCAGGGCGTGGCCTCACTGTGCCCTGGTGAGTGGGGTTAGTGACAAATCCTTAGCTCTGCTGTCTCTATTCTGTACTTGTAATTGGCCGCATGGAGAGGGTGAACTTTGCTCTTTGCAAGCAACTTCGTTGAAGTCTCCAAAATGAATGAATGAATAAATAATTAGAAAGAAATAAAGAAAAAGAAAGAAAGAAAGAAAGAAAGAAAGAAAGAAAGAAAGAAAGAAAGAAAGAAAGAAAGGATCCCTTTCTCTTCTAAGACCAAAAGCCAACAACATCTTGATGCCTGGTTGCAGAGATCAAGTTGCCTAGACATGCACCCTCTAAATCAAGCCTTTACACGTACAGCCACACACACTGAACCACACGCACAGGCACGTCACAACCACGGCTTTACCCTACGAGGGCCCACAGTCCCTATCTAAACCCTCAGGGCAGATAGGTTTCAGACCTCAGAATGCTTCTGGCTTGGAAGGGGAGTTCTCTATGCATCTCATGGACTTTCTAGTCACCCGAGGAGAGGGCCTGAGCTGTACTCAGTGAGCAAACATTGCTCATTCTGCAGGAAAATATACAATACTCACAGTAAGTGGGGAAAATCAAGATCGTAAATAGCCTCGAGGCACTTTGAGTTGTGTTTTACAGACTCAGGAGGAAAGAGAAAACAGGACTTCCTGGAGCATCTTGGATTTCAGAATGGCAGGTTTTGCTGCTCACAAGGCCCTCAGCAGGCAGCTGGTTGGCCCTCGGTGCACCGACCCACATGGAGGTCACTGGTGATGGAGCCAGGAGCCACAGTCTCTGCACTGGAGCAGGTGGGCTGAGGCCTTGTGTGTGAGCACGTGTGCATGTGTTTAAGTATGTGCACATATCTGCATGCATATGCACACTCTAGGGACGTGTCTTAATCTTTGAATCCTTGATTCCTTTTTACTAGACACTGGGTGGACAACCACAGAGAGGCCTGACTGCTAGTTTCACCTTTGATCATGGGAGCTTAGAGAGGGTGCCTCAAGCCATCTTCTCTGTGCCACACTGAGAGGTAGCAGTCAGTGGAGTAGGGATGGAAAACCAAGTCACTGATTTATTTACGTGCTTAACCAACATTCCAGGAACACAGCGGGGAGAGGGGAACAGGTTGTACCCTGGAGTTGCAGAGATGAGCTCAGTCCTCCCTCCAGCTGGTGGCCAGGCAAAGACAGAGCTCTTGTCCCTTGTGAAGCTCCACCAAGGGGGTTGCTGAGCTTATATTCTAGTCCAGGAGCCTCAGAGAAGGGAAACAGCCTGTGAACCAAGAGGAGACTTACCAAGAACAATTAGTGTTCTTTCAACAAACATTTGTTCAATCAGCAAACTTGTGAACATTCAACAAACATTGGTCCATCCAACCGATATTTGTTTGCTCAACATTGTTGACTCAGCTCCCGCTGGTGCACAGGGACTGCAGACATGGTGTCAGGGACAGAGGACCAGGTGGCAGGCAGCCAGATCTCGTTCTTGGCAAAGGACTAAGTGGCAGAACCTCTTCAGTCACTCCCTGTCCCTCTTTCAGCTGCAGCAGAAGAGATGGGCTGACCCCAGCCCCTTGCTCCCGAGGGGCTCACTCTCAAACTCCTCCTCCATTTACAAAACCCTTCCCATTACCATGGACCCACCTGCAGGCAATTCAGCAGGAACAATGGGGAATCTCTCATCTGGGCACAACTTTTGAGGCTATTCTGCTTCTAGGGATTTAATCTAAGGACCCATCACAGGGTGTGCAGAGGTTTGAGGCTCTCGAATTGTTCATAAGAATGAAAATATCTGCTTGGGTAGGAAAATCACAGCTCATCCTGGTCCAGAATCCAGGACAAGGAGAACATGGAATGTCAGGCATGAAAGTCTCAATAAGGAACCTTCAAAATAGTCTTCATTGGATAATCCTAGTTTTAAAGGAAAATGTAATATAGAAAAATGTCTGCTAGGCTATACCTCCGAAAAATAAAGGTTATACCTGAACAGAAGAATCACAAGTGATTTTGTAAAAGTTTTTTCTTAATTATGCTCTCCTGATTTTCTAAATTTCCTGCAGTGAATATGGATTTAGATTGACTCTCTCCCCTCCCCTCACACTCTGGCATCTGTCACAGCAGCTCTCTGCACCTTTCCCTTGGTGCCTGTATCATGTTAATTTCAGATCTAGCTCCATAAGGATCCTGGAAGATACCTGCCCAAAGAGGCATGAACCATTTCTATCCCAGAGCGGGACCCCAGACCCAAGGTTCATGTGTGTACACCAGTAGAACCCGTGTGGGAACATGTGGCTTTGGCCAAATGGCTCCAGCAGGCCCAGGGAAGGCACCACTCAGCGATAGCTGAGACAGGAGTGAGATTCCCAGGGACAGGGGAATCAACAGACCCAGGAGCTCACACCAGCCCACCCCAGCCAGGGAGCGGGCAGCCAGGGGCCCCCAGCTGGCCGGGCTGGCTAGGCAGGGATTTATGGGCCCCCTTTGGACACATTAAAGATCACATTAAGTGCAATAAATGTAGATCACGCTCCTAAATAAGCTGAGATTTATCCCTGGATCCTCTCTGCAGGGGCCAGCCCCATAAATCTTGCTGGGCCTGTCCCCTGGCCAAGTGATGGTGGGGGGCAAGGGGAAATGGAGAGTAGAGGGGTGCTTCCAGGTATGGAGCCTGGGCCCAGAGGGGCTGCCCGTTCTCTGGTCCCCAGTTCCCTCTGGGCTCCAGCCTCTCCCTTCCTTGCCCTCCTATCCTTCCCCTCCTTGCTCCCCTATCCTTCCCCTCCTTGCCCCTGCTCCACATCACCCAGGCCCCCTCCTGCCTGTACAATCTTGTTATAGACATTAAAACAGTATTATGACCATAATGCTGCAAAAGATGAGCATCTGCAGCTTCTAAGGGGGCCGAACAGCCACCACTGAAATTGCCTTTGTCCTTGGTGAGGGAGGCCCCCTTGAAGAAAAATGTATTGTAGGAAGATGCAAATTTACAGGCCAATAAATTAGGGGATGATTAGTCACGTTGTAGTTCTTCTTCAAAGGATTCTTTAAAGGCTAAGCTCATTCATTTAAGTGTCTGTTTATAGCTCAGTAACTTCCAGACTGAAGGCTAGGAGGCCTCGCAGGGGACTGGAAAGATGCAGAGAAATGGGAGAGGCCTCAGAAGGGTCGGCAGCGTCACCTGGATGGCACTGATTCGGTGAGGGTTGTCCAGCACTCACCACATGCCACGTACAGCCCCCAGTGTTGGGAAGCAACTAAATGAGACCCCCGTGTACTGGCCAACCCTCATGGGGTTTCCAGAGTTTTGAGAGTGGGAAGGTGAGGAGCAGGGAGATTAACATTAGCCAGGTTCACACTGGGTCCAGGTTGACAAGAGGTGATTTACAGGCAACTGTCTCTGGGCACATCTGCAGACAAATGTCAGGGACAGATCACATGCGTGATGGCAGGAAGAAAGGAAATTCAGTGAAAGATGGGATTTGCCAAGAAGAGAAAACAAATGTAAATACCATGGCTCCTCCAGCTTTCCCTGAGAACAAATATGAAGTTCGGCCTCCACTGAATTGATTGCCCTGGAGTTCCGTGCTTTGTGATCCCGATCAAATCTCTCAGCCACCTGGCACCTTGAGCTGCAGACCACAGGAACACAGAGGGAGAAGCTCACACACTTGTTGCTGGGATCATGGCAGAATCTCCTCCAAAGGTGCAGACAGGCCTGCTGGATCCCCCCACCAACCCTCTCTGGAGCCACAGCAGAAATTATCCTGTGGTTCAGCTCTTCCTGTTTTATGTCTCCACTCCTGTTCTCTCCTCTTCTCTACCTAGTAAACTCCTACTTATCCTTCATGACCCAACTCTGTCAAAGGGTTATCACATGACACTGCGATGTGTTCATTTGTTTGTCTGCTGCACCCTTAGATCACAAACTCCTTGAGACCAAAGCTTATGTTTTGTTGGCACAAGTCTTAGAGCCAATCACAGTGCTTGGCATAACTATTTGCAGAACAAGTGACCTAAACTAACTGGTTGTATAAATAATCATGATCATTTCGAGGTTCAGAAAATGATACCCCAAGGTGAAGGCTCAGAAGCAAAGTTCCTCTCTGGCCTTGTCCCGCCCTCCTATTTCCCACCCCTCCTCCCCCAAGGCAGGCCAGAGAAACTAGAATTCTCCTTCCCAACAGTGGGTCATAGAAACCAAAACCTCTTTCCTATGATCCTAAGGGTCTGACTTTAACTTTCCCCACCTTTCTGTGTAAGAATTGGCCATGAAGAAGATCTCTGAGCTGCCTCATTTGGTTGTAGGTCATAAGCTCTCAATTCTGGAAGGGATCCTCCCTATATCCAGGGGGACGGGTTGCTGCACAGAAAGGCCAAGAGGAATCTGGACAGACAGGGTCCCCTCAGTCTGTCACTATTAGCTCACACTCTTCTTATCCAATCACAGCCATCCCTGCTTCATTGAACTTGAGCGAAAACATGGATGGCTCACTCTGGCCTTTGGGTTTGCAGCTGGAGGCCTCCGTGTCATGTAAAACTATGATCAGAAGCTTGATCTCTTCTTTGTCTTTGTTACAAGGGTGCTGGGTGTGACTTTTTTTTGTGGTACCAGGGATTGAACTCAGGACCTTGCGCTTGTGAGACAGGTGGGGCGCCCCTGAGCTAAACCCCCAGCCCTGGATGTGACCTTTTATGATGGACAGGAAAGGGATTCCCCTTTTCCCACCCCCACAATCATCACGGTCACTGTGGGGTAAACACTTGCGTATATCATTTCATTTCATCTCCACAATGGCCCTGCGAGGAGGGTTTTTTCTTTTTGAAGTGTATTTTATGCTGGATATTTTTAAAAAATAAATCTTTCAAGGCTGGGGATTTAGTTCAGTGGAGCCACGCCTGCCTCACAAGCGCAAGGTCCTGAGTTCAATCCCTGGTACCAAAAAATAATGATAATAACAATAAATTTAAAAAATAAATATTTTATTTTTAATTGAAGTATCAATTGTACATATTTATGAGAAACAGTGTTACATTTCGATTCATGTTCACAGCATGCATAATTGGATCAGGGTGGATGGCTTATTCATCACCTCACACAATTAACATTTCTTTGCCTTGGGAACATTTAAAATCCTGTCTTCTAGCAATTTTGGGATATGTAATTAATTGTTGTTCACTACACTTGTCCTACTGCACTATGCATAGAACATTAGGAGTTATTTCTCCTATTCCCCTACAAAATGAAGAGTTTTTAAATCACTGTTCTACAACAGGAAAACACAGCCTTGGAAAGGCTGATGGCTTGTTCAAGGCTATAGCCCTGGTCTGTGAGAGGGCTCAGGTCCATCTGATGCTCTGTGACCCCATTGTCAGCTTGCCCTTCTAAATGACACTGTCTGCCTGGGCTGGGAACACCTTACCCTCACCACTCTATGTCCTGCAGTTAAGACTATAAGATGTGTACAAAATTGAATGAATGAATGAATGAATGAACATGTAACCATTGTTATTTTCACATCAAAACCAGTGAGCTAAATTCTGGGGCTGAGCCAAGCCATACTGGAGCTCTCAGCAAAAGGAAAATGTATGTCCCTGTATACATGTGTTGACTGATTCACGGATAGGGATTGAATCTGGGATCTGGAGCATGCTAGGCAAGTGCCTCACCACTAAGCTACAACCCCAGTCCTGTAATTTTTTAACAGTTAATTTCTTTTCTAGAACAGTTAAAAAATGTTGGAAAATGAAAATTTTATTTTAAATTTAAGTATTCTACTTATAACAAAATCAGAATTTACTATGATCTTTGCTTTCTTGTCTTTAATGGAAATAAACTTATTAAAATCAAAATTCAAAGTCTAATTTGCTTTTGACATTTTAGGCTGAGAGTTGTAAATTATAACAAATGAGAGAAAACTTGGAAAATATACTTGATAGATATCAAAATTTAGCAAAATATATGAATATACACCCCAAGTGTTTAAACTTAAATACTATTATGAATTTTAAAATATTCACTTTTCAATTCTGTAATATGTTTTCTGAATACGTTCTGGAAAAGTTGTTTTTTAAAATACAGTGGATCCTTGACTTATGAACTCAATTCTTTCCTGAAAGCTGGTTGTAACTCAAATTGGTCAGTTGCCTTCAAAATCACTCTCCTGAATAAGTTTTGGCCACAGTTTCTTCCAGGCAGATCTTAGGGTCCTTAGAGAGACATTGGCCTAGGATTTCTCAACTGAAAGGATGTTGTAATTTTCCTTCCAGTACTCTTTATGGTTAAATCTGTATTTGAAACCATCTAGAAACACAAGTGGCCGGCAATTGGGTCATGATTTAAGACTTTGTTCATAAGTTAAAACTTTCTGGTTGTAACCCAAGTTGTTTGTTTGTCTGGAGGGTCGTAACTCAAGTGTCTATTGTATACAAAATCACGTATATAAAGGCACACATTTCTCCTTGAGCTCCAACATGGATCAATGATGGGTACTCTTAAATTTTGTTTTTATTTAACTTTGACATTAATTTATTTTAATTAAAATTTTATATTTTATTTATTGTGAATTTTGGGCATTAACTTTAATTTTTAAAGTAGTGCAGTAAATAATTTTTATCTAATCAAGTAATAAACTGTTATAGTTTGGATCAAAAATGTTCCTGAACAGGTTCATGTGTTCAGAGATGGGGCTTTTGGAAGGTTGATTAGATCATGAAGATTAATCCATACATTGCTTCATAGCTGAACATGCTGTTAGGATGTGGGGCCTGGTTGGAAGAAACAGCTTGCTGGTCATGTGACCTGAAAGGGTATATCCTTCCCCTCTCTCTGGCTCACTCTTTCTCTTTCTTTTTTTTAAATTTTTTTATTTTCTCTTTCTTTTTTCTTTCTTTCTTTCTCTCTTTCCTTCCTTCCTTCCTTCCTTCTTTCTTTCTTTCTTTCTTTCTTTCTTTCTTTCTTTCTTTCTTTCTTTCTTTCTTTCTTTCTTTCTTTCTTTCTTTCTTTCTTTCTTTCTTTCTTTCCTTCTCTTACCGGGGATCAAACTTGGGACCTTGTGCTTGCATGGCAGGTGGTAGCACCTCTGAGCTAAATCTCCAGCCCCTTTCTGGCTCTTTCTTGCTTCCTCTACTTCCTAGCTGCCTTGAGGTGAGCAGCCTTCCTCTGCCACTCTGTTCTACCATAATATTTCTGCCTTGGAACCAGCAACCATGGACCAGACCTTCTGAAACTGTGAGCCAACTAAATCTTTTCTCCTTTGAGTTGTGTATGTCAGGTATTTGGTCACAGCAACAAAAATCTGACCAATACACTGAGTTTTGGAGTGTCCCTAGAAACACTATGCCCAGGCAAGTGCCTCCCAGGCCTTTTCTAAAGGCCTGGTAGCATCCACAAGATGGTGGGCATATAAATCAACACAGCACTCTACTGGGAAGACAGGTGATGTGCATCCAGAAACATTAAAATGTTCACTTCCTTTGGCCTCACAAAATCCCATCTGTTAAGCATTATCTCCAGAAATCCCTTGCCATGAACAAAGTTGTTTTGCATGAGGATGTTCAGTTGAGCATTGTGTATATCAGCATAATGTTGGAAAGATCCTGAGTGCCCAGTAGCAGAAGATTCATATTTTTAAATCCTGTTTATCCATGGAATAAGTACAGCTGTTTGGAATTGAGTCTTTTTGAAATAACATTTTTGAAGACTGTTTAATGACATGAGAAGATATTCAAGATACCTTTTGTAGAAATTCAAGATAATGGTATATTCCAACTGATTTCATTTAAAAAAAACCTCCTAAATCTATGAAAATGTTAATAATGGTTATCCTAAATGATGGGATTTTAAGTAAAATTTTAAACGTTCCTTCAACTTTTGTGGTATATCTTTGTTCCGTGTGTGTGTGTGTGTGTATGTGTGTGTGTTTGTTTTTGTAGTAGTGGGGATTGAACCCAGGACCCCTGCACTGAATTACATCTCAGCCTTTTTTTTTTTCATTTGTATTTTGAGACAGAGTCTCACTAAGTCATTAAATTGTCCAGGTTGGACTTGAACTTGAAATCATCCTGCCTCAGGCTCCCAGGATGTTGGGATTATAGGTAGGTGCTACCGTGCCTAGCTTCTACTGTTTGGATTCATTTTATAATCAAGAACTAAAGGTAATATTTTCAAGTTAGTTCACTGGATGAGTCTGTACTTTGGACAGGTCTAGGAGGAGAGGGAACATGTGGCTTTGTGCCCTGTTCCACCCCCAGTGCTCCTAGCAGGTCCTGCACAAAGTGGGTGTCCAGGAAACATCTATTGAATTACTGCTTATGAATAAATGGTTCAAATACTCCTTTTGTTAATCTGGACTCTTGGTCATTAGAGACAGAAACATAACTCAGCTCAGGGGAAACAGGGAATGTGTGGGGTGGTGGGTGAATCCTCCAGCAGTGGGGACGGGGCCACTGCACCTATCTCACATCCTTGCATGGCTCCCCTGGTCTTGGCAGGGAGGAGGAATCTTCTGGCTCCTTCTCCTGGTTCCACCTGAGTGCCATAGGGTGGGGAGAGGTGGGTGCAGGACAGATTCTGAGCACAGGTTCTATTATGGTTTAGATCTAAATGGCCCCCAAAGCCTCATGTGTTTGGAAGGTGATTAGATTATGGGGCGCCATAGCTGACTTGCTGTTAGGAGGCAGGGTCTGGTTAGAAGAGGCGGTCACTGAGGGCATGACCCAGAAGGGTTTCTCTCTCCCTCCTGGCTCCTCCCTTGACTCTCTGCTTCCTCTGCACCATGAGGTGAGCAACTTTCCTCCACTCCAGCTGCAGACCATGAAAGGACTGAAACTTCCAAGACATAATCCAAAATAAATCCCTCCTTTAAGTTGCAGGTGTCAGGTATTTTGTCCCAGAAACAAGGAAAGTGACTAAGACAGGTCCCTACCAGTCCCCCTGTTAGCCAGCCCTGTGTCCATGGCTAATGTAATGCAGAGCTTCAGTGGGGCCATGTCTAGCATCCTTTAAAAAATCCTTGTTTGGATACCCTATAGGAGATTTATAAAGCTTGTGACATCTAGCATTGTAATAAGTAATATGAGATAAATGTAAACAAATTGTATACCTAAAATGTACCAATAAAAGAACAACAACAGAAAAATAAGTAATATGAAATGTAAGGAGGTCCTAGAATTGAGAGTCTGATTCCCCAGAGGAATTAGACAGAAATAGCCCTGGACAAAAAGGTTCCCCAGGGTTTCTGTCCTTGGCTCATGTGACAACTGTCCCTACCCTATGCACACACCCCAGCCTGCTGGCTGGACCCTTGGCATTGACATTTACCACACCTGGTGCTCCCAGCACTGGTGGAGGGGTTGACACCCCTCTCTGGGGGACAGCCTTAAAGGTGTCTGGCACAAGCAAGTCACGGAGTTCCAAGGTGATCAGATTTCTGTGGCTGGGGAATTCAGTGCAGGGTGACCTGCTCAAGTTGTGACCACCAGGGGCTATGCTCACACCCTTTGATGTTTCTGGTACAAAGTTTCATCCGAGAAATGTAACTCATGATGCCAGGCTTCTGCTGGATGACTTTGTGCACGTGGCAAGGTGAAAATAAAGCAGGTAAGGCAATAATGATAACGATCCCATTTTACAGGAGAGGAAATTGAGGCTTAATATATACAGGTCACACCGCAGCCAGACGACAGAGCTGAGAGCCAACCCCAGGGGTTCTGTCTCCAAATCCTGTCGTCTCTCCACTCTCTCAGTATTTTTGCCATGGGATATGAGAGCTATTTGATGGTGTGCCAAAAAGAACTTCAGAGGCAAAGTGCTCTGGGAAGTGGTACAAACTCTCTTCTTGGAAAGTCACAAGATTTATTAGCATGGTAAAGGCTCTGAGAAATCCTGCATGGTAGAAGCAGGATTGATTTTGTGTAACCTAGTGTTGCCTGAATTTATTTAACCATGTAATTCGTTTTCCTTCCTATGGCAATTGTATCTCATGAAACGTACTGTGGGGGTCACTGAATTATGCCCCCAGGACTGGCTTCACTCATGAGCAGAGAAGCCCTCAAGTGTTTGCCATTGCACGTAATAATCTGTAGGAAGAAAGTTGCTGAGACTCTGAGGGAATTCAGAGCTATCATGGCTTTCTCTCACTCTATTTGGACAGCTCCTTCAACAAAAAAGCAAGCTGTGGAATGACAGCTGAGGCCCAGGACTTGTCTGGGACTTGTGGCTCATCGGTGCCTCAGCAAGAAAACATTATTAACATCGCAACCTACGTGGAAACAATGACAGCGGTATGGTTGTGATTTTCATGGTCATTTCTGTTTTCTTCCATTTGAATCCAGGCTGACCTTTGAGCAGAAGTGTGGGGATCACCTCTTACTGTGTCTTCCCTAGGTCCCATTCCTTGTGGTTCCAGGGGAGATATCAATGATGGTGCTCCCTTCAGTGCTGACCACCTGGCTGTGGTACCTATCCCACTGGATGTAGTGCTTGGCACAAGGAAAAGGGAATAGACCCAGACACCGCCAACCTGATTCCTTCCAAGAGGTCAGAGGTGTGGGCCCTAGGAGAAAACAACCTACTGGATCAGAAGCAGTGGGAGGTAGGGTTGGCAGAGCTATCTTTCTCTCCCCATGAGGGAAAGCTTGTCTGGGATTTAAGGCAACACACAGAAGGATGCAGAGCTGAACATTATGGACAGAGGACTAGGAAAAGGCAGCCAGGCTTTTGGAAACATCACTTGAGTCCTGGATCCAGCCATGCCTGACACTGTCCTACCCACAGTATGCCCAATCACATGAGCCAGTGCAGTCCCCTTTGGGCTCACATTCATTAAGGGAGTGTTTCTAGTCATTAGGAACTAAAAGGCTATTATCAGATTTAGAAATCACTACCCAAAGTGGAGTGTCAAAATGTCAAGCTACACCGTGTAATTAGCCAAGTTAAGGTGGGCTGTGGGGCTGTGGGGATTCCTCAGTCCTAGACTGGGGAACTGGAAGTCCTGCTTATGGAAGAGGAGGAAGCTGGTTAACAAGAGTGCCCATTGTACACTGAGACTCAGACTCTGTGCCTCAGAGAATTTGACAGAAAAATGCCAGAATACTGGCAACATTTTACAGCCCCTAGTAAAGTCCTGGAAGGAAGAGAAAGTTTCAAGACCCACCAGCTGGTGTGGAAGCGGAGCAGGTTACTGTCCAGGTCTATTCCTGCTGAGATGCCCTGGTGGGGACCCTTGCTGCTTGGGCTTCCTGAGCCTGGAGAGAAGGGGCCCTGTCACAAGGGCTCATGGGGACTGGGTGCCCCCAGGAGGGTGAGGCTAGACCCCCAGAGCAGAGTCCAGACAGAGGGCAGCACTGCCAGGTCCTCAGTCCAGAGCCTCGAGAGGAAGCCTTTGGGGACAGATACGGTGGAGGGGGTCACTCACTCCATCCCGAAGACCTATCTTGGACCCCCTGCATGCCAGGCTCTCCTCCAGGCAGTGTGAACACAGTAAGGAAGACATGGGCGAGGTTCCTGTACTGGAGTGCTAACTCTCAAGTCAGGGGTATCAGCAGGTGGAAAAATAAATAGACCATTTATGAATAGTGCAAAGTGATGCAAAGAAATTCAACCAGGTGATACAGGAAAGAGGCAGTTGGGAGGCTTTTGAACTGCTAAAAAGGTGTGGACCAAAGCATCCAACTGGATCAGCAAAGGCAGGTAAGGGTCCTGAGGTCAGAATGATACAAATGGGCCAATGTAGGTAAAATAGGAGTTTAGTTAAGTAGGGAAGAGAATGAAGAGAGTAGGTCAAAGTTGGCAAGGAAAGGTCAGGTCTCTCTGAACCCTGTAGGCCAAACTGAGGTTTAGGGTGTCGCTCCCAGGGAGATGGGCGAAGGAGTGGATTGGTGGCTGATGTGGAGTGGCTGCTGGAGGTAAAAGTGGCAACAGGAGACAGGCTGGGAAGGAAACTGTGGAGTTGGTGTAGGCAGCTGGTGGCGACAGCCAGCCACAGTGGAACCCTGGGCAGGAAGAGCCAGCCACATTTACAGATGTGTTGAATGTGAGGCACATCTGGAGGACAACACAGGTGCCTTGTGTGGTAGGTGCTGTCTGTGTCCCACCCAGACAACCACTGCTCTGGGACCTCTGGCCCTCAGCCCCCAGCCACTGGGAGCAGGGTGAGGCCGGGCCCCAGCTGAAACCATGGCCTTGCTCAGCTGCCCTGTGTGTCACCCCTTCCTTCCTCCCTACAGTGCCTCTCTGCACCCCTGCACCAGAGCCCAGGCCAGGCTCTGCTTCCGGGGCACTCACCTACGACAGTGTCCGTGCCTTCCTCTGGGGTCTGGTGATTTTGTCTGAGGTGGGGAGTGGGGCAGAAGAGGCAGGGCTTTAGGAAGGTGGTTGGATCATGGGGGTGCCATGCTCCTCAGTGGGTGCTGTTAGGAGGCGGGGTCTGGACGGAAGAGGCAGTCAGTGGGGCATGACCTAGAAAGGTAAATCTCCCTCCCCAGCTCCTCCCTTCTCTCTGCTTCCTGGCCACCGTGATGTGAGCAGCTTTCCTCCCCAGACCTCTCCACCATGCCTCCCTGCCTGGGAGTAGGCTGACTGTGGACTAAAATGTAAGCTGAAATAAACCTCTTCTCCTTTAAGCTGTGGGTGTCAGGCATTGTGTCTTGGCAAGGAGAAAATACCCAAGTACGCATGACTAATGAAAGGGAGGTTTGTAAATATGCTCCTGGAACTCGTCAATGACAGTAGAAATACCTGTCAATGGTTTAAGACATACTCCATGTGCTGTCATGAAAGATGCAAAGGGAATCAATCCTGAGCCCAAGCAAGGAGAGCTCAACGGCCCCGGTGTGAGCCTAGGGCTTCCCAACATCGCCATAGTCCTCCATGTTACAAGACAGTATTCTCCCCTGTTTGCAGGAAGGAAGTAGGGGTGAGATCAAAACCTGAGATCATCCAGGTCAAACTCAGAGTGCTTTTCTCTGGGCCACAGGACCCTCTGTGTCCTTGCCCTCCTACTGCCCAGCAGCTGGTGCGCTGCTGCTTGGCATAGTATGAATCAGGGGTCAGGGGATCTCCCAGCTCCGAGACAGCTGATGGTCTTTCTAGCCCAGAGGTTTCTAAACCTATTTCTGCTCAGGAGGGAGCCATCAGAGCCCAGCCTCGCCCTGATGGATCCTGAATGAATCCTATAATGAGACACTGTCTTGGGATCTTGCAGGAAACCCTGGCTCTGTCCTGCATGAGCTGTGTGGCCTTGGGCTAGTCACTTCAGCTCTCTGAGACTGTTTTCACATCTGAAGGCTGCAGATAAGAATACTTGCCTGTAGAAAAGAAGAGAAAGCTAAATGCCTGACATGGACAGGCACTCTGCAAGCTGTCATTGTCATCCATGCTGGGGTTGTTCCAGATATGCAGCCACCTGGCGCCAAGAACGCAAGCCCCTTCTGCCTCACATCCGGCACACCAGCCTCTCCCTGTGCTGAGGATGTTTGTGCAGCCAGCCTCCTCCCAGCTCCAGGGAACCAAGACCTCCAGAACGCACGGTTCTCCCACAGAGTCTCCCGGCCCTGAGCTCACCCCTGCCCCATCCTCCGGACCCTCGGCCTCTCGCCCTGGTCTTGGCTGCCACACCCAGCAACCCTGTGTCTGTAGTTGCTTGTGGACCGCCACCCCTCTGTGACTGGGGCTCGGTGGAGCCATGGGCAGCGCACTGGGCCCACGGAAGCAAGGCATGACCCTCAAGTTCACCTTCATTGCCAAGGCTCCCAAGGCAAAGACAGCAGAGGGAGCATTTTCAGTGTGGTTCAAAGTGTGGAACAAGAGAGGCCCTGTCTGAGCACAGAACGCAGAGGCTCATTTTCCCAGGACGAAAGATCCTGTGTGTGGGGCCAGCTGACTCGGATCTTGCAGCTGAGTCGAAGACACAGCAAAGCTCCCCATCAGAATCCTGGGAAAGAGGAGGAGGGAAGATAAGAAGAGGGGCAAAAGCACCCATGGAGACAGGTCAGGAGGATGAGAAGCAGGAAGGCCTCCCCCAGGACACCCGGGGAGCCAGTGGGGAAGCCGCACTCAAGCCCCACACCTGGGGACCTCAACCCCCAGACCCGCATGCACTTGACCTGGTGCCCACAAGGTCGCTCTGTAGCAGTCCCTCTCCCCCTGTCTTCCACAACGCTGGGATCATCATAATAACCGTGTGTCAGATGATTCCTAGGACAATCCCACTCACAACAAGAGGTAAGTGCTACTGTTCATCATGCTTAGGAAACTAACACACAGAGAGGTCGAGTAGCTTGCCCAGGCTCACACAGCTATGAAGGAGTGGAGCTAAGAGAGCCCCTCAGTGGAGTCTGCAGCCTCTCTTTCCGCTGTGCTCCTCCTTATCTTCATAGCCCAAATGTTCCCACATGTCCGGTCCCATCTCTTCTCTCATTTGCCTGTCCCCTACCTTGCAAAGGGTGGCAGTTTCACTCTCCGTAGTCTGTAATCCTTCCTTATACTTTGAACCATCTCTAGATTACTTATAATAGTGGTTTGTTTCTTTGAGACAGTCTTACTAGGTTACAATGCTGACCTTGAACTCTTGGGCTCAAGAGATCCTTCCGCCTCAGCCTTCCCAATAGCTGGAGTTACAGGTACATATCACTGTGCCCAGCTATTTATAATACCTAATAAAATGTAAATGTTATGTAAATACATATTGCTATGCTGTAGTGTTTAGAGAGTACTGACAAGAAAATGAGTCTGTACATGGTCAGTACAAACACAATTTTCAAAAATATTTTCTATCTGTGGTTGGTTGAATGTGCAAATATGCAGCCCAAGGTGCACAGGGTTGACTGTCCCTCATCTCATTTAATCCTCCAAGCTGCCCCAGGGAGAAGGCTCCCCTTTCCTTTCTGGGCACAGATGTAGAAAGTGAGGCTCCAAAAGGTCAGTGCCTGCCGGATAGGAGCGGCAAGGTTGAGCTTGTCCCAGGCCTTCACTGCGCATGCTCAGAATCTGGGCGTGCTTATAGCATGGGAAATGTCTGACAGCATCCTATGGCACAAACATCAAAGTAAGTAGCCAAACCATATAGATGTGATTCCAACTCAAGTAGCAAAAATACACACAGAAGGGCTGGGGATTTAGCTCAGTGGTTCTGCCACCTGCCTTGCAAGTGCAAGGTCCAGAGTTCGATCTCCAGTACTAAAAGAAAAAAAAAAACACAGAAGCATCATCCGGAACATTTTAACTGTTTATTTCCAGTGGCGGGTGGGAGTGAAGTCATGTTTTTGCCTCTTCCGCTTATTACTTCTCTTTGTTTTGCACAGTTGCTCATGTCACCAGCTCTCTGGGGGCCTCTCACAGACTCCACACTGGAGTCACCTGTCTTCACTTTTCCACCCTCACTGACCACCCAAGCACTCTGCCACGTGGCCCTGCCCACCCGCCCATCCTGGCCACAGTGTTTCTCCTGGAGCTCAGAGCCCCAGGAAGCTCCAGGAACACGGGACACTCACTGTTGACTGCTGCTTCCAGCATTGCACTGTGGCCTCTGCCAAGTGATCCCTTCCCCACCCATTCCCCGGACTCATCTCTCCCGTGCCCAGCCTGAACTCCTGCTTGTGTCCACGGGCCCCTATCACAGGGCTCCCGCTCCTCTGCAGGGGCTGCTGGAGCAGCATCCCAGGGCGGAAGACACCTTATCCCAGTGAAAAGCTCTGGTTCAGCTGCCACCGAGGAGTGGCTTGACACCCTACATGTTCAAAGGGAGGCTCTCCTGCCACCCCAAGTGGCTGGGAGACTCCACATACAGCGGGGACAGAGCCCAGGGGCACCTTGGGGTCAGGGTCTCACTTTGCACAAGACTCACAAATGCTACATGCACATTCTCACAGACAGAAGCACACACACTTCTGTGGTCCCACCACAGTGGTATGCAGACACAAACACACATGTGGTGATCCATGCACACTCATTCACACACACAGCAGCATGTACACACAGAAATATGTCCATGCCCGATGTGTACATGCAGAAAATGTGGACACATGGACATATACACAAACACGTGTGTACACAAAGTTGTATGTGTGTGTACATGCAGGTATGTGTATACTCACAGAGCTGGGAGCTCACAGATAAGTGTCTACTGACTCACACAAACACTCCTCTAGAGAGATGCATGCACACACTCGTCACAGCCTACATGGCAGCCTGGAAACTGTAAGGGCTGGGAAGCCAGATGCCTGGATTCTGGTCCTGGTTCTGCTGCTGATTTTCAGTGTGACCTTAAGCAAGATGCTTTCTGGGCAGGGCCTCCAGTCCCAGGAGTTGTAAATGTAGTCATTCCAATGGACTTAGTGAATAAACAGCTACAGCCAAAGGGCTGAGAGAATCAACATTTTAGAGCTAGAAGCTTCCTCCATGGTCTTGTCCAGAGCCCTTGTTTTGAAAAGTAGTAGGCAGGCCGAGTGACTTTCACAAGGTCCCTTGGACAGTCCATGGCAGGCTAGAGCTGAATTCAGGTCTCCCAACCCAGATTCATCACCCTGCTTAGGGGGTGACACAGTGTTACCTGCTCTGGGATTCTTTGAGCTTATCAATTCCATACTTCTTTCATTATAAGATGAATTCAATTTCATAGACAAAATATCATATTATGCTGCAATTGTTGAGAAAAAGATCTCAGGACAGTTCTATGGGCCCAGCGGTGCTGGGATCTCCGTGGAAGCTCCAACAAACCAGCCACCACCACTCTGCCCGCCCCACGGAGGTGGGGAGGAGGCTAAACGGAGGGCTGCCCGCTGCTCCTTGGCACCTTGGCAGAAGGCGTCCCCACTTATTCTTCACACACTCTATTCTCACAGGAGTTTTTTCATGAAATAAGTGAGGATGTGGAGAAAGATTTATCTATGAGAATATTCATCCAAGGGTTAAAATACAGAACCAATTTAAATATGCAAAACTGAGGCTAAATCTATCCATTGAAGGATAAAGGTTTCCCTGTAGTCAGAAGACCAAGCATTTTTTAACAATCATTTCCCCCCCAGAGAATACTTAAGTACATGCAGAAATGACCATGGTGTCTTATTAAGTGACAAAGTCCTGTCAGGGAAGGCTTCTCACATGCAGGTAGGAGGCATGGATTCTAAAATTACACGGAGCTGGAGTATTAAAGAAAATATTCCCCAGCATTTAACTCTGATTATCCTGGATGGTAGGTGGGGTTGGGGGTCAGTTTCAGGCTCTTCCTTCTGTTTTTCTGCCATTCTTCATGGTGTACAAGGAGTACACTTCATTTATATGACAGTTCTTACCTGCCCACCTCTTTATGTGCTTTGAATAGGCTCCAGGTCCTCTTTACTTTGTTTATGCCACTTTTCCTTCCCTCTCAGCCCACCCAGGTAACTCTGCTGCACCTGCTCCCAGATGCTGTGACGATCTTTACTGCTTTCAAGCTGTGTGACCCCAGGCAAGCTCTTACCCTCTCTGAGCCATGACTTCCCCATCTAGAAAAGGGGAGTGATCATAGCATGTACATCATAAGGTCATCAGAAGGATAAATGATTTGCTTTTAATTTGCTGAGTGCAAAGCCCAGCACATCGTAAGCATTTGGTAAATTGCAACATACATAAATCAGGGGAAACAAAAGATTATTTAAAAACAGGAAAATGTTGGCCCCTACCACTGTGTGGGACACAACCAGACCCTGAAGCTTGAGTGAACCTGCGCTATGTGCTCCTCCCTCTGTGTATGGGACAGTGGGTGCTGCCGCTGTCAGAGACCAAGGTTGATAACCAGGGCTCAGCAGAGCCTAGCATGGTGTGTGCAGAATGAATAAGTGAATAAATGAACACATGAATGAATGAATGAATCTGACTAACTGTAAGAAGAATAGGAGGAAGAAAGTGAGACTGATCTGACTGCTCCATTTTAAAGATGAGGAGACTGAGTTTCCCTGGGGTAAAGCTACTTCCTGTGTGATCCAGTGACAGCTGAGCCAGGACTTGAGCCAGGGTCTCTTGATTCTGAAGTGCAGGATCTGGACACTGCTTCTCTTTAAGTGACAGCGTCTTTGCAGGGAAGGGACATACCAAGGTGTTGAGGTCAGTACAGCTTGGTCAGTGGGAATCAAAGATCTGCTGAGTGAGACATCCTTAACCTTCAGAGTCCTTTAGCCTGCAGGCCTGTGGGCTCTGCAGATAAAGATGTAGACACCACTGTCCCTGGGTGACCTGTTCCCTGATATCCTAGTGCAGTAAAGTCGAGTTCTCGCAGCCCCTGTGGCTCCTAGCTGCTTCCAATGGCTTCATTGTCTGCCGGTGTTTGTTTGTCCTGAGTTTAGGCCACCCCTGTTTTTGCCTGCTGAGTGGCTCTTTCAAAGGTGGGCTGGCCTTTCTTTGCCTTTGACAGTCAGTCCTTTCAAAGGTAGCGTGTGTCTCTATAAGAAGGCCCATGTTGTAACACAGGCCACCCCTACCACAGCCTCCACAAGGGTGTGCAGGAAGGTGAACGTGTGCCTGGACATCTAGGGGCACACATTATGCAGGAAGATGAACCGGGGTGGAGAGAGGATGCTCAGGCGTGTGGGAGTGTGCAGAGCATGTCATGGATACTCAGGATTAACTGCAATGCTACCAAAACTGCTATCATCAAATGGTGTGAGAAATGACAAGTTATGCCACTCCCTTAAAATGTATAGTACATGTGCAGTGTCAGCATGTTATGGTTTACATATAAAATCTCAAGATGGGCGTGGTGGTGCACGCCTGTAATCCCAGCACTCTGAGGGCCTGAGGCAGGAAGATCACAGGTTTGAGCTCAGCCTGGACAGCTTAGTAACTCAGAGAGACTCTGCATAAAAATGTTGCCCCGAAGTCCTGCTTGTTTAGAGGTGGGGCCATTGGAAGGTGATTGGACCCTAGGAGCACTGTACCTCCTGATTGGACTCATCTATCAATGAGTTCAAACCTGAATGAGCTGCTAGGAGATCGGATCTGCTTGGAAGAGGTGAGTCCCTGGGGGTGTGAGCTTGGTATATTCCTGTCCCCACCCCCATCCTTTCTCTCTGGTGCTCTCTCTCTCTCTCTCTCTCTCTCTCTCTCCTTCCTGGCTTCTATAAGGTGAGCAGTTTTCTTCCACCACACTCTTCTGCCATGGCCTTTCTGCCTTGGAGCCAGCCAACCATGGACTGAAGCCTCTGAAACCATGATCCTAAATAAACCTTTTTCCTTTAAGTTATGTATGTTAGGTATTTGGTCCCACTGTGGGGAGCTGACCAATACACAAAATTAGGAAGGGTCCATGAAGTCCCGCAGCATGAAAAATTTATTGGTTTTTAACTGAGAACTTCCATGCCAGCTACTTTTCCCTCCCTCCCTCCCTCCTTTCCTTCCTGTATCAATCAGCTTTCCCATTGCTGGGACACAATATTCAACATTCCACAATTTAAAGGAAAAGAGATTTAATTTGGCTCACAGTCACAGATGATTCAGTCCATGGTCATCTGGCTCCAAGGCAGAAATATGGCAGAAGGGCATGGCAGATCAAAGCTGGTTAGTTCATGGTGGCTGGGAAGTAAAGCAGAGGAACAGTGCCAGAGAGGAAGGGACCAGGGACCATATATAGTACGTACCCAAGGTCATGCCTCCATGACCCACCCAGACTCACACCCTCAATTTACTAAACTCTAAAAGTTTCTTAATCCAGTGATGTTGACATATCAGGATTAACACTCATCCCTTCCTTCCTTCCTTCCTTCCTTCCTTCCATCCCTCCTGCCTTTCTGTCTCCTTTCTCTCTATATCCTCTCTTTCCTTCTCTCCTCTCCCTCTCTCCCTTCCCTCAGCAAGTTCCTAATATCTACCAGGAATTTCAGGTCTTAGGGAGCGTCTAAGTGTTAGGGACACAGCCATGAAAAAACAAGCCAAGGCTTCCTGTCCCCATGGGGTTGACATTCTGGTGGGAAGAGACAGATGACAAATATTGTAAGTAAAACATGGAGTGTATTGGATGGAGGAGGTGCCATGGAGGAGAAGGAAGCAGGCCAGAAGGGTGGAGAGAGCTGGAGCGGGGTGGGTATTGCAATTTTAAGAGGTGGAGGTGAGGGTGCCTTCACTCAGAGTATGGGGGACCCCACTGTGCAGACACCTGGGAGAGGAGCAGATCATCAGAAGGGATGATAAGTGCAATGGCTCTGAGGCCAAGCATGCCTGGTGGGGTCTAAGAGCAGCAGAGAGGCCACCCTGACCACCAAGCTTTTCTCTTCCCCTAAGACATGGTTAAGCACTTCCTGCAGTAGTTTGAGGCGCTGGAGGAAAGGTCAGGAATGAGGCTTCAGGCAATGAGATGGGTTTTTATCCAAGCTTCACCTCTTCTACAGGTCTATTCAAATTGGGGCAAGTGACATCTCCTATCAGAGCCTCTGGCCCCCTTCTGTAAAACAAGGATGATACCACGCACCTACCTCACAGGGCCACAGTGCAAATGAAGTCCTCAAGTTGTTCTTTTACTCTGCCTGGCCCACAGTGAGATCCACAGTGGCACTTCTGGTTGTCGTTGTTAATATAATTAAGGCTGCTCAAGGTCCCCTCACCCCCAGGATACCCCTGGCCTTCCCAGCAGAGCTCTGGACTGAAACCTGGTAACTGGTGGCAGCAGCCCCTGTCATGTCCTCCAGGCCAGGCAAGGCCAGCCAGAACAGAAACTCACAGTGACTTCCGACTCCTGTGGCCCCACTGTGGCCAAGGGGGTGGAATTCAGGAGTGTTAAGCGCTGGCTCACTCCTCCCGAGAAACACTCGCATCACCTACTCCCCTACCTGGTCACTTTCACTGCAGCCCAGGGCCAGCCCCAATACTGCTGAGATTTTTAGATGGCCCATTTACCACGTACTCAGCTGTAGGAAGGCACTGTCCTCCACACACAGGAGACAAGAGGGACAACCACTCTGCTCTTGGGGACAGTATTTCTCCACGTGTGGCCCAGGGCATCTTCTGGGAACTCATGAGAAATGCAAATACTTGCTCCCACCCTAGACCCCTGGATCAGCGATGCCAGGGTGGACCAGCACTCTGTGTCTTCAGGGGATTGAGATTCTGATGCCCGCTAAAGGGTGAGAACTGGTATAGAATAGTGGTTCTCAACTGGGCCAAATTTTGTGTACACATGTGCCCACACACCGCTGAGCATTTGGTGATGTCTGGAGATATTTTGGCTAAGAGACAAGACTCAAATATGCTTCCCGGAGAACAAATGTGTATGACCAAGGAAGGGACAATGATAGCAGCAGCTGACTTGGGTAGGACATCTCCATAAGGCTGCACAAGCCCCCATGGGAGAGGGGAGGAAACTGAGGCACAGAGAGGTGCAGAGACTCCCCTGTCACACCTACATGGTGATAGGACTGGATTTCACACCCAATGGTCTGGATCCAGAGAGCCCAGGCTCTGGAAATATTACTAGGAAGAGGGCAGATGGTTGGTACCTTTGAGGAGGGTAGGCAGGCCCCCTGGACCACCCCAGAATGCAGGGCATACCAAGGAAGTGGTGGGTATGTGTTTTAGTCAGCTTTCCTGTCATTAGACAAAATACCCAACACCTGGAACTTAAAGGAGGTGAGGCTTAGTTAGGCTCAGTTTTAGTGGGTTTAAGTCCATGGTCAGCTGACTTTAAGACAGAAATGGCATGGTGGAAGGGCCCAGCGGAGCAAAGCTCCTCAGGTCATGGCAGTGAGGAAGTGGGGAGGGCAGGGATAGAATCCACCTTCCAGGTCATGCCCCCAGAGACACACTGCTTCCTCTGATCAGGCCCTGCCTCCCAACAGCATATTTAGCTATGAACTGATGGGTGGATGAATCCAATGATGAGTATAGGGCCCCATGATCCAACACATGCGACTTTGGGGGGACATTTAGATCTAAACCATAACAGCATGAGCTTGCTCAGAGGCAGGGACCTGCAGGTGATTAACAATCAGCAAACAGCTCAGGAGCTGAGGACACTGAGCTAGAACAGGGTTAGAAGGCCATGGAAACCAAGCCTTCAATGTCAAGAGTACACTGATGTCCCAAGAAGTTAGGTCCAAAGTCACACAGCAAGTTGGTGAAGAGCCAGGGCTAGAACCCTGGTGTCCTTTCTGGACTGCATTTTCTGCTGCACCTTGATTTGCTCACACAGTGCCCTGGGGTGTCTGAATTTCCACTGATGAGACTTTCCCAGACGGGGCCCACGGGGGTCAGGATCCTACCTGCCTCACCTCCCCATCACTTTATGACAAACTTCTTAAAACTTAGTGGCTTAAAACAAGTGTTATGTTCTCTCACGTGTGTGGTTTACAGGACTCAGCTGGTAGCTCTTTGGCCTGCTGAGGCTGCAGGGCACGTGGGGCTTCAATCAGTCTGGATCCAAGATGGTGCACTCTGCTGGGCAGTGGTTGGTGCTGGCAGGAGGCTGGGGACCAAGCTGCACAGTGCCTCTCTGTGGTCTGTCCATGTGGCATGGGCTACTCACAGCATGGCAGGAGGAGGACTCCAAGAAGAAGCACTCCAGGGGGAGCCTTCTATGTGAGCCTGGGGAGAGCTGCAAGACCCTCCTGGTGGGGCCCTGGATGTTAGCCTCATTCCAGCGGCACCCAGCCTGGGCCCAAGTGTGAGACTGTGAGAATATCGGGGTGGACAGTCCAGCTGTGGGCATGACTACTGGCATCCCGAACCCCCTGGCATCCCCTGCTGTCCCACATGCCCCCTCATCCAGGGCCTTTGCAGGCTCCAGTGTCTAGTATGGCACCTGGCATGGAGGAGGTGCTAAATAAATATTTGCTGGATGGAGAGAGGGAGTGAGGGAAAAAGGAAGGAAAGGAGGGTGGGAGGAAGGGCTTCCTACAATAGCCAGGATTATAACCGCGACTTCTCCCTGACCCTCCAACACACCAAGCCCCTGGCCACCTTGGGCCCTTGCCCTGGCTCTTCCCTTCGCCTGGAACATTCCTCCTCCCAGATATCCATGGCCAGGTCCCTCTTGCCATCCATATCTCAGCTCAGAAGTCTCTTTCTCAGGAAGCCCTCTCTACCATCCACTGTCACTCCTACCTGAGTTAGCCATTCACAAAGCTCATCACCACCTGAAATGATCTTCATCACTTTTTTAATAGTGTTCATTAGCCATCTCCTTCCCTCCATTCCACAGTTTCTCAACCCTGTCATCATTGACATTTTGGGTGGAGGATTCTTCGTTGTGGGGTGGGGGCATTCTGTGCACTGTAGAAGGTCTAGCAACAACCCCAGTCTCTCTCCTGAGATGGTGCAGGCCTGAGCCGAGCTAGAGCTCAGACTGCAGTGTTTAAAATCAGCTAGGAGAGCAGGCCTGCCCTGGGAGCCAACTGTGTGCGTTCCTTTCCCCAGCTGTGGATCTGGCCATGAAACTGAGCTCTTCTGGGCCTCCATAGCCTCATTTGCAAAATGGAGGCCAGTAGCCAGCGCTGCCTCTGCCTGGCCTGTGGTGAAGATTGAGACACTGTGTATACAGCCACGTGTTGCACACATGTGAGGGACTAGGTGGCCCAGGGTCAGGATCACAGGCCTGGTTCTTGTTCAGCTATGTGACCTTGGCTGTGTTAGTTCCCCTCTCTGGCTTCAGTATGTTCAATGGTAAAAGTAAGATGAGATCACAAAGCCTGTGAAGATGTTGGTTTATCCTTTTGGTGCCCTTTCAAAGTTAAAACTTTTTTTTAAGGCTGCAAGTGTTCACCTAAGAACCCAGATTTCTGTGTTCTCTCAGAAAATCCAGATGGGGCAGCATGGGGTTCACACTTCCATGTGGCAGGGGCCAAGTGGTGGCTGCTCTCTTGGCGTTGGGGTGGTGCCTTCCCATTCCCTACTCCCTACTCACACCAGCCTCAGGCCCATCCCCATACTCACGAGTGTTGCCTGCCCTGCCCAGATGGCCAAGTTTGCAAGCCCTGAACAATGTGTCAGTCCTCTGGGGCTGCTTGAGGCCCTAACATCCCACGAGGATTGTGACAGTCAGGATTCCTGGTATCCTTAGCCCAGCTCAGTTCTGGGAATACCAGGGAAGCTCTGCAAACATTTGGTTCCCACCCTTCCCAGTAGCCTGGTGACCTTGGTTACCCTGCAACCCAGGAAGCTTGAAGTGTGTCCTGGAGGGTGGGCCCTGCCTAAGCCCTGCTCCCTGTAGGCCTGTCCCCATGTGGCCTGTGTCCATGTGGCTGCAACAGAAACTGGAACCTTGTTCAATTGGGATCTGGGCTCAGAAAACCTCCAGTCACTGTGGTGTCTCTTTCTAACTAGTTCTAAATTACCAAACCTACCCTCTCCTCACTCTTACCTGGACCAAAGGAAATGTCACTTGGGGGCAGGAATGCTCCTTCCCCAGGGCAGAGACAGACAGCAAGGACTCCAGCATCACTCAGATTGGGTTGAGACCAAGTTGTGGCTCTATTTTCTGTCTTTCTTTTCTTTTCTTTTCTTTTCTTTCTCTTTCTTTTCTTTCTTTCTCTCTCTCTCTTTCTTTCTTTCTCACTTTCTTCCTTTCTTCTTTGCTTCTCTTTCTTTCTTTCTTTCTTTCTTTCTTTCTTTCTTTCTTTTGTACTAGAAAACCATTGAACCCATAACCTTTGTACTGAGCTATATCCACATGCCCTTTTTTGTTTTATCTTGAGACACTGTCTCCCTAAATTGGTAGGTTGTCCAGTCTGGGCTCAAACTGGTGATCCTCCTGCCTCAGCTTCCCAGAGTGCTGGAATTATGTGTGTGCCACTATGCACACACTGATGACTCTTATTTTAAAGTCCTTCATTTCTCTGATCCTTGGTTCCTTCTAGTGTAAAATGCAATTAACATTCCCACCTTGCCCAGTTTAGGGGGAGACATTGGACAGAATTAAAGAGGGCTCTGTCCAAGAAGTGCTGAGCCATGCATGCAGTGAACACCCACGAAGTTGTAGGTGTCAGGGTCACAGTCTCAGCCACAATTTTCCAAACCACCTGGGGTCATTGCCCCCAACTCCATCATGTATCCGAGAGAAAATCACAGGACAGAGAGAGTGACTGTACCTAGAATCAAATTATTCCTGAGTCGGGGGAGCCAAGTACACTGCAAACCTCTTATCTCTCTGTAGAAGATACTGCTTAGTTCTTGCCTATCCAGCATTCACTTTCTCTTCTAGTGACTATAAGCCAAGTTTCCATGGGGGAACTAGCTTTCCTTCAAGCTCAGTCTATGGAATTTGTTGGAGCTGCCTCCACCCCAACCAGGCTTGACCAATCAGAGCCCTGATTCCACCAACCTCAGTGATTGGTTCATGGATGAGCATGTGATCCTGGCTAGGCCAATGAGAAGCTGTTCTGGGAATTTTGCTGATCTCTTGAGAAAGAGATACCTTCTTTCAGCTGGGATGGCTGAGTTGATGTGGCACTACCTGCAGCTGCTGGTGGGCAACTGGACAGACAGAAGAAAAACAAAAACCTGCCTGAGAGCAAAGCCAAGACAGAAGAAAACAGAACTGAAGGGAGTTTTCTGACACTAACAGCTGAGCATCTGCATCTGGTCATAGTTAAAGTTCTATGTCCTTGGACCTTTTAGATACAAGTATCACAAATCCCTAGCCTGCTATGGTGGTGCATGCCTGTAATCCCAGCTATTTGGGACGCTGAGGCAGGAAGATTACAAGTTTGAAATCAGCCTGGGCAACTTAGCAAGACCCTGTCTCAAATCAAAAACAAAGAGGGTTGGGGATATAGCTCAGCACTTCCTGGGTTCAATTTCCATTAATGAAAACAGACATAATTTTTTTTTCTGCTAAACCAATTTTAAGTTTTGTTTCTGTCACTTATAATGAATGACTCCTGACCAAGACAGCCCACAATTAAAGACCACTGCAAAAGGACAGAATGAGTGATTAAACAAATTAATTAATAAGGGAATACGAACATAAATTCATGAGGGAGCAAGAAAACAATGGGAAAATGAATGACTGAGTGAGAGCCCAAGTGAGTGAAAGTTTTCTAGGCAACAACCCATTCTGTCCCCTGAGCCTCAAATGTCAAAGCATCTTGGCCCAGAAGGCCTCCACCATCACTCCAGCTTCAGGAGGACCCTGAGTAACCTGCAGTTTTTTGTTAATGAGAGTTTTGCAGTCTGCCTTGGGGGGACCATTAAAGGTCATAGGCAAGTCACTTAGCCTTTGGAGGAGCCTGAGTTTCTCTATCTGGGAAATAGAGATGAATATTTTTCCCTTCAAGGTGACTAAATGAGATAAGGCACAGAAAGCACTTAGCACAGAGCCTGAGGCTCAACAGCCATTAAATAAACAATTGCCTTATTTTCATTCTGGCTTTCAGGTCAGCTCTTCATGAAGTATCCCTTTCGGCCACCTTCCTTCAGAGTAGAAGCCAAGTGTAGCTCACCAGGCACTTATGCATGATCTCCTCTGGGACTCTTGCTCAAACTCCACCTTATGGGAATTTTCAAGGGGAATATGTTGCAAATGCAGACTACCAGGCCCACCTCTCTTCTGAGGTCTACTGTGGGGCTCAGGAATCTGCATTTTCACTAAGTCTTTCCACCCCAACATGATTCTGAAGCAAGAGATCCACAGACCACACTTTGGAGAAACACCAATCCACCATGCCATTTGAGGAGACTGAGGTCCAGATAGGGCCATAGACTGGGCCAAAGTCAGAAATGATTCACTGGCAAAGTTGGGCTTGGATCTGACCTAGTGCCTGTGGACCTGAGCTAGCTGCACCCTACTACAGACCAAAGCTCTCCTAGAGTCTTTGGCACCTGTTTCCAATCATCCAGTGTCCCAGTCGCTTGCCTGCCCCCTGCCTTCAGAGCTGTGTCTGCTCTGGGCCTGAGCCTGGTTGGTGCTTAACAATCATCTGCCCAAGAATGGGCATGACTGTAGCAGAACCAAAGTATTTTATAGCAGGTTGTTTATGGCAAAGGGGTTCAGAAGGCACAGATGACCTGGCCATGGGAGCAATGGAATTTCCAAAATGGTCCAAGGCAAAAGCCACAATCTCTTGAAAAGTCCCCAAATGTATATAGTTTAATGAGAAAGTTGTGATGTTGACAACTGGCTAGACTGGAAACTCCAGCAGGCAGGGCCTACATGTATCTGACTTGAGCCTTCTTGGTGCCCAGTGCCTGGAACACCACAGGAGCTCAGTAAGGCTTGATGAGATGTGGGAAATGCACTGTGGACTCCACTTCCCATTCTAGGTAGTCACTGTGTATAGAGATGGTTGTATGCTACCCAGAGGGTTCCATTCCTTGCAGGCATCCCTGCTCCCTCCCCTCCCCCCTTCACCCTGCCAGCTATGAAGGTAGAGATGGAGGCTCAAGAGACCATCCTGGACATCTTTTCCAGCTCCATGTGCCTGTGGGGGTGAAGGCTTCTGTGGCTCCTGGTCAACCTAGCTGCCTACCCTCTCTCATCCGGCACACTGGTGCTTTCCATACCTGGCTTGGCCATGGGCTGCCTTTGATTGATTCTTTATGGGTTGCAGATTGGACATCATACAGAGCACATATGGAGGATGAGCCAGGAAGGAAGCTGGGAAAGAAGGGGAAAGGGGGGCTTTGTAGGCCAGACCCTAACCTTGCCAGACCCACAGCTTCCCTGGGTCTGGCTCAGGCCACGACACCACTGCCTGCCACACCCCATGCTGATGACCCTGGTTTCTAGAACTGTCCTGTAACTTCATTTCCCAGGAAGGTCTAATCAGATGGAGATGTCCAGGGCCAGGCTTTCAGAATGGACAAGCCTGGGCAAATGTCCGCCCAAAAATATGCAGCATGAGCATTTTTCATCTGTTATTGATTGAGAGTCTGTGAGCTTTGCTTCCAAAATCTCCAATAAAACTGGCTTGGAAGAGAATTTCCTGAATCCTTGGGTAAGTGGATAAAGATGTTCCAGGAGTTTGGGGTGGTGCCGGCAAGAAGCGCACGCCCCACGCACGGTTGGGTTTTCCCTTTGTTATTTAATGAAGAACAGAGGACAGCCACCTCATCTCTCTGCGTCCACAGTCATCGCCCTTCTTCCTTGAGTTAATTTCTGGCTGGCAGCTGGGGCCTGCTTAGCCCCAGGGCCCTGGGGAACCTGCACCTCCCCTTCTTTTTGGGGTCCGGGATACAGGAGGTACATTCCCCTGGGCACCCCTCAGATGTGCTCGTCCAAATGCAGGTGGCATCAGAAGGCAAGGAGAACTGGTCTGGTGGCTGGAGCAGTTCAGGACCCAGAAAGATGGATCCAGCTCTGAGGTCCCCTTCTTGGAGGCCTGACACTGAGCAGCCATGTGACCTTGGGCAAGGGACTTTCAGAGCTGTGGCTTCCTCATCTGTGAAATGGGCGTGGCTGTTGTAAGGGAGATAGTGCATATGGGGTGCACTGGGCATGGAGGTGGGCACACAGCAAGCCCTCTCTGAGTGTAAGTTGTTATTGCTTCCTGACCTCAGCTGCTGGAACTCCAAGGACTCCCTGGAGAGTCCCAGAGGAGCCAAGAGATGGGGCTACCCCTTCCTTGGACTTCTCCTCCCCATCTTCTACCCCACCACATGCTCTTGAGACATGGGAGGAAGGGGAGGAACAAGCTGAGTCACAGTAGTATAACCCTGGCTGGGTGTGGCTGGGAGGTCAGCTCTCTACAACACATCTGTGCAGAGCAGAGATTCTTGGGTAGCTCCCAGTCCAGCAGCACTGAGCTGGGGTGGGGAGGCCGTTTATGTGGCCTTTGTCCTTGCGGAGCACTGACTGAGTTTTGGCCTCCGAGGGCCTCATCTCCCAAAGGAGGAAAGTGATGTTTGCCTTGTGAATCTCAAAGCTCAATTCAAGGAAGGGTTTAGAGAATGGAACCAATATCCAAACCATCCAGACAAGCTGTAACCTAACCCAGACCTGCATGGACACAGGATAGATCCATGCTGACATGGCAAAGACTCAGAGCACGGAACAGGAGTCCAGTCATCACCTACAGGGGTCAAGAATAGACCCAGCCAGATTGTTCGTCTGCTCCAAGGAAAACCTTGACAATCTCTCAAAACAATCATGATCTAAATCTGCAAAGCACAACGGTCACAGTGTCCAGAGTACAATTCAAAGTTACTCAACACACAAATAGGAAACTTCTCCATCTGACAAAGGGCATCTTGAACAAACTGAGAGCTAACAGCATTCCTGATGGTGAAAAATCGAGTACTTTCCTCAAGGAGCTGTATCTTGTACCATGTACAAAAATGAAATAAAAATGGACCATATACCTAAATATAAGAATTTATAAGTTCTAGGAGAAAAATCTTTGTGATTGTGGGTTAGTCAAAGAGTCCTTGATTTCAGCACCAAGCACAGTATCTATAAAAGAAAAAATAAATTGGGCTTCATCGAAATTAAGAACTTTTGCTCTTTAAAAGACTGTTAAGGAAGTAAAAAGATAAGCCACAGACTGATAGAAACTATACACAAACCATCTATCTGTTAGACTTATGTTTGGAATATGTACAGAACTCTTCGAAATAATGGGAGTGCAAACAGTACAACAACAAAAACGGACCAGAGAAAATACATGGATGACAAATAAGCACATTAAAATGTTTAAATAATTAATCACTGGCGAATAGAAACTAAGACCACAATGAGACAACATTCACATCTATTGGTTCAAACCATTTACACCTTTTAATTAACAGCTCAAGTTAAAAAGAGTGACTGTACCAAGTATCATTAAAATAGAACTCTCCTACACTGTTGTCAGGAATGCTAAATGGTATATAACCACTGTGGAAAACAGTTTGACAGTTTCTCAGTTAAACACATTCCTACCATATGCTCAGCCACTATTCCTGGGTACTTACCCAAGAGAAAAGGAAATAGGTGTTTTAACAAAAATTTGTATGCAAATGTCTGTAGCAGCTTTATCTTTAATAGCTAAAAGCTGGTAACAACCCAAATGTTCACCCACAGATGAATGGATAAACAAACGGTAGTCCCCACCCTCAGGACTACTCCTCAGTGACCCAGAGGGACAAATTACCGACACACAGCTTGGGTGGATCTTGAAATAGTGATGCTGAGTGACAGAAGCCAGATTTTAAAAAGGAACACGTGCTTTGTGATTCTAGTTATATAAAATTCCAGGGAATGAAAACTAATTTACAGTGACATAATGCAATCAATGGCTTTGAGAGTAATAGAAATGTTTTTATCCCAATTATAACAATGGTTTCAAGATTGTATACATATGTCAAAACTGCCCCAATTATATACTTTTAAAAAGGGCAGGTTCTTGTCTTCCAAATGCACCTCAATAAAGTTAGGGAGAAAAAGGAATAGCATTATCTCCATACTAATGTTTAATGATCATTCATGTATCACCTGAAGCCACTCCCTGAACCACACAGTATCCAGGACCCTCACTCCCAGGATTATCTCTCAAGGACTGGGAGGTGCCTGGCCTCCCCACAGTCTGGTGAGTTACAGGAAGGGGAAACAAAGCACTCACCAGCTGGTGACCGTGAATTTTACTTGACTATAGGAGAAGGAAAGTCCGCGAGTTACAGGAGTACTAGAGAGAGGAACTCTGTTCTGGTCTAGCTTCCTCTGAAAGCAGAATGGGCACAGAGGGCTCATGAGCTGTCACTTTATTAGGGGCTGAAATCTCAGGAAGAAGCAGGAAAGGACAAGAATAGAGCTCCGCGGGGAAGGCCATGGCCGGAAGTCTGATTAGGAGGCTGCCAGCAAGAGTCAGGGCAAACTGTGCTCTGGACACAGAAAACTGTCTCAGATGTCTCTTGGGCTGAGCACTGGAGAGAAAGGAGGACATTTATGCACTGGCTCTGATCTCCCACTGGTCAGAGATTCCAATATGAAGCCAACACAGACCCCAATACCAAAGCAGTCTCGGTTTAACCCAGCGTTCGCGTGAGGAAGCTCGGACTTCCTTTTCTAGTGGACATCTGTGATTGGCTCAGGACTTGCCACGTGATTCAGGCTGGGCCAATCAGAGCCAGGGACCATCCCCAGAATTTTGCAGGAAAAATTCAGAAATAACCTGGCTCTCTTTCCATGGTGATTGCAAAAAGGATAGCCTAGGAGCCTGGAACTGTTGGGGCTGTCACTGTCACACCTGAAGAAAGGCTGCCTGAGAATGCCTGACACAAGAAAGAAGAGCTAAGAAATGGAGCAAGTTCTTGACATCATTTGAACACCTGGATCCAAGCTTTTATGGTTAGAATCTGCCCTTTGACTTTTCAGTTATTCAAGCCCATAAATTCCCTTTTCTATCTAGGGGAGCTTGAGTTGGGCTCCCATCTCTGGTGAGCAAAAGAATTCTAAGGCCACCTTGTATCCTCAGAACATCAGAAGTGTGTGATACAAAGTCAGGGCTAGGAATCAGAATTCCTTGTAACACCAAAAATATCTTGTTGAACACTGGCTTCCTTGGGAAGCCCTTTCGTTCCTGCGGCACATGGCACATTGGTCAGTGAGTGCACTCTGCGACCAAAAGCCTGAGTCCAAATCCAAGCTCAGCTAGTTACTAGATGTGAGAGTAGGGCACCATTCCTTACTCTTTGTGCCTCAGTTTCTCCATCTATAAAATGGGATTAATATTACTACTTCCTGGGGTCACTTTGTGATCTTTAAGTATGTTGATATATGTAAAATACACTAGAGCCCTACATGTAGTTAGCACTCCATAAAAATAGCTGACACCCTTAATGGACTGATGATACTTGAGTCTGTATCTCAAATTCACACCATCTTCTGGCATCCAGGCCCATAGACAGGCATCTTTTCTGGGATCTAGACTGGGCTCATCCTCCCCTCACCTCCCTGTCCCAACTCAGCATCTGGTTCCAAAGCTGCATCAGGGGCCTCACCTCTTCCCAGTTACTCATATCAGAAACCGGGGACTCTTCCTGGAATGGCCTGCCCCACTGTCTACATGAAGGCACCTCCAAATCTTGTGATTTCACCTCCTCAACATGATCTCTAGACACTCATTACTCCAGGCACGGCCTGAGAGCTTGTAGCATCCGAAGCAGGCTCTCAGCTCACCTGTGACCTCTGTCATTCAAATCCCCCATAATCCATAGGGACATTAAACTGTGAGACCCCTGCTCCTCAAATGTTTCCAAACTTAGCTGCACACTGACATCATCTCAGAGTCTTTAAAATATACAGATGCTGGCTCCCACCTCCAGAGCCTGACTGCACTGGTTTTGCGAGTCCTCTGCCCTCCACAGACCCCCCTAGGGTAGCCAACGTGACCTTCCATGGAGCTGCACCAAACATGTGCAGAAATAAAGCAGTTATTTTCTCTAACTGTCCCAACTTGCTCATAAGTCTCCTTGTCCTATTGACAGTGGGGAAAGCAAAACAAACAAATCTGATTTTACCAATGAAGGATACCACCTCCATTTAGACACATGTGATAGTGTAGGGCTGTAATCCCAGCACTTTGGGAGGCTGAGGCAGGAAGATTGCAAATTTGAGCCCAAATGTGAGTTACTCATGGGGGCCACTAGGACAGGCAGGGCTGCCTTGGACTTGCTGGTCTGGGCACCTCCCTTGGTGTGGGCTCTGCCCCCAGTGCCCCTGAGAGCATCTTCTCCCCTCCCCCAGAAGACCCCCAGAGTGTCTGCCTGGCTGGCCCTGCCTCCTGCTCCTTCCTTATCTCCAGAGGAGGCTTCCCCTGCACCCCACCTGGGCTCCCATCTAAGGCTCACACTGCAGCTCCGGCTCAAGCTGGTCAGGCTAGGCCTGTGAAGACAAAAGACACTGGACCTTTAAAACAAAACAAAATATTTGTTTCTCTGCACAAGGCTGGCTTTTGAGACCCTTATTTCCCTGCCCACTTAAGTTTGTTTGTTTGTGGTACTGGGTATTGAATCCAGGGCTTTTACATTGAGCTACAGAGCCAGCCATTTTTCTTTCTCTTTTTTTGGTACCGGGGATCAAACTCAGGTCCTTGTGCTTGCAAGGCAGGAGGCAGAACCATGGAGCTAAATCCCCAGCCCTTATTTTTTTTTTTTTGGTACCAGAGATGGAACTTGGGTCCTTGCGCATGTGCAGAAGGCGGCAAAACCACTGAGCTAAATCCCTGGCCCTTATTTTTTCTTTTGAAACAGGATCTCACTAAGTCACTAAGTTGCCCAGTCTGGGCTTGAACTTGTGATCCTTCTGCTGCCTCCCAGAGTCCAGAGATTAGAGGCCTGTTCCACCATGCCTGGCATTCCTGCACACTTCTGAAAGCCAGTCTGGCCTCTGTTCTAAGGAATACTTACTCTCCCTTCCCCAGGCAATAAGTCTTCTGGGCTTTCTGAGGAAGTAGATAGGCTGTGAGGCCACATCTTCTCACCACCTAAATGCCCACTGACTGGTAAAAGGTAGCATAGCCACACCATGGACTATTGCTCAGCAGTGAAGAAGGAACCAGCCCTGATACACAACATAGAGGAACTGCAAAAGCATGGTGCCAACAGAGGGAAACCAAACCCAATAGGCAATGTGTTGTGGGGGTCAACCTGTAAGAAAGTCCGGACAAGGCAAATCTGCAAGCTACTCAGCAGCTGTCTGGGACTCAGCGGGGTGGAGGGGTAGATTGCAAAGGGGCAGGAAGAATCTTGGGGAGCAATGTCAATTTCTGTACCTCGAGTAATTCTACAACCATAGACATTCATCCAAAATGATTGCATTGTATGTTTTGAATTGGCAAATTTTATTACACGTAAATTATGCCTTGGCATAATTTTTAAACTTGAAAAAAATGTACTGTTTTATATTTTAAAACATCAGCCTCACTTCATATCAAAAATTGACATTTTCCAGGTGTAGTGGCGCACATCTGTAATCCCAGCACTCTGGGAGGCTGAGGCAGGAGGATCGCAAGGTTGAATCCAACCTGGGCAATGTAGCAACCTAGTGAGACTCTAGCTCAGCATTTAAAAGAAGAATAATTAAAAGGGGCTAAAGATGTAGTTCAGTTCAGACACCCTGGGCTCAGTCCCCAGCACCTTCCCCAAAATTGATATCTGCTCATCTGATTCTCCGTTTCAGACTTCCTCCGCTTCTCCTTCCTTCCCTTGCTGACTCAAGTGTGTTCCTGGGGACTCAGCTTAAGCCCTGCCTCCTAGTACAGCCATCCCTGACCCCAAGATTGGGTTAGGGACCTATGCTCTGTGGTTCCGCAGTAGCCTCCATCTCCTGCACATTCTTATGATTGTTTACTTCTTTGCTTACTTTCTATTTATCCTCTAGACTGTAAGTTTGGGGCCCCCACACAAAGTCCAACACACAAAAGAACTTCAGTGAAATTTTGTTGAGTGACTACCTGAGCCCTCAGCAAATGTTTGTTGAATGAATGAACAAAGGGTCAGTGAAGAGTTTGGTGGGGCAGGGTGTGGTTTGTATGGGAGAGAAGACATTGAACAAAGACCAGGTCGAAATCTGGGGAACAAGGCTGAATCCCAAAGTGCAGAGGGAATTTAGAAAAGAGAAAGGCATCTGAAAAGATCTAGGTTGTGGGACCCACCCAGGCAGGGGTTCCGCAGGGGATCAGAGAGAATGGCTGCTCCCGCCACACTCCGAGTCATTAACAAGTATTTACCAGGTGCCAATCACACTCCCAGACTGGGGGTGTCGGGAATCTGGGAGCAATGAGCTGTCCCCACTGTTTCCACCCCACTTCCCTGCTCCTGGCCCTGCGCATTTGTCTCTGCCTCAAGATTGGTTCTGTATTGACAGTTTCTGTCTGCACCCACACAGGCAGGAAAAACGGCCCTGCCGAGGACCTGACAGCAGCTGGATTTATGACTGCATCTCCAGGAACCGGGCTGCCAAAATGCATGGCCCCCCTGGCACACACAGCTCCTGGTTGGAAAATCCAGTGTGGAGCCAGGAGGTCAGGGTTGGTCCAGTGTGTCAGGGCCTCCCGATGTCTGCTCTGTGCCAGCCGCTGAAGACGCGGCTGAAGTAAAATGTCATCCTCGCTCTCTGCAGCCCTTCGACCAGCCAACAAACATCACCAAATACCTTCCCTGTGTACTCAATCGTGTTGGTTGAGTTTTCGTTATTTAACAAACACTTACATCGTGCTTACTGTGTGCCAGGAAATGTTCTAAGTGCTTTGCAAAGATTAACTCAGTGAATCCTCCCAACAACCATTATGACCCCCAGTCTACCAATGCGGAGATGGAGACAGGCGGTGACATTGCCACAGGCCACATGGCTGGTAAGTGCCAAAGCCAGAAGGCAAAGCCCAGCAGTCAGCCCGGGTTCATGCTCAGATCCACTGCATGACAGTTTTATTTTTGAAGCTGGAGAGCTTCATTTAGTCATTCAACAAACATTTAGTGAGCTCTTCTGTGTGCCAGGTATTGTGCAAGCTGGTTAGGGTGCAGAGAGTAATTCCTTCTAACTGTGAGCCTGCGGGACACTGGGCACAGGGTGTGACTCGTAGGAGGGACTTGCTCCTGTTTGTTGAGTGACTGAAAGTGCTGGGTATTTGAAAGATTGCTGAGCTTAGAGCCTGAGAATTTGGATCCCTCCTGCTGAGAAGGAAAATGTTTTGACAAGCTCATCCATATTCAGGTATGTTATATATCCCAAGGGGCTTGTATTTAGAGTGCAACTGAGATAAGAAAATAATGTCCTCCAAAAGAATGAAGTATTACTGGTGGAATTCCAGGCATCCACAAAGGAGATAATTTGGTAACTGGGTGGCCCCCAATCACACCCTGTCGTTGATGGCCTCCTCTAAGGGCTTGGGAATGCAACAAACATCTTCTCCTGGTGAGTGCCAAGCATGCTGCTTGGGGCTGTGAGTCACTGGCTGGTCACATCGGAACCTGGTGAGGAGGTCAGCAAGCACGTCCACCCTGGACACAGCCACATCCCTGGGGACAGGCAGGGTCCATGGAAGCAGAACAAGGGCCTGGCCCTCCATGCCTCCAGAGCATAGTCTGGTGCCTGGGCTGGGACTGGAGTGGCTTCTCCAAGCTGGCAGAGGAGCCCAGAGGCACCCAGGCTGGGCTGCTCTGAGCGAATCTGGCTTCCAGCCTCCCTGTGGGGAGCGCCAGGCTCCCAGCTGCACCCCACAGCAGGCACAGGGTCACTTCTCAAGCAGGCAGAGACCACCATGGGGCTTCTCAGGAGGCAGCTGAAACCCCAGGGGCTCCCCAGACCTGTCCCTGGGGGTGCAGAGAAGGGCAGACTGTATCCTGGGTGCTGTGTTTGGAGGCCTGAGGCCCTCACAGAGTCTACTTCTATGGTTTTGCCCCTGAGCCCCAAGGCCCCATGGGAGCTGGCAGCAGTAGCATCTCCCCACATTCACTTGGCCCAGCCAGGGTGGGGCAGGGACTGCAGGTCTCCCTGATGATGGGCCTCCTGCCCTAAAGACAGTGACACCCACCTGTGCCCAAGTGTACCTGGCCCGGCTCCATAGGGCTGTGACCTTCCCTTCTCCGCTGAGGGAGAGAGGGCTAGAGAGGTGAAGTCACTTGCTGGGGTGGCTCAGTGGCTGTCAGCTGCTTCTGCCCAGTCTGTTGCTCAGGCACAGAGCCACGGGGCTGTGCTCCCACCTGCTGGGGACAGACTCTGGGCCCTGGCACTGTGACTGTCCACACTGACTCATGTTCAGACATCTGGTCTAACTCTAACAACCCATCTGGGATCACACCCTTTCGGTCAGACTTTAACAGAATTGCACACATGCACACGTGCATGCACATGCGCACGCACACACACACATGCTTGCACGGGTGCCCAGGGTTGGCTCTGCCTCACCTATGCCCATTGTACTTTTCCACCCCATGAACCACATACCCCTCCGCCCTGGCCTGGGTGGAGCTTGGAGCAAGAATTGCCAGTGCAGGCAGTTATAGTACTTAAGAGTTTAGCAGCGCCCCTCTCGCAATACTGAGCACGCTGCTTTTCCTTAGACAAATGCAGCGATGTCGGAAACATTAGGGACAAACTGATCCTAGACAGTGACAACCAGGGAGACTACTGTGGTCAACTTTTTCATCAACAGGTGAAGAAACAAAGGCCCAGCCAGGGTCAGGGAATTGCCAAGTCATATACAGTGGCATCCAGCGGGGACCAGAATCCAGCTCTGTCCAGCCCCCAGTCCAGAGCTCCACTCCTGAAGTTGAGCCTCTAGAAACACTGAGACCACTGCGACTTCCAGCGCAGACCCCCAGGGCTGTGACTCCCTGCCCCATGCCCATCCATGCCTGCTCTGGGCTCCTGAATGCTGGTCCCCACTTCCTCCTCCTTGCCCTGTAACCAAAATAAACATTTTCCCCACACCAAACATTTTTCAGCACCAAACAGGAAAGACAGGCGCCTCCCTTAATGGAAGTGCTAGTGTATTCTCTACATGTCCACAGCTTGGCTGACTGACAGGCCACGTCTGTGCAGAGGCAGGCTCTCTGAACCCCAAGAGCTCTGGGCCAGGCCGGGAGTCTTGACTTCATTAGGGTGCCAGGCTCCTGCCTAGCCAGCAGGCAGGAGAGAACAGCTCACACTGCCAAGGCCCACAGGCCCTGAGCTGACAGTCTTCTCATAGGACTGGGTGGGAAGCCCACCCAAAGGCAACAAATTAAGAGGGAAAAAGCTCAAGGTTGGGGGAACCCTACAGCCTGCCTGGCCCTACCAGCTGATCAGCATAGCCACAGCAGCCAGATTGTGGGACTAGCATCCACCCAGTCAGCCTGACCCTGCAGAGGAGCCCTACCAAGGTTAATCAGCTCTCCCATGCATCTCTGTCTTCAGCAGCTCTCTGTACACCCTCCCGAATCCCGTGTCAGGGCCAGTGTCATCCCTGGCCTTTGACCACCTTGAAATGCCTAGCTTGTCCCCAGATCCTGCATCACAGATAAAGACTGAGCTGGATGTCCCTTCCCTGGGCCAGTCTGAAATGGGAAAGGCCTAGTTTCTATTCATTCAACCAATATGAATAGATTCCCTACTCTATGAGGTTGCAGGCAGAGGCAGGCAGTGCAGGTATTCCAACATCTGGATGGGTGGAGAAGCAGGGGACACTGTGGTCAGGAGCCACACTTGGTGTCAACTCTGCTTCCAGGCTTTGTGACCTACAGCAAGTTACTTAACCTCTCAAGCCCCCATTTCCTCAGTCAGTAACATGGGGTAAGAATAATGCCTTCCTCCCTCACAGAGTTGCTGAAAAGATGAATGAGCTACTAATTTGAGATGCATAAGCCTGGCACATAGTCCAGTCAAACAACAGGAATGAATAATAACCCATCATAGCTGCGGCAGAGGCAGAAGCAGAAGCAGAGTTGTGCAGGAGGCCAATTCTCAGGGCCCCTGGGAGCCAGGCTCGCATCCTGGGAGGATGTGGGTAGTCAGATGGGAGCCTGGGCTGGCACAGAGCACCGGGGATAGCTAGACCTGCTATGAGCCCAGAGCCCAGGGTAGGAGCTAGACAGGCAACGGTTTTCTGCAGTCAGGACTGAGTTCAAGTTCCAGGAGCGAAGAAGATGGGCTGAGGTATCAGACCACCAGAGACCAGGTGCACAGGGTGAGGCTCAGGATCCCAGCAAGCCACGGGCAGAGAACTCCCCAGTACTGTGCTCTGACGCTTTGCCCTGCATTATGCTTTATTGCTTCCTTCGGGGGGAGCTGGGTAGGCTGAGGTCATGGATAATTGCAGTGGTCACTGGGTTTACTTCCCCTCCTGACAACGACTACCCAGTGCCCTGATGGGACGGCTTTCACTCCTACCTCCAGGATAACTGGTCAGGGAAATTGTGACACCCCCATTGCCCACAGTGACTTTGCATTAAAAATGATCTTTTTTTTGTTTTTTTGGTACCAGGGATCGAACTCAGGTCCTTGCGCTTGCAAGGCAAGCAACGGAACCACTGAGCTAAATCCCCGGCCCAAAAATGATCTTTTCATAGCATAGCTCAGCATACCTGTCCCCCAAAAGAAAAAAAAAAGGAATTACATTGCACTGGTTTCTGCTGGCATCCTTCCTATGACTATGAAATACGCCACTCTAAGAAGCAACCCTGGAAAGCAGAGGAGAGAGAAGCAGAGAAACCAAGGTTAAGTATTGATCAAACTGTGCCTGACACCCACAGTACCTTCAGCCTTTTGATACACATGAAAATAAACCCAAAGCTAGTTGAGCTAGTGTGGTAGGCAGAATAATGATCCCCCCCAATGGATGCCCAGGCAATGTCCCTGGAAACTGTGAATATGCTAATTTATGTGGCAAAAGGGACTTTCTAGAGATGATTGAGGGAAAGAATCTTGATATGGGTAGATGACTGAATACCCAAGTCAGCCGAATCTAATCATATGAATTTTCAGACTTGGAGAACTTTTCCAAGCAGAGGTCAACAGAGATGGATTGGGGAAGAGTAGTCGGACAGATGCCACATTGGTAGCTTTGAAGATTATGAAAGGCATGGGCCAAGGACTCTAGGGTCTGGAAAAAACAAATCCTCCCCTTGGAGCGGCAAGAAGGAGTGCAGCCTTGTAGATAACTTATTTCAGCCCAGCAAGATGTATATTGAGCTTTGAACCTACAGGATGGTAACATAATGAATGTGTACCATTGTAAGCCATATGGTTTGTGGCAACCTGTTAGAACAGCAATACAAAGTCAAAACAGGTTTTCAGTTACTTGCAGCCCAAATCATCCTGGTGCTGTCATAACTACGTCAACAGTTATTAACAACTCTTCTCTCTTAGCCTCCCAGTAAAGCGTTATACATTGTGTCCAATTAATCGCCACAGTAATTCTCCACTGTTGAAGGTCTCAGTCCCATTTTATAGAGAAAACCGAGGTAAAGAGAAGTGAATGATATAATGATAGAGTGGGGTGCCTGGGTTTGAATCAAAGGCTGTGTTACTCCAAAGTCTGTACACTTTCATCTGCATGTTGATGCTCTTAGCTACTTCCAGGGTGGAGTCTGGCTCTTCTGTACTCCAGACACTTGTGGTGTGAAACATCCATTTCCCCAAATCCTCACTGCAGTGGGCCCCTTAACCTTGAGACTCTCTTCTTGTGTATTTTGCCCACTGTGCTGCTGTTTAAAAAGCACCATCCTTGCTGGACATGGTGGTACACACCTATAATCCCAGTACTCAGGAGGCTGAGGCAGGAAGATCATAGCGAGTTCGAGGCCAGCCTGGGCTACATAGTGAATTCAAGGCCAGCCTGAACCACACAGCGAGACCCTGTCTCACCACCACCACTCCAAATCGCCATCCTTATGGACGAAATTTCATTGTATTCACAAAATCCAGAAGATCCTAGGAGAAGAGAAAGACTTCCCCTCTGCAGACTGTGACCTCAGTGATGTTTCTTAAATGTTTATGAGCACATGGGGCTCCTGCAGGCCTAGCCAGCTCCTGAGTGACAGCAGCCTTGAGCTGGGCCTACCCACAGTTTGAGCACAAATGGAGGAATATTTGGAAACTTGGAGACATCCGGGATTGGCTGTCTGTCTCTGGCACTCAGGAAACATAGGTCCCAGCAGAGGGTTCCTACGTGTCCCAGTAGCAATGCTTCTGCCCGCCTCCTTGTGCCCCATGAGACCCATCATTTAGCAAAGCTATCGGCTCCATCTTCAAAGTCCATCTGGGACCCACTTCCACCCTCTGTACAACTGCTTATGATGGGGTCAGAGCCACTGTCCCCCCCAGCCCCTCCCTGGGCTCCCACTTGCATGTTGGCTTCCATACAGCAGCCAGAGTGACCGTTTTTAGAAATGGCCATGGGATCCCTTTCCTGCTACCCTGCTTAGACCTCCAGGGGAGCCGAGCTCCTATGAAATGTGGCCACCACCTGTCACTCTGCCCTCAGCTCCTCCAACCTACTCCTTTACTCCTTTCCCACCCACCATACCTGCCTCTTTTCTGTGCCTCCCCCTTGTCTGTCACATTCCTGCCTCTGGGCCTTAGAGCTTGCTATCCTTCCAGATATTCCCTAGGCTCAGATCACTTTAGAACTCCCTCTTCAAAGTGCCCATCTCAGACTACCCTGTCTAAAACAGTACTCCCAGACCTGCCACTGTTTTCTGCCCCGGTGTATATTTCTTTCAAACACAAATCCTTTCTAATGTCATATTTTATGTAATTTATGTGACTCTGCCCCAGGTAAAAAGCCAGCTGCCTAAGCACAGAGCCCCCCTCTGCCTTCTTTTATCTCTGTCCCCAGTGCACAGAACACCTGGCACATTGGGGTGGAGAGCACACAGGGAAGAAATACACCAAGACAGTAGCACCCTGCATCTTCTCCCTTCTGCTTGTCCCATGACAGGTGTGATTTAGACACCCTGCTACACCACGCTTCTCCCAAACTAGGTTTTGATGTCTTAGACAGGGGAGGTCCCTCTGGGGACCCTCATCACAGAAGGCACCCTGGCCAGGAAGGTCTGGATATTATCCCCGATGTGACTTGCAGCTGGGCATGACCATGGATGTGGCAGGGGACAGGGTGTCTGAGCGGCTGGACTCTCTGCTGAGAGTGACAGGAGTCCAGGCAGGGTCTGTGTTGTCCCGTACTTGACCTGGAGAAGCAAGCATTGCAATTTACCAGAAGGAAATCACATCAAATGTGCCAGGGTTTTATGTCTGAAACGGTTTGTTACCATGCTTATCTGTATCAGCGAAAGAACTGGAAACAGTTCCATCTTCAGCAAGAGGATGTTAATCCACAAGATGGGTTCTCTGTCTTGGCACCGACAACACTTGGGACCAGAGTCTGTGGTGGGCTCTGTCCCAGGCATCACAGATGTTCATCAGCAGGCAGCAGTGCCACTCTCTCCACCTGCTGCAACAGCCACAGATGTCTCCGGATATGGTCATCTGTGCCCCGAGAGCAAAATTACCCTGACTGAGAGCAACTATTCTCCATTCAAGAAAAATACTATTCTCATAATACCTTGGGAAATGCTTACGTTATTATACCAGGTTAAAAAAAAAGGTGCTAAATGTGTTTTCAACTACATTCATGTATAAGAGAGGAAGAAGATTGAATGGAAATATACCGGGATGGTAGCAACAGTCTCTGGGAATTATGGAAGATCTTTCTTTACATTTTTCTTTTTACTTTTATACACTCATTCATTTACTGAATTCATTCATTTAAGGAGCTCATATTACAGGGAAGGCGTTGTTCTTGGAGATCTGGAAAGGCTGCGCACCAGCAGGGAGTCGGCAAGGAGACAGGCAGGGTGCAGCACTCTCCCCTCCCAGACTACGTTCAAAGGAGGGATAGACGTGAAGCTCACAGGCTATAGAGTGATGCTCAGAGATACTGATGGGAGCCCGTAAAGCAGGGCCGGAGAGAGAAAAGGCCCCAGCTCCTCAGTACCCAGTGTCCCTTGAATGAATGAGGGTGCATCGGGCATTTGAAGTAGGGGAGCTACATTGTCTGATTTCCATTTTAAAATGGTTATTAAAAATTTATTTTTGAAGAAAAGGTGATATATATTTTCTTAATGAAAATTCAAACAGCATCCAGGAAAAAATACAAAGAGAAAAAAAGAGGCACTTGGCAGGAGGCCACATGGAGAACAGCCCAGCAAATGGTTTAGCAAATCTCTTTTCAAGCATCTTTTGCCCTGCTTCCTTCCCTCCCTCCCTCTCTCTCTGTCTCCCTGTCTGCCCCTGTCTCCCTTTATAAATATATAAAAACATTTTATGCAAGTGGACTCAAACCATTCTTGCTGATTTGTAACCTGCTTTTTTTCCTGCTCTTTGTAATTTTATGCTCATTGTAAACTTTCCACAGTGGGCATATATTACTTTTATAATCCGGAACAGAAAAGAAAGCAAAAGACCACAAGAAATAAAGTGAAACCCACAAATACAGGATGAGGGCTCCCTGGCTGAGCAGTAGGACTGGGAAGAAAGGCTTTGAGGTTTCTTGGACCACAGACTCAGCAGGAGCTGATGGCATGGTGCGGTTTCTCCTTTCAATTCATGTAATCAGACGATTCCCTAGCAAAAGGCCATGTGAATAGGCTTCTCTGGGCTAAGCTCAAGGTAACTCCAGGTCTGCTCAACCCTCCACCCTATAGCTCTCAAAGCACCTGGTAGGTCTAAATCCAGGATGCTAATTGCGTAACAGCTAATGTTTCATGAGCACTTACTTTACGACAGCCAGGGTTCCAGGAGCTTTACATGTATTAACGCATTTAATCCTCTAATAACCTATAGCATGGACCTCATTACTATTCTCACTTTAGGGAATTTGCTTGAGGTCACACAGCTTATGAGAATGCCAAGAAGAGCAAGCTAAAGTTCTGCCCTCAAAGAATTAACAGTCAAAAGGGCAAATACAATGACCTCACATTAATTCATTCAGAAAACATTCCCTGTCCAAGGCTCTCATGAATGTGTTCTCTCAGCCCCGCCTTGGTGGATATTTGATTTGTTTAGTCATCCAACTAATTTTTATGGAGCACTGTGACCATTAATTGTGATGTCAACTTGAATGGATTAAAGATTGGTGAAGGACAGTTCTTTGTGTGTCTATAGATGACTGAAATGTAGGAAGGAAGGCCCAACCCGGATGTGAGTGACACTAACCAATAGGCTCATAGCCTGGATGGAATAAAAAGGGAAGGAAAAAGGAAGTCTCTCCTTTTCTTCTTTGGAGTTGCTCCCATCTTCACCATCGCCTATGGACGCTGGTCTCCAGTTACAGCAAAGGTTTCCAGTGCAGACTTTTCAGTTTTCCAATGCAGAACCTTTGGCTTTCTGACACGGACTCACATCGGGCTCTGCAGCCTTCAACCTTCGTCTGGCTCCTCCTCAGGCTCTCCAGCCCGCAGGCGGTCATTTGCATTCTTCCACCCTTGCTCCACAGGCAGCCATTGTGAGCCTACCTTGTAAATTTACATAATCACATGTGTGCACACATGTGTACATTAAATTAGTTCCTCCAGCGAACCCCAACTGATACAAGCACCAACCGTGCACCAGACATGGTGCTAGGCACTAGGAAACGGGAATGAACATGATAGCCCACAGAGTTCAGTTCGTAATCAAGAGGGAGATGAAAGCACTGATGAAGTTCAAAGTACGTGGTTGAACTTAATGTGGAAGTCAGTGCTGAGAAGAGGACTACAGTAGGGAGGGCTGGAACTGGACGGGTGAGGTCTGAGCAGATGGCACAGTGCTGGTCGTTTGGAAAAGCCAGTGAGGAAGGCCTTTTGGATGTTGTGGCTGTGGGAAAGTGATCTGAACAAAGAGAGGGAGTGAGTCTTGGGAACATGTGGGGAGTGTAATCCAAGCATGAAGAATGGCAAGTGCAAAGGCCCGGAGGCTTTTGGCAAGGCCAAAGAGGGAGTAAGTTTGGAAAGGCCACAGAACACCAAGGAGGTGAATGAGTTGGGACCAGACCAAGAGGCAGAACTATTGAGATACAGGCTGGATAGCAGGGTCACACATTAGGGATTTGGCCACCAGATAAGACTGCATGGCATGAATGCTGGGAAGCAATCTGAGAGTTTCAAGCAGGGAAGCAAGAAGATCTGATGTCTGCTTTTAAAAGATGACTAGATTGGAGGGCAGCAGGTAAGAAGCTGATCCACAGCTGATGTGACAAATCCGGGTGGCAGTGGGGTGCTGGGGAGTCAGTGCCCATCTTTATGTCAGCTCTGCCCACCTCAGCACTGTGAGTGGATGGGGGGTGGGGTAGGGAGAGGGAGAGGCAGGACAACTCCCGGGGCTGGGCCTGAGCAACCTGTGTGCCACCTCCCAAGGAGCTAGAGGCTGAAGGGGCAGCTGCTTCAGAGCTCAGCCTGGCTTGGGATGTGGGGGGATCCTTCAAGGGGGGCTGGGTGGTCCAGTGCAGAGCTGGCGGATGGGAAAGCTCTAGATGTTTGGGAGACGTCACTGGAGACTCTGTCTGCGACCTCAGACTGGATGAGCCCCCGGGTGGGGGGGGGTGTAGACAGATCCCCAGGAAAAAGCGTAGACAGGGCCCCCAGAGGGAGTGCAGCAGGCCCTGGGATGTTCCACCATTTATCTCTCTGGAAGAGGAGACAGATTCCAGAAAGGAGTGGCAGGAGCAGCCAGGGAAGAAGGAGGAAACCCAAGAGTGTGGTGTCCCAGAAGCCAAGCGCCTAGGGCGAGAGGGAAATGGACTTTGTCAAAAGCTGCTGAGAAGCTGGGCGTGGTAGTACAGGCCTGTGATCCCAGCACTCAGGGAGGTTGAGGCAGGAGGATTATAAATTTAAATCCAGCCTGGGCAATTTAGGGCCCTAATGAGGTCCTGACTCAAACGTAAAAATTAGAAAAAGGACTCAGGATGTAGCTCAGTGTGAAAGCTGCTGAGAAGGTGCAGAAGGTGAGGCCCAAGGACTGCACTCCTCAGCAGCAGGAAGCTGCTTCCCCAGAGGTGGCCCCCACCTCGGCGTCCCTCATGAGACCTTAAGTTCCCAATTCTGGGCTCCCGCCACTGATCCCGCAGCAGCCCTCAGACCCTGTCTGTCCATATCTAGTCACCAGCCTCCCCAAACCACCAGGTACTGGCCACCCATGTGGACGAGCTGCCATGTGCTTGGGGCCTCTCCCAGAGGCCCTGCTGCAACATCCCCCATCCCCACCCTCCACCCTTCCTACAGTGCCACCTGAGTGACAGCTCCGGGCACAGAGTCACAGCACCCTCCCCCAAAGAGCACCTCACAGCTAAGAAATGGAGAGGAGCCCTTCACTGATCCAGACACAGTCGTGCAAGTTTATGGCCACCACTGGGGACGGACTTCTCCCTCCACACAGTTGCCTGGGCTGGCTCCGCCTCACCGTCCTGTTCCCTCACTGAGCTCAGCCCCCCTCTCTCAGGGGCCTTTGTCATTCATGGGTCCCCCCAGTCTGGTCAGTCCTCATCATGGTGTCTCCACGCTCTGCCAAGGAGCAGGCTGGGAAAAAGGACAGAAGGCGTCGGAGATACGGTGCTGATGGTCACAATGGTGATGATGATGTTGACAGTACCGACCTAGCGCTGCTTCCTCACGCCCAACCCAGCACAACTCCTTCGTGTCATGGCTGAAGCCACTGAGGTCAGCGCCCCCAAGAGGCAGTGGCTGTCCTGGTCTCAGCAGAAGCATCACCATGCCCGCTGTTTGTTAAGCGGTGACCGTGTGCCTGGTTTGGATTAAGCACCTTCTGCTTGCTCTCCCTCCAGTCTGCCAGCCCCCTACTTCCACAGGAGATGTGTGTTCATATCACAGCTGTGTTGCAGGTAAGAAAAGGTTGATTTGTTAAGAAAAGAATCAATTGAGTGCCGGGAACAGTGGTACACCCCCGTAATCTCAGCATTCTAGGAGGCTGAGGCAGGAGGATGGCAAGTTTGAGTCTGGCCTGTCTCAAGAAGAGGAAGGAGGAAGAGGAGGGGAAGAAAAGAGGGAAAAAGAGGAGGAGAAGATGAAGAAGGTGGAGGAGGAGAAGAAGAAAAAGGAGGAGGAGGAGGAGGAGGAGGAGGAGGAGGAGGAGGAGGAGGAGAAATAAATTGTAGATCAGAGTTCAAAACTGAGTTGAGAGAAAAAACAGAGGTAAGAGATTCTGGAAATGCCTGCCAGTGCTGTTCCACCTGTGTTCCCAGAGGAACGGCAGGGGGGCTGTGCATGGGGGCTGGGCGGGGGCTGGGGAACCCTCAGCCTGCTCCCCAGTGAGGCCTGCCCATGAAGGGGGTGCAGTGGGTCCCCGCTTGTGCCACCTTGTGTGGGCTCCAAAAGGTGCTGGTGGCTGGGTGTGTTGCAGTAGGAATGTGTCAGCATTTGCAGTTTCATGGCATGAGGTGGAAGTTTGAGATAATAAAGAGAGGGGAAAAAGAGAAATAAGGAGGAAAGAAAAAGCAAGGAAACAGTAAAATGTTACCAGCTTGCGGGCGCCAGGCTGGGGGATGAAACTGCTAATGACCCGGTTCTGCCTCGCCCAGCGGCTAATTCAAACCAGACAGAGTTGCAGCCCCGAGTGCACTGAGCCCAGGCCCCACCTGCCCAAGCCCGGGCCCCAGCTGCCCAACCCTGGCTGCTGTTGACCCATTTTGTCTGCTTTTGAGCTCTTTAAGGGCTTTAATTTTAGCCTGTTTCTTTCTAACTGCATTTGCTCATCTGAATAACCAAATATAATTATGTGTTGGTCCTTATGCTCTGAGTTTACCCCATTCCAAGTTTGTCGACTTCCCCGTATCTTAGAAGCAGGTTAAAGTTGGAGATGCCAGAGCCAGATGATCTGGACTTGAATCCCCATTTCACCAGGACTAATGAAATCTTGAACAAAGCGTTACACTCTCAGTGTCTTGGTTTCCCAGTTGTAGAATAGAGGTAAAGATCGGCAGGGGGGAGTGGCGCATGCCTGACAACTGTCATCTCAGCACTGTCATTTGAACCCAGTCCTGCGAATCTAGCAACTTAGCAAGTCTTTGTCTCAAAATTAAAAAGGGCTAGATATAGCTCAGTGTGAAGGCCCTGGGTTCAATCCCCAGTGCTGCAAAATAAAAATAATAAATAAAGAGGAGATGGTGATAGTTTCTGCCTCTTGAGGTTTTTAGAACTCAGTGAGCTCATAAGTGCCTAACACTTGACCCCAGGCAAGTGCTCAGTGGCAGCTCTCTTTTACCTTGAAGCATTTTGTTTGTTTACTCGAGGATTAACTGTGCTTCCTGCCTCAGGTGCTGTTCTGGGAACTAGGGAGACAAAGCTGAATGCGGCAGATAGTCCCTGCCTTTATGGTGCTCCTGTCTGGAGAGAAAGGCAGACCAGCCAGGAGGGTGAGAGCACGGGACATCTCAGGACAGGGGACCAAGGCCCATAGGAAACAGAATGAGGGTGTCTGGCTGGCCCAGTCAAATGCAATCACTGGTGGCTTCCTGGAGAAGGTGACATCCCAGTCCAGGCCAGGAGGACAAGTGGGCGTGAGGCTGTAGGACCAGGTGTTCCAGGTAGAAGGAACAGAGGTGGCAAAGGCTCAGAGGCAAGAGATGCTGGGCTACTCCCAGCGAACAGTGGACAGTGCTGCGAAATTGCTTGGGGAAGCAGGCAGTGGGGAGGCTGAGGAGGACACAGGGCCAGGCTGTGAAGGCCTTCTAAGTTGCCAATACTGGACTCAAGAGTGTAGACACAAGAAGGAGGTTGACTTGACCTCCTTTCTCATTCATGAAATGGGATGCTCATGGGACCAGCAGGCAAAGTTCTTAGTACTGCATGGTATAGCTCAGTGGTAGAGGGTTTCCCTTGTATGTGCATGGCCCTGGATTTGAGGAGAGAGAGAGAGAGAGAGAGAGAGAGAGAGAGAGAGAGAGAGAGAGAGAGGGAGAGATTGCATTCCAGGGTCAGACTGATTGGGTTCATACCTACCTAACCTTCTGAGCCTCAGTTTCCTGGTCTATGAAATGGGACCTGCTATAGATCGGGTCTTAAATGTCCTCCAAAGTCCCAAGTGTTGAAGGCTTGGTCTCCAGCCTGTGGCCCATTGGGAGGTGGTAGATGCTTTAGGAGGTGGAGCCCAGAGGAAGGAAATAAGGTCACTGGGTATGAGAGGGTGGCCTGGAAGGGGATACAAGGACCCCAGTCCCTTCCATTCTCTCTTGGCTTCCTGGCCAACATGATGTGAAATCTCTACCTTATGTTTCCATTACCATGGACTGGGCCACCACAGGCCCAATGCAACAGTCCCAAGTAATCAAGGACTGAACCCTCTGAAACTGTGAGCTAAAACTAACCTCCCTCCTTTTAAGTTGAGTCTCTCAGGTATTTTGTCACAATGACAGAAATCCAACAAACCGGGACATTAGCCCTGTAGTGTTGGAAGAAAGGGGTCTGTGTAGAAAGGGCCCAACAATCCCTGCAAGTAATAAGTGCTCAACAAAATAACAACACAGGTCATTATTACAACTCCCAGCTGGGCCTAGTGGCCCACACCTGTAATCCCAGCACTCAGGAGGCTGAGGCAGGAGGATCACTGTGAGTTAAAGGCCATCCTGGGCTACATAGTGAGCTCAAGGCCAGCCTGAACTACATAGTGAGACCTGTCTCAAATAAATAAATAAATAAATAAATAAATAAATAAATAAATAAATAAAACAAGAACTTCCTCCACACAAACAGTACCTTTACAATCTTCACCTTTATATTCAAATGATTAAATCATCTTTTTAATTTGCAATTGAAAAGCTTGTATTTATTTATAGCATGCAGTGTGGTGTTTGATGTATGAACCATCATATCATGGTTAGGTCGAGCTACTCAACACCTGTCACCTCCCATATGAACTTAATATTGTGATGAGAACATTTGAAATGGACTCTCCTGGCCTATTTCATGTGTAATACACAACCACTGGCTGCAGTGGCCATGGCTCTCCAGAACACTTTGCTCCTCTGTCTAAGTTGGGGGTGCCCTGAACCAGCACCTCCCCAGTCTCAGGCCCTGGTAAGCACCACCCTACTCTGTTTCCCTGACCCTGACTCTCAGATTCCACATGAAGTCAGACCATGTGTTTCTGTCTTTCTGTGCCTGGCTTATATCACCTAACATAATGTCCTCCGGGCTTGTTCATGTTGTCACAAATGACAGGAATTTCTGCCCTTTTCAGGCCAGGTAGCACTGCATTTGTGTAGACACCACATTTTCTTCATTCGTTAATGCACTGATGGACACTCAGGTTAATTCTGCATCTTGACTGATGTGAATAGAGCTGCAATGAACAGGGGCACACAGATGCACCTTGAACACAGGGATTTCATTTCCTTTCAATACACACTCAGGAGCAAGATCTCTGGATCATACCGTAGTTCTATTTTTAATGTTTTGAGGAACCTCCATTCTGCTTCCCACCAAGGCTGTGCTAATTTATATTCCCATACACAGTGAGTAAGAGTTCCCTTTCTCAGCATTCTCCCCACCCAGTGACCCAACAATCCCATGACTGTGAATAAATGCAAAGAAAGATAAATCAGTATGTCAAAGAGACATCTGCATTCCCACATTATCTCAGCACTATTCACAAGAGCCCAGATTCAGAATCAATCCAAATGTCCATCAACAGATAAATGGACAAAAAAGAGTGGCATCTATATGAAGTGGAACAATATTCAGCCATAAAAAGAGCAAAAATCCTGTCATGTGTGGCAACATGGATGATCCTGGAGAACATTATGTTATGTGAAATGAGTCAGGCACAGAGAGACAAATTCTGAATGGTCTCATTGAAATGTGAAAGCTGAAATGAACCAGCCAGACTGATGTGAAGTGTATTAAAAAGCTTTGAAGGTCAAGAAAAAATGTGAAAGCTTCAAAATAAAAGTTAACCTCATAGAAGTAGAGAGTAGAATGATGGTTACCAGAGACCAAGAAGAGAAGGAAATAGAGAGATAGGAAGGGTTGGCTAACAGGTACAAAAGTATAGTTAGCTAGGAAGAATAAGTTCTAGTGTTCTATTGAAAGTATGGTTTAGATCTACAATGTCTCTCAAAGTCTCCTGTGTTCAGAGGTGGGGCTTTCAGAATGTGACTGGATCGTGAGTGTTCTAACTTCATTGGTGGATTAATCCATAAATGAGATCATAATTTGGTGCCCTCATTGGTAGGTGATGGAAAGAAACTTAGGAGGACAGACCTAGTTAAATAGAGTGAGTCATGGGGCATGACCTGGGGACTCTATCTAGTCCCTCACCTCTTCCTCTCAGGCTCTCTCATCCTCTGTTTCCTGGCTGCCACGAGGTGAGCAGCTTTCTACCACCACACCATTCTGCCACGATATTGTCATGCACCTAAAAGCAATGGAGCTATTCTTCCATGGACTGAACCCTCTAAAACCATGAACCATAATAAATCTTTCCTCCTTTAAATTGTGGGTGTTGGGTATTTTGCCAAACCAATGGAAAGCTGACTAACACCCTATAGTTAACAATAATTCATTGTAAACTTCAAAATAACTAGAAGACAGGAGGCCGGGGATTTAGCTCAGTGGGAAAAAAACAATGGAAGAGAGGATTTTCTTCTTCTTTTTTTTTTTTTTTTTGTACCGGGCATTGAACTCCGGACCTTGCGCTTTGGAGGCAGGCGGCGGAACCTCTGAGCTAAATCCCCGGCCCTAGAAGAGAGGATTTTGAATGTTCTCAACACAAGGAAATGATCAGTGATGAGGTGGTGGATATGACATGTATTTTGATTTGATCATTACACATGGAGCACATGTGTCATATTATCACAGTGTCTCACCTGAATATGTATAATTAATTATGTGTCAATCAAAAATTATTTTAAAAACCCGAAAATATATGACTATAATTGTTTTGTTTTGTTTTGTTTTGGTACCGGGGATCAAACTCGGATCCTTGCGCTTGCGCAGCAGGCAGCATAACCACTGAGCTAAATCCCTGGCCCCTATGACTATAAATGTTACAAACAAAACATGATGAAGATGACAGAGGAAAGCACTGGCCTCAGAGTTGGGTCCTTACCTTCTGTGAGAGGTCCTGCCTCTACTCTGACATCGGTCTCTCCATCTGGAAGATGGGAACATTGATCCTGACTCCCTGGGCAGCTGCAGGATCGGCTGAGATTACGTCTTCCCATAAATCTCACTGAACAATGTGTCAAAGGCCCCCGGCCATCGCTGGAGTTCCTTTGGACGATCATGTAGGGATGAATCGCAGGCATGTTTGAACCCCGAGGGCAACATTCCTTACATTTCCTGCTCTGCCCTGGATCTATGCTCATTTCCCCTGCGTTCCTTCAGTTACAAGTGATAGACCCAGAGAACCAAAAGGGAGATGAACACAGAGAAAAGAAAAAGGTGGCAAAGGAAATGACCAGACCAGGGAAGGGCATGAAGGAAAAGAGAATGCAACAGCAAATGAGAGCAAGTGACCAAGGGATGGGTAAATGGACAAATGATGCCAGGTACGCTGGGGCCACAGGGGCTGACGCCAGGGGTGGAGAGCGGCAGTCACGGGCGCAGAGGTGGGGCTCAGTGCTCATGGTGAGATGTGCGTTGTTGGGGAGTCAGAAGCACAGTGGCCATGGGGCCATCTGGCTCAGGGCTGGGGTCCAGGAGAGCTTGTGCTCTCTCCCGAGAGAGGATGACGTTTGGCTCCAGATCCCAGAGCTTCCTTTCCACCTCCCACATCCGGTCCAGAAAGACCCACATCCGTCTGCCACACGGATACAGACACCGACCTTTGCTCTTGGGCAGAGGTCCCTAGGAGGTGGTAGATCCAAGGTCAGGTTGTTCAACCTTCCCTTCTCTCCCCCTGCCCCTTAGGAAGATGAGGATGCAAGGCTCGGAGACTCCCCAAGATACAAAGTGAGATCGAAGTTGTGGGGCACAGCCCCAGCCTCTTGCCGCTGGGAGAGAGGAAAGGATGGGAGGCGGGGCGGGGTCGGGGCGGGGTCAGAGGGCAGGGGTGGGCTCTGCTCTGCGCACAGTGTCCCCAAGGCTTGGCCTTGGGAGGGAAGTGATACACAGCCATTCGGTGAGTCTCTGCCCTGGACCAGAGAGTGCCACTGGCTCAGGGGATGGGCCAGGTTTAGGGTGAGTTTTAAGGCTGTGGCTGCCGTGGGTTTGAGTTCAGGCCAGGGCTGCACTGAGGGTGTGACGCTCTCGGGATGGAGCTGTGTCGGGTTTGAACTGCAGGTAAACCCAGGCCAGGGCAGTCGGGGGCTGGTGCCGAGGTCAGCTGGCCATAGAGCCTAGGGAGGGCTGGGCACCTGTGGACGTCCACCTGGCCTGAAGCTGGTTTGGAACTGGCCTTGGATCTGGGCGAAGGTCGGACAGGGCATTGGAGGAGCAGAGCCTTGGCACCCTTCCTTCTGCCACCCTAGGCCCACACCTTCCAGACAGAAATCCCACTTCGGCTAGCTTCGGCCCACAGGAGCCCATGCGGAAACCGCCTAAGCTGGTGTGGCTCCCTCCAGTCTGAGTCCCCAGGGTACTTGTGGGGAGGGGGCAGGGGTGACCAACGAGGCTCACAAGAGGGGTCTTTGAGGATGAAAGGAGACAACACCCATGGGTCCCTGTGTCTGGCATGGAGCGCTGTCTGTGATGGCAGCTGTCAGCCTTTTCTAGTGGGGTCTCGGCCTGCAGGAGGTGCCTCACCACAGAGGCTGGCACAAAGCGCGGGCAGCACTCAGCTAGTAGTCTGACCACACTTCTCGTCCCCCTTGTCACAAATTAGTGGGTCCCCCTGGACAGGCCCCGTGTTGTCTCGAAGCATCTGGGTTCTCAGGTGAAGAGAGCACCAATGCTGCCTGTCCTGACCCTGGCTCCTGAGGGTTGTATGTGGCAGATGCAATAACACACAGGACTGTTATTTTATAATGTTTGATGTGTTCTAATAACTTTTACATTGTTTAAAAATAATTCATAAACCACAAAATTCATCCTGTTAGAATATAACAACCCAGTGGTTTTATTTTATTCTCAAGATGGTGCAACCATCACTACTATCTAATTCCAGAACATTTAATTCCCCCCCCCAGCTCTCCCCCACTAAGCCCCTGGCAACTAATAATGTCCTTTCTGTCTCTGTGGATTGCCCTATTCTGGACACTGCATACAAAGGAAAGTATGGAGGATGTAGTGTTTTATGAATGGCCTTTTCACTTAGCACAGTGATTGCAACTGTCATCTCTATGGTAGCATGTGTCAGTACTCCATTACTTTTCATGGCTATATAATATTTTATTGTGTGAACTTATCATAGCTTGTTTATTCATTCACAGAGTATGATATTTAGTTTACACAGGGCCAGTATTGAAGGCTCAGTGTTCTCAGAGGGAGAGAGACCATAGCAGAACCAGGAAGGGGGGCTGTGTCTAGACAAGAGAGATGTGCAACCCGAGGAGATCAGTCTCTGGCCTTGTCTACTCCCAAAGAACCTGAGAGCATTCCAGAAATTCCTGGATCCTAAACATTAAGAATCACTGCTACCATAAAAACAAACAAACAAAAAAGAATTACTGCTACCTTAGACTTGAAGTTTTCTGTCATCTTTGACTCAAACTCCAGGTGACTGTGGGACTTCTGGAGGTGGATCAATAAACAATGTTGGGGCAGGCATAGTATGTGCTCAACAAATACTTAGATAAATGAATAGATTTAACGGATGATTGGATGGAGGGATATGATTGTGGGTGAGTTGATGATGGATGGATGGATGGATGGAGTAGAAGGGTGAGGTAAAGGATGGTAGTGGGTAGAGAGAGTGGATGGATGGATGGATGGAGATAGAAAGAGTGGATTGATGAATGAGTGGATGGGTGGAGGAATGGATGGAAAGAGTAGATGGGTGAGTGGATGGATAGAAAGAGTGGATGGATGGATTATGGATGAGTAGACTGATGGATGGAGTTGGTGCTACAGTCTTGCCAATGTCCAATTAACACATGGGAGAAAGACACACTTTACCTGGACAGAAATCCTAGCATGGTCCCTGAGAGCCAAAGGACCAAAGGACCTATCGTTTATGTCGTAACTCCTGAAGAGGAACAGGAAATACTAAGTCTGAAATCTCTGGATCTTCCAATCACAGAGACCTAGCCTTGCTTGGTACATCTTTGTGAGCAAGGAGATGGGTGAACAAGTCCTGCCTTCAACAAGGGAGCAAACCTGTTCCAGCACATGACTTAGGAGAGTGAACTACAGCCACCTGGCTGACAGGGCAGAGTGTGGAGTGGCATCTCAGCCAACAGGAAGCCCCACATGCTTTTCCCCATGCCAGACCATTTCCTGGTTCCTACGCTCAGCAGAGTCTCACGTAAACCAGATGAGTCACTGCCAGGCCTGGAGTCTGTGTTCTCCTATCTAGGACAAGGAGATCTCCACACTGACCACATGTCTGCTTGATGTTTGCTTGAGAGTGGGGTGAGTACGTGTGTGTGTTTGTGTGTGTGTGTCTGTGTATGTGTGTGTGTGAGAGAGAGAGAGAGAGAGAGAGAGAGAGAGAGAAGTGCACATTCTCACAACAGGAAGGCCAGTGTGTCTCGTCAGCAGCTTCGCCTTCCCCTGTCCAGCTGTGGCTTGTCAGGTGTACGAGGCATGGAGATAAGCTGGTTTGGACAGGCTGCAGATGCCTTCCTACCTCCCAGGGAGGTTGTGACGGGCCCGTGTGACAGAGACAATGACATTCAACACCTGGGTAGCAGCTCATATGTGGTAACAACTCTGGTCCTGGCACATGTAGGTGCCTGAAGCCTGGTGGTCAGTTCCACTAAATAATAGTGTGCACCTCCCATAGCCCAGTGTCCTTAGCAGCCTTCATACCTTCCACTTGCTGGACTGGGAATCGGAAGGTAACCCTGGCTCTGTCCTGCCCGACCTGGGCCACCTTGGAAGTCTGCCCTCCCTGGACCTCAGTCTCCTTCTAGCAGAGAATGAGACGGCTGGGGAGAAGGCGAGAGAGACCAGCTACGAGGCCCTGGCCTGTTGTAGACTAAGTAAGGGGCAGCAAACTACTGTGTGCTGCTTTGTAAATAAAGTTTTATTGGAACTCAGTCACAGTTGTGAGTGTGTCGTCTGTGGCTCCTTCATATTGCAATGGCAGAGTGGAGTGCTGGGAGGGGCATGGTGAGGCCTGCAAGGTCTAAGCTATTTACTATGGAGTCCTCAGAGGAAGATGTGCCCAGCTCCTGCCATGCAGCCACTGTCCACAGGTCCTGGTGCTGCGCCTGCTTCCCTTCCCAAGAAGCCTCCCCCAGGCTTCCCCCAAACCTTCTGGTTCCATACACCTGGGGCGAGGCCTGGCTCTTGTCTCCTTTTTGACAAAGGTTCCTGGTGATTCTGATGCTAGAAGTTTGCTAATCCAGACTTTGAAACACACCAGGGTAATAGAGTCAGACAGACCTGGGATTGAATCCCCTCCCCACCATTTCCCAAGCTCTGTGTGACTGTGGACAAGTTGCTTAACCTCTCTGGGCATCCTCACCTACAAGATGGGGATGGTGGTGTCTATCTATGAGACCAACCGTGCAGATTAAGCAAGACCATCTGTACAAAGTGCTCAGCCAGGTCTGGCACAGGGTAGATGCCTGGTTTTCTACCCTTCCTGATCTCCTCTAACCCCTGGGTGTGCTAACCCTTCCCCCTTGGCCTCCTCCCCCCCCTTGGGCCCCCAGCAATCTCTCAGGGGACCCTCCTGCTTCTCTGCTGCAGTCCAGCCTGAGGTAGGGGAAGGGGCGGAGCTGAGGCAGCAGGGGCAGGGGTGCCAGCTGGCAGAGCCTGGAGCCCTCGGCCCACAGTGACACTGAACGCACAGCCCTATGTTGACACGTTTACTCTGACAATATTTGCTTCCCTGGGCCACTGTTTGCCCAGGGGCTGACGTCAGATGGGGACCATCAGCTCCCTACTAGCACTTTCAGAGAGCCAGGTCAGGCCCGCCCCGTCCCCCGCTCTGCGGTCTCATCTCCTGCTCTCTGGCACGAGACCAGGGCAGAGGCAGATTCGGGACCCAGCCTGTTGCTCCTGGCCAGCACACCTTGGGCAACTCTGGTCCCCTCCTTGTGCCTCAGGCTGGGGGATTCCAGAGGTCACCTGCCTGGCGCCCTCCATCCCGTCCCCAGCTGCAGAAGGGTAGAGGACAGAATATTGTGGAAACTGAGTCACACTGCTACTTCAAATGAGTCCTCAGTGAACAAGATACAATGACAGAATCAAAATGACAAGGCCTCCGTCGTGGCGTCCTCCACTCCCACCCACGTCTCCGGCATTTCCTTCCACAGGGGCAGACACGAGGGCCCCAGATGGCTCAGGGGCCCAGCTGTGTCCCGAGCCCACCCGGGCCCAGGCTCCAGAACTCCCAAGTGCTCTGGTGGACCTGGGGCCCGCGGAGGAGACACAGCCAGAACTGTGAGGAGCCAGCGCCCCCCAGTGGCGCCCGCGCGGCAGCGAGGGGACGCAGCGCAGGTGCACATTCGCTGGTCCCTGGCTCCTGCGCAGTCTAATTAGTGCTCTGTCCCAGGGAGCGTGGGATCGTGTCATTTCAATCTGGAATGAAACTGAAACCATCTAAACGGACATTCTCACCACACAGCCGAGATCTCTAGGCCCGGAGTGGACATAGGTCCTTCAGGGTCGCGTGAGGCATCCGCGCAGGAAGGACCCAGGGCTCGGGTCGCTGGCCTTCCCTTCAGCCCCAGTGCAAGGCTGGATTCGTCGCTGTCTACCTGTCCTGCCCCCATTTTCTCCGCGGCCCTCAGGGCCACCAGACACACCAGGTAAGTGGGAGGGGCCGAGGGGGAAGAGGGACACCGATGGGCCCCCAAAACCTTAACAGCCGTGTGACTCTGTGAAGTTACTTAACCCCTCTGTGCCGAGGTTTCCCTCTCTGTGAAATGGAGAGAGTCTTAGTCCCTATGTCTCGGGCTTGCTGTGAGGCCCAAGTGAGGTGAAAAGGAAGACAGTCTCGTGGCACAGCTGCCCAACATGTGACTGCCCTGCCGTGGGCTTCGTGGTCATTCAGCGCTTTCAGTGTGGCTCCTGAACTGTCACAAGCTCCCCTGATCCTCCCTTTCTCCACCCCACTTCCTCTCAAGCCCCAAAGCTGTAAATCAGCCCCTGGTGGGGGCATCTCTTGCCTACCGCAGGCGCGGTCCTGCAGAGGCGGTGGTGTGCACAGGACCTGGGAAGTGGGTGCCTTGGGCACTGCCCCGTGAGGTCAGCAGGCCTCACTGGCCCCGGGAAGCTTGGCCAGGCTGAGTCAGAGACAGCAGCTGGGACCCCCCAGGTTTCCTCCAGGCCCAGGAGCAGAACAGGTTGAAAGCATAGCCACGACCTTCTGGGCTTCTAGACAGATCCCAAGGACCAGAGCCTGGCACATGGACACCCCCAGAGAACTTTGAAAGCGCCTTTGCCATTTTTCCTTTCCCACCAGGCTTGGAGCCAGGCAGATGCGGGCTCAAATCCTGGCTGTGTGACCTTGGGAAGAGCTCTGATGTCTCTGAGCCTCAGTTTCCCCCTTGTGTAAATGTACCCCAGGCCTGTTCATGGAAGGAACATCACACTCACAGTCCTTTCTCCCCCAGTCCTGCTGTTCCTCTTGGATTCTGTCTTGCTAGGTGGCACGGCCCATTCAGCCACCATGGGAGCAGACCCTGCTCCCCTCCCCCAGTGAGGAGGTGGATCCTGCCACACCTGTCCGCCCAGCTCCTCCCACCCTGAGGCCACTGCTCCTCTTGCCAGGGTGAGGTTACAACACCCCTACCCCCACTGCCACCAGGGGCCCACACCAACCCTCTCCACACTTGCTCTGAACCTCGTACCCCCATGGCAGAGCCAGTACACCCAGGTCTGCAGACACCAAGCCCTCAAACATCATCTGTTCGCCCTCCCTACCCCCACCAACCAGCCCAAAGCACTCAGGGTCCCTTGAGGTTCCCAGGCCTCTGCCCACTGCCCCAAGCACCCAGCACCCCCGTTGCTGCCCCCTCTCAGCAGCCATGTGGAGCTGGCTCCTCCTGTGGACACCACTGGCCCCTCGGACCTGCTGCTGCCTGACCAGGGAACCTGGGGTGGGAGGGACCACTGGTCAAGAGCACAGCCTGTGGGGACTGTCTGCAGGGTCTTTACAAGGACTTGCTGCGGGGGATGTGTGCAGAGTCCTAGTCCAGGGGCTGCCACATAGTAGGTGCTCAACAAATGGAAAGGATTTTTCTTTTTGGGTGATTGTTCCTCCATGAGACTGAAGATGCCTAGGACAAGACTCATGTCTTATTGATCTTTGTGTCCCCAGTGACTCGCCTGGGACCTGACCCAAGGTAGAAGTTTAATAGATGTTTCTAAATTGGTGGATGGAGGGATGAATGGGTGGAAGATGTAGCTGAAAGTGAAAAAAGGAATAAATAGACACTGCTGTTTATCTGGTACTTGGTGATCAAAACATGCAGACCACTCAAAGTGATGGCATCCAGCCCCAACCTTGAAGATGATTGTTTTTATCTCTATTTCATGGTGAAGGAGACTGGCTCAGAGACATGAAGACACCTGCCAGGGTCCCCTGGTGATAATGCTGATAACAGTGCCAGTATCCAAAGTCACTTCTGTCTGGCCACAAACCCCAGGCAATTTCCTTGTCCTCAAGATGCTTCCTGAGGGACAATGGGAGGAGCAGCAGCCAGTACCCCAAGGAAATAATAGCTAGAATTTATGTAGAGTCTGCTCAGCTTGCCAAGCTCACAGTTATCATCCTCACAGGAAGAGAGACAACTGTTGATCATGCCATTAAATGGATGAGGAAACTGAGACCCAGGGAGTCTGCAATAGGGTGGGTAGATCCAGGGTCCTGCCTGCCGCGTAAACCAGTGCTGGCCAGGCACGGTGGCACACACCTGTGATCTCAGCACTCTGGGAGGCTGAGGCAGGAGGATCACAAGTTTGAGCCCAGCCAGGGCAACTTAGCAAGATTGTCTCAAAATAAAAAATAAAAATGGGAGATGGGGATGTAGCTCAGAGCAAAGGCCCTGGGTTCAGTCCCCAGTGCCAGCAACAGTGCTTGTGTTCTTGTGGATGCCGTGTAATAATATACTGTATTTTACTCAAGCTTTCGTGGCACTCAGTTTCCAGAGCGCTTTTACACTCAGGGCCAATTCTTCCTCCCTAGTGTCCCTGAAGCTATGCTAAGCAGGGAGCGCTGCAACCTCAGGAAGCAAATAGCTTCAAGGAGCCTCAGGGACCCCCCTGCCATATAGGGAGTTCAGTGGTCTCTCTAGCCCCAACCTAAGTGTTTTAGTTCTCAAGCCCGCGCTAGCTCCCGCACTAGCGGCCTCTCAGAGCACCTCTGCCGTTTCTTAGGAAATTTAGACCTGACCCGCAACGCGCAGACGGCTGGCAAGCCCAATACTGCCGCGAGGTGGCGCCAGTGTCCAAGGAACCGACTGCAGCCTCGAGCTAGAGGGATACAGCGGGAGAACAAGGCCCGGGTGCCGTGTCCCCCTGCCCTTTCTAGACTCCTGATAAAACCCTGGCTTGTCCACTCACATCCACAGACAAGCTAGTCACTGGATGGATGAATCAGGACTCTCGTTGCCTCCATTCAGGGTAAACCAGCCAGGGAATCAACCACAGGTCCCCTTGGTGCATCTGGGGATGTGCAGTGTGGGCTTCAGCGGAAATCTTTCTACAGTTCTTAGGCAGCTGTCTTTTCAAGCACAGGAAACCCAATTAAGTTTCAATTCCAGACCAACAAGGAATAACTTGTAGCATAGGTCTGTCCCAAATGTCACATGCAATATTACAGTTAATCCTCCTTGATCTGGAATCCAAATTTATTTGAGCATCCTGGATTTTGACTTGCTAAACCTGATAACACCACTGTATTATGCTTGGGGGGTGAGGAATGAACCTAGGGCCTTCAAACCCACTTACATTCCCAGCCCTTTTTTAGTTTTAATTTTTATTTTATTTTATTATTTATTTATTTGTTTGTTTATTTATTTATTTATTTATTTGGGGGGTACTGGGGATCGAACTCAGGTCCTTGCACTTGCACAGCAGGTGACAAAACCACTGAGCTAAATCCCCAGCCCTTATTTTTTGTTTTGAAACAGGATCTCCCTGGGCTGCCCAGACTGGGCTTGAAAATAAGGTCCTCCTGCCCCAGCCTCCCAGAGTGCTGAGATTATAGCCATGCGCCGCCACATCCAGTGCTACTATACACTTTCATCCTTGCAGCTGCTGAGGTGGAAAATTCTGTCTTCACATTACAGGCACCTTCACCAGGGGGACTTGTCTGCCTCGTACAGCCGGTGAGCAGCAGGGCTGCAATTCCAGCCTGGGCCTGCCTCCCAGGTCAGCACCCTCATCAGGCTCCTCCCTCATCAATGAGGGGAAAGAGAAAAGGCTGAATTCCTCTGCCTTCCAGAGCAGTAGCCAGTTACAAATCGGCTCTGAGGGGAACAAGTCCTCAAAATGGAAATACAGGGCTGGGGGTGTAGCTCAGGGTCAGAGCTCTTGCTCAGCATGTGTAAGGTCCTGGGTTTAATCCCCCAAAACACACACACGTGGACACACATAGAAATGACCAATTTGCTAGCTAGCTGTGGCGGTACACACCTGTGAACCCAGCTCCACAGGAGGCTTGTGGGTCACACAGCTGAGAGGCAGCTAGACTTTGGGTTTAAGAAGCAGGTGCAGGAAACTGATTATTGGAAAAATGACCCAGCCCCACCCATGACTAGCTGCATGACTTTGGGCAAGTTATTTGACCTGTCTGTGCCTCAGATATGGGAACAATAGTACTACCCATGCACAGGGTTGCTGTGGCATCCTACAGTATATGAGGTCAAAACATATGGTGAATATTTAAATTTTTTAAACTTACTACAATAAAAGACAGGTTGCTATTAATCCCCCTCAAAATACAGTACCTCACTTCACGAACTTAATTCTGGTTGCAAACTGAACTGGACGAGAACCAAATCAAATTCAATGGTTAAGTTCAATGTTGACCTTGTGGGGAAATTTGATTTGGTTCTCATCCAATTCAGTTTACAACCAGAATCGGGAGAGAAGTTTGTGAACTGAGGTCCCACTTGCTTCAAGAACATTTATCCCACTGTTCTTGCTACTTTCTGAAGCAGTTCTGGAAGTCCTCTTTTGTGTCTGTAGTTCTATTGCCATGGCTTCCTCAATGTTCTGAATTGACTCAAAACATTTACCTTTCATGGTCATTTTGACTTTGGGGAAGATCTAGAAGTCACATGGGGCCAGATCCAGCCAATAAGGTGGATGAGGACACACTGCAATGTTTTTAAGAGCTCAGGGACTCGGCAGCAGCATTACTTTATTTTTAATCACATTTCATAAAGAACTCAGGAAAGAGGACTTCCAAAACTGCTTCAGAAAGTGGCAAGAACAATGGGATAAGTGTGTGCAAAGTGAGGGAGGGTGTTTTGAGGGGGATTAATGGCAATCTGTTACCTTGTATTTATTGTAATAAATTTTTAAAATTTACTACTCATTGTATATTTCAATAACATCGTGTACTTATGAGCTCTGTGTATGTGCTCCAACCTCTGTGTTCCACAGAAGGTGACACTGAAGCCCAGTGGAGGAGCTGCCTGCCTCAGACCACACATAAATGAGTAGCTGAGCAGAGCTTCAAGCCCAGGTCTCCAGGCTGAACATGTGAACCTTGTCTCAGAGGAAGAAGAGAGAAGTCAGCATCAGATGTCATCAGGAGCCTGGCTCCTGGTACCCCACCTTCTGATTTGTCCCACACCAGTTGGCCCAAGGGAATCCTACCCTTTCAGAGGTCATATACCCAAGTTCGATCCTCAAGTTCTTTTTCACTAATATTATGAATTGATTTTATTCCCTCCACAAATCTTGGCAAGGTTCCACCCCATGCCAGACACTGTGTTAGGCACACAGGGCACGAAGAAGATTGGCATATGGCCCCTGTGTCACCTGGTTTAGGGAGAGAAAAGCAAGTGTCACTGAAAGACCCCAGTGTGAACGGCAGCAGGAGTTGGGACCCCAGGCCTGGGGCACCAGCGGGCACGTGGGGATATCAGAGATGCACTGCTGGAGGATGCAAGAGCCAACTGAGGCCTTCGGGACAGAGAGGGTTGGCCAGGGGAAGAAGAGTCAAGAAAGGCCTTCCAAGCTGGAGGAACAGCATGTGCAGAAGCCCAGAGGCCAGACAAGAAGGAAGAGAATACAGCATCATCTGGTGGGCCCAGGACAAAGGCAACAGGGCTCTATCAAAGTTCTCCTGCCATAAGAAACCTCTGCTCACCCCATGCCAAGCAGGACCCAAATCAATGACACCGAAGGACAGACTCCAACTTGGAGACTGGCTGGAGCTCAGGCTTTGTGCTGCTGTGGATATGAATTCATCCTCCACTGGGGACCCAAGCGTGGAATGGAGGCCAAGTGTCATGTTGTGTCCTGAGAGTCACCATAGTGAAAGCTGGGGTGCTGGCTGAAGACAGATCTTCAGTGCATCTCCACCTGTCTCATCTCTGTGCACTTGATGCGGAGGAAGAATTCTAATTGCTGCTAGGCCAAAGAGGCAGGCAGTGTGCCCTTTGAAGTCTCAGGGCTACACCTCCTGGGGTGGGGAGTTTTCCCCAGCTGGCTCTGTGCTTGCTCAGATTTTCCTCTGAGGGTCATTACCACCAGGGTCACTGGCAACACTGCATTCTGGGGAGGCCAGGGATATTTGCTGGTTATTGGATGATATTTCTTCTGGGGTTCTAAAGGAGCCTGCATTGAGCAGATGCTGAGAAGTCTGAGATGCCTGCATTATGGAAACCGTCGACATAGTTATTCCCAGGAGGAAAGGATGGAGGTGGGTCTGAAGGGAGCCTGGATCTTTAGTCTGTGTCTTCTGGCATTGCCTGGGAAGTCCCAGCATCAGTCATCCTCAGAGGTTTTTGTCTCTGGCTGCAAACAAGTTGCAATTATCAAGTTCTGGAGCTGCTACCTTCTCAGCCCCCTTTCTGTCTACTTTCTCCACTGCACCTCAGCAGTGCCTGGTCAAAGCCACCCTGCAGTGAAGCCTGGAGACCACGTTGGCCTCCTAGCAGGCAGCCAGCCAGCCTCCACCTTACCCTGCCGTGATCTGTTGTTCATTCTATAACCAAAACAGTCACTCTGCCATAGGTAGACTCTTAATAGTTTCAATCTTGCTGCTTAAAATCCTCCCATGCATTCACTCATTTAGTTATTCATTCACTTTCTCAGCAAATATTTACTGAGCCCTATTATGTCCCAAACATTATTATTATTATTATTGTCATCCTCATCTTTTTTTTTTTATTTCTTAAAACAAGGTCTTGCTATGCAGTCTAGGGTGGTCTTGAACTCACTATGGAGCTCAGGATGGCTTCAAACTCGCAGCAATCCTTCTGCCCCAGCCTCCCAAGTGCTGGGATTACAGGCAAGCGCCACCACACCCAGCCTTCCAAGCAGTATTTTTGTTTGTTTGTTTTTTGTTTTTTGGTACCGGAGATCGAACTCGGGTCCTTGCGCTTGTGCAGCAGGTGGCGAAATCACTGAGCTAAATCCCCGGCCCCCAAGCAGTATTTATTACAGTGCTAGGAAAACACCAGGGCCAAGTCCCTGCCCTCATAGAATTTCTCTTCTATGCATAGCAAGAAATATAGAAGCTGGGCCGGGGAGTTAGCTCAGTGGTTTCGCCACCTGCTGCACAAGCACAAGGACCCGAGTTCAATCTCTGGTACCAAAAAACAAAAAGAAAAGAAATATACAAGCTGAAGCTGGATGTGGTGGCACATGCTTGTCATCCCAGCACTCTGAGAGACTGAGGGAAAAAGATCAAAAGTTCTACGCCAGCCTGAGTAACTTAGGGTGACCCCATCTCAGAATAAAATAAAAAGGCCTGGAGATATGGCTCAGTAGTAGAGCACTTAGCTAGCATTCATGAGTCCCTGGGTTCAATCCCCAGTACTACAGAAAATAGAAGTTAAAATTTTAAAAAGAAATATGTGCGATGTGATATCAGGTAGTAAGAAGTGCTAGAAAGGAGAAAAAGTATCAGGGGAGATGGCCATGGAGAGAACTGCCACGCCACGTAGGGCTGTCAGGGATCTGACCTCCCTGAGGAGGGGACATCGGAGCAGAGACTGGAGTGAAAGGAGCCTGGCTGGGCAGAGATATAGAACCCTTGGTCTCCTACACATCACATTCATTACAAAGCTCCAGACCTGAGGTGGTGAAGGGTGGGCACAAGGGCAGGCAGAGAACTGCAGCTCAGAGAGCTCAGAAACAGACTTTACTTTGATGGGGATTGGATTACAGCAAAGGGGAGACCAATGGCCTTCTTAATAAATGGCATTGGGGTAATTCAATATCTCTAGGGAAAACAATGTATCTCCTACAATTTTCTTCAACACGTACAACATACTGGTAAAATCCAAGCAGATTGTACATCTTAACGCAAGAGGGAAAACAATAAATTTTCTCAAAGATAATACAGGAAAATATTCTCCTGCCTTAATAGCAAGGAAAGACTTCAAATCATTCCGCTGCCTCCTATGGGATATTGTTTTTCATTAACGGTAATGTTTTGAGCCATTACTGCTAAAGCTTAGGTCACTCCCTTGTTAGCCAGGCCCCGCCCAGAGCACAACTAACTGCCGACCACCTTGAGCTGTCCAACCAACCTATGCATGCATGGACAGGGTTTTTCAAAAGTGGATCTGAGACCTTACCTTGGTGTCATTCAGGAATGGTGTGTGTGCGTGCGTGTGTGTGTGTGTGTGTGTGTGTGTGTCCGTGTCCGATGAAGTGAGGATGGAAAGCTTGGAAGTTTCAGATCATGAGATCCTACTACTACCTGACTTCCTGCCCTGGGGAGGCCTTTGGGGAGAAGGTGTGGATACAAAAGGGGAGGCAGGGCTCCCATCCCAGGAAGTGAGGGCCAGACTCAGTGCCATCCAGCTCTGTGTCAAGCTCTGTGCTGAACCCTGCATTTGCTATTTTGTTTAACTACACAATAGCCAGAGGTGGGTAATATCATCCTCATCTTACAGAAGGGAATGGTGAAGGTTTCAAGGGGTAAAATGGTCCCTCAGCTCAGTGGATGTGAGCACAGGTTTGGGAGATAGGACTGTTTATGACTCCTAAATCACCCACCTACTCACCTTGAGTAAGTTTGTGAACCTCACTGTTGTCAATTTCCTTGTCTCTAAAATAATGTTTTTAAAAAAAAACAAAAAACACTAAGGAGTCTCCAAAGTCTTTTCTTATGAAGGGGAGGTGCTGAGTACATTGTAGAAAAGGTGATGTGTTCACATGTTTGATATCCCATTCAGGTATTTTTGGAAGCCCTGTGCTTGTGGCACGTGTCTGTGACTCTGCTAGGAGAAGCCTCGAGTAGGAAATGGTCCCTGAAGCAGCCTGCAAGGTTGGAGGGGAGTGGGTGTGGAGTGGGCTGCCTGACTCCACAGGGGTCTGCTTCTGTCCGTATGATCACACCGTGTATGCTTCCCTCATAGCCTCTATCCACTGCTGACCAATCATCAGCTGGGTTTCACAAGACAATCCTGTTGTTCTTTGCCAATAAACTGCATACAATCAGGAAAGACAATGATATCAACTTTCCAGGACTGTTGTGAGGGTTGAAAAGGGTAACAGATGCAGGGAGATGGGCTCTGTGCTTGGCACATAGTAAACTTTCAATGTGTATGTTGACCACAGAAATAGGAGGTCACATACATCATTGAAACAGAAGCATAAACTGTAAGTCATGCTCTGTCTCACTGGCTACAGAGTCTGCTGGCGTTTAGCACAATGCCCGGCACACTGTATGGGCTCGGGCATATCCCATAAACAAATATTGCACGTATGGCTCGTCCATTCTTCTCAGGCACTGTTCTCCTTCTCTGCCACCATGTACCATGCAGCTTTGTTCCACCATAACCTTCTGACATAATGTCCCTGCCTTGGAATCAGCCAAACATGGACTGAACCCTCTGAAACTCCAAGCCAAATAAACCTTTCTTTAAGCAATGGGTGTCAGATATTGTGTCCAAGTCACAGGAAAGCTGACTAATATAACAGACAAGGTCTCTGCTCTCATGAGCTCATTTTCAAGTGTGGGGAGACAGATAATAAATGAATAAATATAATTGATATATATATGATATAATAAGTAATGATAATATGATATAATATATGATATAATAAGTGGTGCTATGAAGTAAAACAAAGAAAGATAGAGCTGAGACAGGATCATGAGGATACCATTACAATGATAAAAAGCCTCTCCAGAAGATGACATCCAGGGCTGGGGATGTGGCTCAGTAGTAGAGCCCTTGCCTAGCATGAACAAGGCCCTGGGTTCGATGCCCAGCATGGCAAAATATTTTTTAAAAAAAAGATGACATTTGAGCAGAGACATGAAGGAAGCCATGTGGATATCTGAGGTGAGAGATTTCCACACTTGGAAACAGTTGAAAGAAGAACAAATGCATTTCATCCGGCTCTGAGACCGCGTTCTCAATCGACTGAAACAAAATAAAGGCTCTTTGTAGCACAGAACCTGAAAGTGGGACAGAAATATCCTCAACATGAAAGGCAAACCTTTGGTTAATCTGTTTTTGCTGTTATTGAAATCTTAAGTACCTCCTTTATCACAGATGGCACAAAACCTGCAGGGATAGAGACACTTTAGAAATACAATTCCAAATGAAAAACAAAACAAAACAAAAAAATAGCAATGATAATGGCCTCGCAAGAAATAACTTGCAATTGTAAGGGCACTGCTTGATGAGATTAAACAGTTGGAGGCAAATGATTTGAGCCTCAAAGAGGAAAATATTCATATAGATCATCGCACAAATCCCGTGTTGTAGCACAGCAGACTCAGCCGTATTCTGTTCGGGAAATTGTTGTACATTCATTCAACAAATATTATTGAGCACTCAATTATGTAATCTGGGTGTTTTGGGTGGCCTGAAAGGTGACACAATCCCAGACCTAGCTTTAAAGGGCTTCAGTCTGGTCCCCAATTTATTTGGTATGTTGTTTATTGTTTTATTTTATTGACTGATTGTGGTACTGAGAATTGACCCCAAAGCCTTCCTACTGAGCTATGTCCTCAGTCCTTTTTATTTTTTATTCTGATAGCTGCTAAGTCACTAAGTTGCCCAGGTTGTGCTCAAACTTGAGATCTTCTTGTCTCAGACTTACAGACTGCCAGGATTACAAGTGAAAGTCTCTATGGCTGGCTTATTATTTTATTTTTTATTTTATTTTTGTTCTGCTCATCTTCCATTTCTAGTCTCTTGCCCATAGGCATAGATCTCAGATCTTCTGTTCATTTTATTTACATTTATAATTGCAGTTATACTTTAAATGTATACCGGTATACATATATGTAAATTTATATATATACATATTTATATAACTTATGATATTGTTATATGTGTATATTTAATGTATACAAGTGATATGCTACTATATATATCTCACGCTGTTTCTTCGAGATCTATTATTGTTGATTAATAGGATCTAGTCCTACTTTTTGACCATTGCATTACAGTCCATCAATTACACATATTACATCATATTCAATAATTTTCCATTGAAGAACATTTAAATTGCTTTCAACCCGGTTATTATAAACAATGCTGCAGTAAACATCCTGAGCAGGAGAGGGTGGCACAAGCCCCACTTGGGAGACTGGGGTAGGAGGACCGTGAGTTTGAGGCCATCTGGGTTCAAGGCCAGCCTGGACTACATTGTAAGACTCTGTTTCAGAAAACCAAACCAAACCAAACCAAAACAAGAACAAAAATTAAAACCCATCCTGAACATATTCCTTTATATTCCTTATACAAGGATTTCTCTGGGATTTATACACAAGGTGAAGTTTGGAGTAGAAAATGATACGGATTTTGTGTTACTAAATGCCTCAAAATTGTTCTTCAAACTGGCTGTACCAATTTTTACTCCCCCTAACAGTGCATTTCCCCCATATACTTGGCAGTTTGATATTATTCCATATTTTGACCACTTTTTTTTTTTGGTACGGGGATCGAACTCAGGACCTTGTGCTTGCGAGGCAGGCAGCGGAACCACTGAGCTAAATCCCTGGTCCCCATATTTTATCTAGTTTATTTAGTTAATTTTCAGGGATTTCCAGTTATACAATCTCATTATTTCCATTTTAAATATCTGATTGTGTTGAATAATACCTCCAACTTATTGTTAAAGAAAAAATAGAAATAAGGGAAATCTTTTGTTGTTCTAAAATTTTAGAGAGATTATATCAGGGTTTCCCAATTATGAAGATGGACTGTGCTAATAATTTTACTCTAAAAAGAAAAAGTAAATTAAATTTACCAAAATTCAAAACTTCTGTTTTTGAATGACACGTAAGAAAGTGAAAGGGCAAGCCACAGACTGAAATATTTATAGCAGGCAGGAGGATTCCAAGTTCAAGGCCAGCCAAGGCTGCATAGTAAGACTCTGCCTCAAAAATAGATAAATAATTTTTAAAAGTGGCCTTGGATCATTTGTAAATGTGTATTTCAAACTCCAGGGCAATCACCAAAAAAGTAAAGAAGTATAACTGATATGCCAAGAAAGAATAGAAAATGGGATCATATAAAATGCTCAAGTAAAACCTCAAAGGACAGAAAAGCATGGTTGACAAAAATAGGAATAAAGAACAAGGGCAAAAACCAAAAGTATAACTATGGTAGATATTAATCCAACTATGTTAACAATAATTTTAAATGTCTAAAATAATCTAAATGCTAATTAAAAGGGAGGGATTGTCAGAGTGAATTAAAAAGTAAGGCCCAACTATATGCTATCTATAAGCCCCTTTCATTTAAATATGAAGAAACGTACAGATTAAAAAGAAAAGGATAGGGTTGAGGGTGTCGTTCAGTGAGGATTTACGTGGCATGAGTAAGGAAGGCCCTGTCTTTGATCCTTAGCACTGCATTAATTAATTGATGAAGAAAGATACATCATGCTAACACTCACCCAAAGAAAACAGGAGTAGCTTTATTAATTTCAGACAGCTCAGACTTCAAAGCAAAGAAACTTAGGATTTTTGATGGACAATACATAATCATAAAGGTGTTAGTGTTCCAAGAAGACTTAACAATGCTTAATATATATGTGCTTTCTACAGAACATCAAACTATACAAGACAAGAGTTGATACAGTTACAAAGACAAATAGATGAATCCATTGTTATAGTTGGAGAATTCAATACCTTTTATCAAAAATCTAGGGCTGGGGATTTAGCTCAGTGGTTCCGCCACCTGCCTCATAAGTGCAAGGACCCGAGTTCGATCCCCGGTACCAAAAAAAAAAAAAAGAAATCCAGCAGGCAGGAAATCAACTGAACTATCCCAGTCAACTGGATACAACAGACATGTACAGACCATTTCATTTAACAACAGAAGATGACATATTCTTCTCAAGTTTATATAGAACATTCACCAAAATTGAGCATATTCAGTCATAAAAACATGTTAACAAAGTGTAAAGAATAGAAACTATGCAACATTTACTCTCAGACCACAATGGAATTAAACTGAAAATCAGTAACACAAACATATCTAGTAAATCCCCAGATACTGTGATATTAAAGAATACACTCCTGGATAACACGAGAGTCAAAGAAAAGAATCTCAAGAGATACTTAAAAAGATTTTGAACTAAATGAAAATGGAAGCCCAACTTTATCAAAATGGAATGCAGAAAAAGCAGTGTTTAGAGGGAAATTTATAGCATTGAAAGCATGTATTAGAAAAGAAAAATCTAAAATCAATAATCTAAGATATCATGTTAAGAAACTACAAAAGAAGAGCAAATTTAATACAAAGTAAGCAGAAGAAAAATACTGAAAGTCAGAAGTTGATGAAATTGAAAACAGGAAATCAAAGAAGAAAATCAATAGCTGGTTCTTGGAAAAGATGAATAAAATTAACAAGCATCTATCCAGACTAGTTAAGAAAAAGAGGAACAGAAGTGATATATGAAGCAATGACAGCTAAGAATGTTCCCAAATCAATGTCAAATACCCAACCACAGCTCCACGAAGCTCAGAAGACCCTAAGCAGGATAAATGTCAAGAACACTGAACATACACATATCATATTCAAACTTGAGAAAATCAGACATAGGCTAAGAAACAAAAGAGACAATGTAATATATTACTATCAGAAATGAGAGAGAGACTATCACTACAAATCTCAAAAGGATCATAAAGTAATGTTTTTGTTTTAGAAAACTTCTCACTATTTAGACCAGGCTAGCCTTGAAATTGTGATCTTCCTGCCTCACCTTCCCAAGTACTGGGAATACAGGTATATGCCATCAACCAATTCCTTCTAATTCCTTGAATGACATAATTCACACAAGAAGAAATAGATAACCAAAATAATCTATCTATTAAAGAAGTTGGATCAGAAATAATCTTCCTTAAATGGAAATAAAAGGCCCAGGTAAGCTCACTAGTGAATTCTACCAAATATTTAAGGAATTCTCTACAATCTTTTCCTTAAAATAGAAGCACAGGGAATATGTCTTAATCCATTCTTTGGGGACATGATAAATGCTAAAACCAAGTAAATGCATTATAAGAAAATTACAAACCAATATCTCTTATGAACATAGATATACACATCTCCAACAAAATATTAGCAAATTGAAGCCAGAAGTGTTGATACATGCTTGTAATCCTACCACTTAAGAGGCTAAGGCAGGGCCAGGCATGGTGGTTCATGCCTATAATCCCAGCATTTGGGAGGCTGAGGCAGAAGGACCATCATAAGTTTAAGGCCAATCTGCACATGAATTCAAGGCCAGCCTGAACTACATAGAGGGACCCTGTCTCAGGGGGAAAAAAAAGGTTGGGGCAGGAGGGTAATGAGTTTGAACCAGCCTGGGCTACATAGCAAGATCCGGTCTCTAAAGAAAATTATCAAATTGAATTCACCAAAGTATAGAAATAATTATACACCATGACCAAGTGGGATTTTTTACAAGTGTGCAATGCTAGTTAAACATCCAAAGATCAATAAATGTAATCCATCATAACAATGGACTAAAGAAAAAAGCAAATAAAATCAATAGATGCAGAAAAATATATGATGAAATCCAGTGTCCATTCATGATAAAAAGTCTGAGCAAGCTAGAAATAGAGGGAAACTTCCTCAACTTGATAAAGAACACTACAAGAAATATTCAGCTATCACCACACTTAAAGGTAAGAAACTCAAAATTTCTTCAAAGATCAGGAATAAAGTGAAGCTATCCCTCTCACTTCTGCTTCTCAGCATTGTACTGGAAATCTTAGATAATCTAACAAGAAAAGGGGGAAAAGTCATACGGGTTGGAAAGGAAGGTGTAAAATTGTCCTAGTTGGAGGGAGCTGACAGGAAAACTAGAAACTACAAAGGAGCTGGAGAAATGGGGCACAACACACAAAAAGAAAAAGCAATCTGGAAAGCTAATTTGATTCCCTGGGAGGGGTACCTGTCTCTGCTAATACAATATAAACCTGGAAAGGGTCAGCTGTTCTAGGGAGAAACAATGAGTCAGGCCAACAGTGCTAGCCCCAAGAAAAGCCCACAGTTATTGTAAATTGCAAAAACAGCATGGTTTTTCCTCTAAAAATGACCACATGGCAGGCTAAAGTTGGAGAAGAAATCCATTTAAGGAAGATTATTTCTGATTCAAGATCTTTAATAGATAGATTATTTTGGTTGTCTATTTCTTGTGTGAATTTTGTCGATTATATCATTCAAATGTATATGACGCATATTATAAGATCACAGAGCAATGAAACTAGAAATCAATGGCAAATGAAACCACAGAAATTATGCAAAAACATGGAGATTAAGCAATACACTGCTGAATAATCCATAGGTCACAGAAGAAATCAAGGAAGAAATTAGTTCCTAGACTCAAACGATAATGCCAGTACAACATACCAGAACCTACAGAGCACAATGAAAGCAGCCCTAAGAGGGAAGTTTATAGCTATGAATTCCAGTATCAGAAAAATAGAGTGAGCCCAAAGAAATAACCTAATGATGCACCTCAAGGTCTTAGAAAACCAAGAACACCCCCAAATTCAAAGCTAGGACAAGGAAGAAAATTATAAAGATCAGATCAAAAATTAATGAAAATGAGGACTAAAACCTCAAATATATAAAGAACTAAAAAAAATTAGACCCCATAAAATAAAAGACTCAAACAAAAAATGGGCAACTGAATTGAATAGATCTTTCTCAAAAGACGTACAAATGGTCAATAAACATATAAAAAATGTTCGAGGGCCAGGGATTTAGCTCAGTAGTTTCACTGCCTGCTGCGCAAGTGCAAGGACCTGAGTCCGATCCCCAGTACCAAAAAAAAAATGTTCAACATCTCTGGCCCTTAGAGAAATGCAAATTAAAACAACACTGGGATTCCATCTCTCTCCTGAAAGTGGTTACCATCAAGAAATAAAATAATAACAAATGCTGGTGAGGCTGTGGAGAAAAAGGAACACTTCTACACTGTTGGTGGGAATGTAAACTAGTACAACCACTATGGAAATCAGTATGGAGACTCCTCAAAAAACTATAACTAGAAATTCCATTCCACCTAGTTATTCTCTTTCTAGGTATTTTTCCTGAAACGGTGAAAGACATCATATTATAGGGTTACATGCATACCCATGCTTACAGCAGCGCAATTCATAATAGCTAAATTTTGGAAGTAGCCTCTATGTCTATCAACAGATAAATAAAGAAAATGTGGTATTTATACATAATGGAGTACTACTCTGCCATAAAGTATACATTGAGTCATGTATGGGAAAATAGATACACTTTGAGACCATAATGTTAAGTGAAATAAATCAGACCCACAGCTTAAATATCTCATGTTTCCTCTTATGTGAGAAACCCAATGTATAAATGAAGAGCAAAATAAAAGATAAATAATAGGAAACAGGGCCGGGGATTTAGCTGAGTTGTTCCACTGCCTGCCTCACAAGCTGAGGACCTGGGTTCGATCCCTGGTACCAAAAAAAAAAAAGGAAACAGAGATAGATCTTTTGCAAATGGATCCAAGAGATAGAGGGAGGGGGTTGGGAAGAGGAAGGGAATGTAAAAAGAATGACGATGTGTTATGTACATGTACCAACTCCCCATGATGAAGGTAATCATTATGTACTACAAATATGTGCTAATAAAGTAAAAATTTTAAGAAATTCTGAAAGAATTAACACACACATATGCACACACACACACACACACACACACACACACACCCTACTGAACCTGACAGGTGATTATAGCAAGGTTGAAGAATACAAGATTACTTTTTTTTTTTTGGTACCAGGGTTCAAACTTGGGACCTTGCACTTGCAAAGCAGGCAGTGGAACCACTGAGCTAAATCCCCGGCCGAAGATTACTTTTTTATATACCAGCAATGAACAGTTTGAAATTAAAAACACATTATCATTTACAGTAGCATATTTTCCACATTTGACAAAGTACATCTTTTCTCTTTTTTTGGAGAGGGGGGTACCAGGGACAGAACTCAGGACCTTGTGCTTTCAAGGCAGGCAGCGAAACTACTGAGCTAAATCCCCAGCCCCATCTTTTCTCTTTTTAAAAATAATATTTAAAAAAGTACTCTAAAAATAATATTTATTTATCTTTATAGGAGATTTTTTGTGGTTGTTTTTTTTTTTTTGTTGGTACCAGAGATCAAACTCGGGTCCCTGTGCTTGCAAGGCAGGTGGCATAACCACTGAGCTCCCCAGCCCCTATTTATTTTTTATTTATTTTTTGAGACAGGCCTTGAACTCACTAAGCAGCCTAGGCTGACATCGAACTAGTGGCGATCTTCCTGCCTCAGCCTCCCAAATGTTGGCATTATAGGCGTGCACCACCACATCCGGCAAAGTACATCTTTTCTTGATAAAAATTTTCAACAGTTTATATATAGAAGGAAATTTCCCCAATATAATAAAGGCTGTTTATAAAACCTCAGTTAACATTATAATGGAAAAAAGCTGAAACCTTTTCCACTAAGACCCAGTACAAGGCAGTGATATATGCTTGCCACACCTATTCAACCCAGTACTGAAAGTACTAGCAAGAGCAATCAGATAGGAAAAAGAAATAAAGTGCATCTAAGTTAAAAAGAAGAAATAAAATTAGCTCTATTTGCAGATGACACAATTCTATATGTAAAAACCTCAGATTCTCCAAAAAATGTTAGAGCTAATAAACAAATTCAGTAATATTGTATGTGTATTGTAAAGTTGTTTTATATGTTGCAGCATATAGAATCAACATCAGTGCATTTTTATACACAGAAAATGACCTGAGAAAGAAATTAAGAAAATCCCATTTATGATATAAAAAATAACTGGGAAGAGCCAGGTGTGGTGGCACACTCCTGTAATCTATAGCACTCTGGGAGGCTGAGGTAGGAGGATTAAAATTTGAGCCCAGCCTGGGCAACATAGTGAGAAACAGTCTCAAAATAAAAAATATACAAGGGTCTGGGGACATAGCTCAGTATGAAGGTCCTGGGTTCAATTCCCAGTACCACAAACAAACAAACAAACAAACCAAAAAGCCAATCTGGGAATAAATTTAACTAAGGAAGTGAAAGATCTGTATGCCAAAAACTAAAATATTGATTAAAAATTGAAGATATGTTGTTACTGTACATATTTATCAGATGTGTCAAAGAACAAAAATTTTAACAAATTAATATAAAGATCTTACTTGGTTTTATTTTTTATTCTAGAAAGAGGTCATACATCACTCTGTAACAGGACTTCTTTGAAATTTCTCTTCGCTTACCCTGAAGGAAGATCCAGCCATTGTCCTGACTGACTCCATTTTGCTGCTCTGGCCTGATCTCTCAGGTCCTTCCAGAAACAGTGAGGCTGTTGGCTTATACCCTGTGATGGGAACTGAGGCCACATCCCCACTTCAGGCATGAGCAATTATCTCATGACCAGAATGGAATTGCCCCTAAAGCAATAATGATTTCTCCAGTAAGATCTCTTGGAGCCAGACCGAGTTAATGATTAACCAGACCACAGTTGGATCACAACTGCTTGACTATGCATACTTCTCACTCTCCCCACTTTTATAATCCCTCTTCTTGTTGGTACCCTCAAGATAGGCCTTGGGACATAGGTCCCCCTGTTCTTCTGCATATGGCCACACTGAATAAATTCCTTTCCTACTTCACCACATTTGTCTCACTAACTGAATGCTGGAGGCTGTTGGGGCCACCAGAGCTGGGCCTCTGGCCTAGAATTTCAGTAACAGTTTCATAAAGTAGAGCAAATGTTCCAATAGCCAAACTGCAGAAGGTGGTTTTATAGGCAAAGAAGGACTGAAGAAAGCAGACACAAAAAATAAAAAGTGACTTAGTCATTTCAAAATTCCTTTCCTTATAAGATGGGGACAGAGAGACAGAATTTTTTTTTTTTTAAATTGGTTGGTTAGCAGCAGTTACTTTAAATTACCATCTTTGTGAAAGGATTAAGGCAAAGGAACTTCATTATCATGCCAATGGAAAGTGGGCTGTTTGGGAAATCTGGCTGTTATCTCTCTAATCCTTTCTCTGAGGAGGTTAGATAAGTAGTGTATTTTCAGCTTGGTGACACAGAACTTTAGTATGAGTGACTCCATTTTGATTTTTAGTCTGGTCTGTAGGGGCC